>NW_026099572.1:88222645-88236443 GCF_025091365.1 Daktulosphaira vitifoliae
AAAAAAAAAATTTCGGACTTTATTTTATCTTCATGGTGAAAATGGCTACCAAATGCTATTTTTGTGTGAAAATTCTCGATTTTATTTTTTACATTTCTAACTTTATAATGTTATTACTTTTTGAAAAATGTATGGATTAATACAATTTTTTCATGAGATGTAGTATTTATATACATCTTTCATTCGACATATTTTATTTTAAATTGGACCATTCCCTTTATACGAGGAGAGTTCAAATCTAAAAAATGGATGTAAAAAGTAGAACTTTTTCAACTTAAATTTTGAAAGTGTTCCGGAAGGTCTGACACTTTTATATATATATTAAATTAAAGCTAATGTAATACACTTTATTATGGTAAAAAAAAATGTCGGACTTTATTTTATCTTCATGGTGAAAACAGACATCATAGTTTATAAAAAAAATACGATTTTTGTAAAAAAATTCTTTTTTATATTTCTAACTTTATAATGCTATAACTTGTTGAAAGATGTATGGATCAATATAATTTTTTTTTTAGATGCATGATGTCTTTACCTATCATTTGGTATATATTTTTTTTATATCTGACAATTTACCTGCCCACAGGGGGGGATTTAAAATGACAACTTTTTCACAAAAAATTTACTTTTTCAACTTAAATTTTGAAAGTGTTCCGGAAAGTCTGACACTTTTATATATATCTTAAATTAAAGCTAATGTAATTTACTTTATTATGCGAAAAAAAAATTTCGGACTTTATTTTATCTTCACGGTGAAAATGGCTACCGAATGCTATTATTGTGTGAAAATTCTCGATTTTATTTTTTACATTTTTAACTTTATAATGCTATGACATATTGAAAAGTGTATGGATCAACATTATTTTTTTATGAGAAATAATATTTTTTAATAATCCCTTTTTCATTCTACATACTTTATCTTAATCAGGATATTAATAATGAACTAGCAGATCATGTAGCTTTTGGAATAGTCCACCAATTTTTTAAAATTAAACACTATCTAAAGATTTGCATCGAAGCCTTTTTTTTTTTATAGTGATTTTAATCACTGTCAGATATCATTATACTTGATCCATCTATACCACGTCACCACTGTGCCGCGACCCCCCTGTGCTGGGTTTTATTATAGTGATTTTATCACTGTCAGGTATGATCAATATTTGTCCTCACTATGCCACGTACTCACGGTACTGGATATATATTTTTAGTAATATACATTATTTATTTATTAATTATTATACATTTATTTCTTATTAATGTATCAACTTCACTCAGTGGCAACCATTCGTATACGTATAGCATATGCAATAATTTTTTTTCACTTCAGAACATGTTGCCAGTGATTTATTTAAGAATAATAACTGTAACAATAAAATAGAAGTCACTGTGAGTCCAGAACATAATTTGCTCTTGTAATATCGCCGACTTAAATATTGCAGTGCTGTATGTGCATATATAAGATGGTTGGTATATAATGAAAAATGTGTCATCCAAATCATATTATAAAAAAAAATGCTATAAAAAATGTATAGGTGGTAGTGTCTTAGTAAAAAATCATTTATCATGCATTACATATAATGTAATGCGCCCTTCTAATAAAGTGATTTAAATCAAGTATAAGTTAATTATATTTTACAATTTGGGTGAGCATTTGTGTTTGAACATAAATGCGTGTATTTTGTGAACATTTTTTCATAAAAATTGAACGAATTTTAAGAAACTTTTAAACGATTATTAAGTTTTTAACGAGTTATTTTTTGGAAGGGAAAACCCTGATTGTACAAAGAAAGGTTTGTATAATTTGTCATTTTATATTAAAAATTATTGTGATATGGGTTTGGAGAATACAAACGTTCCAAATCATTTTCAAAAATTCAATAGAAAAAATGTTTTTGTATGCGTCTTTTTTAAACCATTCTTGTACTTACGTAGATTTCCGAATGAATGTTCATAAAAAGCATACCAAAAGAAAGCTTTTTGTTTCTAATTTACTGTGTTAAAATTTCATTAAAATCAACATTTTGAAAAAAAGTTTGTAGTATAGATATATATTTTTTTAAATGTTTTTTTTTGTGGTAAATAAATGTTGACATATATTTTTTAAACTTCTAAAATTGTAGTTTTTTCTTTTTTTTCGGCGTTGATTGGTTCAACTAGATTAATATCGGATTGCTTTGATTTACTCATAATTAAAATTGATTTAGTTTAGTTTTAGTAAATTATAAAAACCAATACCTTCTCAGCTCCTTATCGAAGCTAAACAAATTTAATGAATATATCATGAATGCATTCTATTTTAGCGAATAAATGAAAATGTGAATACATTGGCTTTTTAGATATTTCCAAAGCTTAATTAAATGATAAATTCAATATTCTTGTAAAGTGTAAGAGATGGCCATAAAAAATATCTAATTAATAATAAATTAATAACTATGTATAAGTAAAAAATACACAAAAAAAATTTGTATTTGATAAATATTTGAGTAGTTTATAATAACATAACAATTGTGATATAAATAATAGTTTTTTTATTATTTTAGATCTTAAGAATAAAAATCTTAGAATTTTTAAATAAATATTTTCTGGACTAGTTAGTAAAAATGAGTTAGTTAAACGTCCCATTTTAAAATTTATTAATGATTAATAATATTTTTAATGTTATTTAACAATGTATTTTATAATGAAAACGTCAATTTATTTTGATATTATGATTTACTAAAATGAATACTTCAATAATATCATTATACATATTATAAAGTACATTTTATTAATTTAAGTATTATGATAATATAAACTTTTTTTATGAACTAAAAATCTCTTATCATCCCTAGGTTACTTTTAAATAAATATATATTTGCCAATATTAATTAAAATCTTGTCCATATTTCTCATTTAATAATCAGGCTGATTCATTGGAAATTTAGTAGATTTTCAAATTATGAAATATTATTTTTTATAATTTATTAAACAAATTTATTAAATACCAACTGTGCATAAAGAATTTTAATATTTTTGCAAAACATTTTTTTATTCGAAATTAATATTTCAATTTTAATATCATTTTTCTAGTAAAAGCAATTGATGGTGATCGCGGAGTAGAAAATCGTATTATTTATTCAATTACACGGGGTGGAAATGGATTGCTTGAAGTGGAACCTAACTCTGGCATTGTCTATACTACTGGTGTTCTGAATCGAGAAGATCCTTCTATCATTAAAACTGGAGCTATTATCATTGAAATTATGGTATAAGATTTTAATATTGTTACCAAAATTATTTCGTTTACATATTTTGTTTATAATACAGGCAACAGAAGATTCAAGAAATATTTTTCCCAATCCATCAACAAAAACTGAGGTCACTGTTATTGTGACAGATGTCAATGATGAAACTCCTAAATTTAGGAGTGGTTATTACATAGCTGAAATTAATGAAAATGCTCAACAAAATACACCAGTTAATTTCTTAGGAGATGCTATACCACAAGTATATGATTATGATCAGGGTAAAAATGGCACTTTTCGATTGCGTATACAACAAGGTCGTTATGGATACTTTGATGTTACACCGTCAGAAGGTATAAATGAAGCATCGTTTCTTATACGTGTTAACAAAACAGTCGATTTAGACTATGAGCTCATCAAAGGTTGTTATCTACATTTTTCTTAACTTATGAAATAATATAAAATAAATACCTTTATCATTATTTTTTTATAGTAATTAATTTCACTCTTGTGGCAATTGAAACGATTCCTAAAAATCCAAAATATAGCATAGTTCCTGTTGCTGTGTACCTAAGAGATGTTAATGATAATTACCCAGAATTTTCCCATCCAATATATGAAGTTTTCGTTTCAGAAAACTCCGTTTCAGGTAAGACGATCGGTAGAGTTGAAGCGACAGATAAAGATTCAGGATTATTCGGTACAGAGGGCATACGATATACAAGTATTAGAGGAAGTTGTGCCGATTCGTAAGTGTTTTAAATTACAGTCTAATTATTCTAAATTATTTTTATCAATTTTATTTTAATTAGTCTATCTTTAAATGCGGATACTGGAGAAATTATAATAAAATCCGATAAACCTGTATTCGATCGAGAACAAATTTCAAAACATTTTTTGACTATTGAAGCACGAGATGACTTAGGACTTGGAAATAGAAATACAGTACAATTAATAATTAATGTAGATGATATTAATGACAACGCACCAAGATTCCTTTCATCAAAATATGAAACACGAATGAAAGAAAATCATTTAATTTTTGAGTCACCAGTTATTATTGAAGCCAGAGATTCAGATTTAAATGGTATAAAAATATTTTATAATTATCTAATAGTTTTAACTAAGTATTAAAACTGTCATAGGTACAAAAAATTCAGAGATCGCTTATCGAATCATACATACTGATTATCCAGGAGATGTATTTTCTATTGATCCGATTACAGGTGTTCTAAAACCTAAAAGACCAGTTGATTTTGAAAAATTACAAAATCGTAAAAGCACTAATAATATAAATGGAAATCTTAGACCAATTCACGTAGTAGTTCAAGCTCAAGATTACGGAGTACCACCATTAGCCGACGAAGCTCATGTAATTATTTATGTAGAGGATGTTAATGATTTTGGACCAAAATTTGAAAATCCTAGCTACGAAACTTCTATTTCAGAAGATTTGGCTGGCGGCAGCACAATTTTACAGGTAAATAAAATTTTTATTATGAAACTATGTCAAGATTTAATTGTTACTAAGCTTGAGAGTTTATGCGATAATGTTAAGCTATGCAATGATAATTCATTTAACTTGTTCCTTATTGTTAAAATAATTATTTTTTTTAAAAAAAGGAAAAAATTAACAAACTTGTTAAAGATGTTATAAAACAATAAATTAATAAATTTTAATTCAAATAATATCTTTATTAAAAAATCTCTAATTTTAAAAACTTATTTAAAAATGTAAAGGTTAATGCTTGGGATGAAGATGGGTCAGCTCCAAACAACGTAATTGTATATAGATTGAGTAGTGGTGCTGAGGATAAATTTGTAATAGATGCCTATTCTGGTGTTATTAAAGTTGCGCATGGCGCTTCATTAGATCCAGATAAAACCCAGCCTAAAACTGATGTATATAACCTAAAAGTTATAGCGATTGATGGTGGAATCGGTGATCAACAGCTTAGTTCTTCTGTAAATGTGACAATAAATATTCAAGACGTCAATAATAAGGTTCCTTTATTTAAAAAAATAGAACCTATTTATATCAAGGAAAACAAAGAGGTAACTAAAAAACTTAAATACTTTTTTTATTTAAATACATATTTAATTAATCATTGATTTAATGAAATTAGGTAGGCAGTATAATAACAAAAGTAGAAGCTGAAGATCCAGATGCAAAACCAATATTAAGATATAAAATTGATATTGATACTTCTGAAGCCCGTAATGAAAATGGTGTAGTTGTTAGTCCGACAGAGTATGATTGGCCTTCAGCATTTTCTTTGAATCCCGTGGATGGATTTCTTAGAGTAGGAAAATTATTGGATAGAGAAAAGGTTGAAATTATTCGACTTACTGTAATCGTTGAAGATATTGCAGCAATAAACGGTGTACAATTTGCGGAGGGTTAATATATAAAAATATTGAAGTATTTTTTAATGAACGCTTTCAAAAATAGTAATATTTTTCAGGTTTTTTAATTATTCACGTTGATGATGAAAATGACAATTCACCGATATTTCGTCAAGATTTTTACAAGCGAACCGTAATGGAAAACAGCCAACCTGGTGTACCTATCATAACAGTATTAGCAGACGATGCTGACAAAAATCGAACAATTCAGTACTTCATTGAAGGTAAATTTTTTTTCTACATCTACAATTGTTACAAATACCTTTATTAATCATAAAATTCAGTAGCAAAATTAAATTTGAAGATAGTTCTGTGTAAAAACAAGATAACTCCATTTTTCAATAATTTCCAATAAACTAAAAAAAATGTATTTAATATGTTCATATTTACCAGAAAATTTAAAAAACGTTACATTTTTTATACTATTTATAACAACTATTTTTTTCTTTGATAGGTTTATTTATAATTGTTATCTGAATAAAAAACCTGATTTAAAAAAAAAGTAGGATATATATTATTTTGTATAAATCCTTTCATTTCTTAAGACCTATGGTTAAGTTTTTTTTAGAGATTATATGCATATAAAAAAATAGAGGAAATTGATAAAGAATTATTAAACTCAATATTTTTTCAACAATTTTTTTTAACTATATATTTTTTGAGGCCACCGAATATATTAAAAAACTTTAATAAATAATATCATATATATATATATATATTAATTAATAATATGTCTGGGGTTAATGATAACCCTAATATTATTGTCCATTCACTATTTCGTATATTATTTTAATATTTTATGTTTTTGACTACTAGTAGCATTGTACCAAAATAGTAACATAAAATCAATTTTACAATTTGTTTAGTAAGTATTAATATCACATAACATTTTAACATGAGACCTGTGCGAAATCCTGCTTTTATCTGCTTGTAGATTCGCCTCTAATAAAATTTGTGGCGAACGTACTGTGTACATTAAATGTGTAACTATCTTTATTTTTAGAATCATCTACAGATGTGACGGATTTAATTAGACTAGATCCTGAGTCCGGAGAAATCGTTGTAGCTGGTCGCATCGACCACGAGCAATTAAGTTGGATAAACATTACAGTTCGGGCTTCAGATAATGGGATCCCAATCAGATCATCATTTACAAATGTAGCATTACGGGTAATTGATGAGAACGACAATAATCCATATTTTACTGATGAAACACCTAATAATATCACCATTCCAGAAAATACTCCAATTGGTTTGTTATCTTCTCTATTTCAAATAAACAGTAATGATCTAATTTAATTATGTTTTTTTTAAGGAACTTCAATTGCTACAATGATAGCTATGGATGCAGATTCTAGTGATTATGGTAAAGTCACATATTTATTGGATCGCTTGTCTTCTCAGGTAAATAAAATCAAATAATGTACAGGCATTCATTTATTGAAATTTACAATATTAAAATTAAAATATTTGTTCAGGGTAAATTTACCATTGATACTAATACTGGAATTTTAAGAGTAGCTGATGTATTGGATCGAGAACAATTAAGTACATATAACTTAATTGTTGAAGCATGGGACAATTATCAATATGGTTATGTTTCAGGTGAAAGTCGAAATGCTTTTAAGCAAATTATGTATGTGTTAACTGTGTCAATAATAACTTATTATATAAATATTTGTTTTAAGTATCTATTTATTTCAATAGGGTAACAGTTTCGGATATAAACGACATGGCTCCAGGATTCGAACATTTACCAACTGAATGCGTTGTGGTTACAGAATTTCACACAGTTGGTGACATTATCTTATTAGTAAAAGCTAATGATGCAGATGATCCCAATACAGTAAATGGACGAATTTCATTTTCTATAGAAGACGGTAATGAAAGAGGTTAGTTGAAGTATTTTTTTTTTAATATCTAAATAATAATTCACACATTTTTGTTTATAAATATCAAATTATTAAGCCACCTATTCGTTAAATTTTACATGATGTTATTCTATTGTTAATTTATATAACTTTTCAGAGCTTTTCGCTATTTATAATGTCGACTATTGGTCAGGACGGTTATATACAACATCATCGTTAAGAAACTTATACGGAAATTATAGTTTATTAATAAGAGCTCAAGATGGGGGAACTCCACAAAAGTCAAATTTAGCGACTATTAATGTATGTGTCATAGACGTTAATGACAATGCACCACGATTTGTTTCACCTCCATACAATGCTACAGTGAGATTACTTCAAGTAAGTTAGCAAATTTAAAAACTAATGATAAGAAAATTAGGAATTAAAGAATTCAAACTTTAAAGATGAATAAATATTTGGATTTAAATAAATTTGTCGGCTAGAGTATTGCAGAATGAATAATCATGTTTTAACTTTGTAAAACTAATAAACTATTTGATATTTTTGTAAAGTTGTAAACATTGAACCAACCTATTCAGTCTTACAATGAAATTTTTTTTAAATATATTAAGGTATTTCAAAAAAACTTAATTTTATGAATTTTGAAAAAATGTGGAGTTATTTTTTTACATTAACATGAAAACATAAAATTTAATTTTTAGAACATGACTGTTGGTAGTTCTATTATTTCGGTTGAGGCAATTGATGACGATGTTGGTCAAAATGCTGAAATTAGATATCGTCTCAAACAAGATCTTATGGGTGATTGGAAAACTTTTTCCATTGATGAAGTTACAGGATTAATTTCGTTGAAAAAGCCACTTAATAAAGAAGTTCAAAAAATGTACCAAGTAAATTATTATTCATATGTAGTATACTAATGGTTATATTAATTATAATATATAAACGCATTCAAATTATTTTTATTATATAAGATTCGCGTTGAAGCTTATGATCTCGGTATACCGACGCCATTGTCGTCTGACCTAGAACTCACGATACACGTTAGAAGTTCTAACGATTTTCAACCTCGATTTTTAATTAATGAGATTACTGTGAATTTTACTGGTATGATTTTTGTTATACCAATGAATAAGAAGTAAGAACAATAACCAAATAATTTTTGTTTTTTTTTTTTAGAGCATAGAGAACCTGGTGCTGAATATTGGCAACTCATTGACACTGTTGAACGTGAAGATTTGAATGATTTAGAAAAGCCTCCATCTTCAGTATGCTATTATGTAATATCAGGGAATGACGATAATTTATTCATAATTGAACCACTTAATCATAGAATATCTGTTAGTTATTTTAGAAAATAATTTTAAAAATTATATAATTTTTTATGCTGAGTATTTCGCTTAGGTTGCTGGTGAGCTCGATCGTGAAACTAAAGATAATTATGATCTAATGATAAAAGCTAGTGAAGATTGTTTGCATTCACCACCGGTTAACAATGTTTATAATAAAGACGATGACAGCTTACTTAAAGTGTCTGTAGTTGTAAATGACATAAATGACCACGCCCCCGAGTTTATAAAGAGAATTTTCACAGGTGGCGTAACTACAGAAGCAGATTTTGGTAATGAATTTATGCATGTTAAGGTAATGAAATTTACAAATACAATTCTTATAAATAATTTTTAAATCATACTAAAAATTAGATTTAAATTTTTTTTTTTTTGCCAAATTAAGTTTTTTTTAAAATATGTTTTATTGCGGTTTTAAAAATATACTTTTTTCATGGTAGGCGATTGATGCTGATAAAGGAATCAACTCCGAACTATCTTATTATATAGTCCCGAATTCTTTACGTCTGTCTTTAGCTGAAGGATTAGACAGTATACAATATCCACCTTTCTTAATAGATATTTCAACAGGAGCTATATATTTAAATTTCGATCCTCAAAAAGGAATGAAAGGCTACTTTGACTTTCAAGTATTAGTAAACGACACTGGTGGTTTATATGATGTTGCCAGGGTACTCATTTATTTGCTTCGTGAAGATCAAAGAGTTAGATTTGTTGTACGACAAAACCCTTCGCAATTACGGGAAAAAGTTGATATTTTCAGAGAGTTAGTTTTGATATAAATCATATATGTTTTAAAATTAACAGTTTTTTTGTTTGTAGGATTTTGGGTAACGTAACAGGAGCTATAGTGAACGTAGATGAGTATAAAGTTCACGAAACAAATGACGGTAGAGTTGATAAAACAAGATCGGATATGTATTTGCATTTTGTAGACCATCGTGATAACTCAATTATGGAAGTACCTCACGTTTTGCGTGTGATAGATGAAAACATTGAACACTTGGATACTTTGTTTAAAGTAATATATTTTCCATATATCATTGTTAGAAATAGACATGTAAGTAATACTGAAAAAAAATTTTCTATCATAAAGGAATTTAATGTTCTGGATACACAAGCAGCAGAACCTGAACCGTTACGTAGAGCGTTCATCAAAGAAGATAACGTGATTTGGATGTGGCTTATCGGTACTACATTTTTCTTGGGATTGCTACTTGTTGTCGTCATTTCTATTTGTTTATCACAACGTTCACATTATCGTCGTCAACTCAAAGCGGCCACGATTAGTGCATTCGGTAAACAATTGTTTGTTAAAATTACTTCAATACTTAATACAAATTTGACCGGTAACTTGTTTACTTTTTTAGATCCTAGAACATCCGATCATGTAACATCGGCAGTAATTGGTGGTAGAGTTCCTAATACTAATATACATAGTGTAGCTGGTTCTAATCCCATGTGGATGCAAGCATACGAAAACGAATGGTACAAGGATAGAGAATCATTAAGGTAAATAACCATTTATTCATTTATTGACTATCCCATTGTTTTTGTAAATTTTATTATGATTGATTAATTTATGTAATGTTATTTAGAGATTAAGGTTGTTCATAAAAACTCCTAAATTCATGTTTCATATTAATTATGTAGATGTATTGTTTGTAGTGTATTTTTATGTGAGACAGGCTTATTATTTTACAATGGAAACTATCTTTAATAAAAATTCAAGGACATTTCTCTGTCAAACATTTTCTGAAACACGCCTATATCATAGGTACAACTAAAATAAAAATGCAAGGGTAGTAAAAATTATGTAATTCTCACAAACTCACAAGTGGCCCCAGTCCCACACCCTCAATATTATTTCTTAAATAATTACTTAATAACAACTGATTTAAAATATTAATCAATTTTAAACTAAGATTCAGTCCACATGTCACATAGCATTATTATTTAAAAAAGTTTTTATACTCATTGACGTATAAAACGAGTATTAAACATAGTATTTTTCCATATTTTATATTTTTTATTTTAAATGTACATAAAATAATTTACATTTGATATCAAAGTTTATGCTATGAATTCTCGTTTTCTCGATAACGTTTCACGTCTATATTTTAATATATTTTGTTAGTATAAACCAAAGGATATAACTGAATGGTATAAACTTCAGATTCACCTTATCATCATATTTTTGATAATTAAAAAAATAACTACAAAAAATGTTTAAATTGCTAAAAAAATTTTTTTGACATCATATATTTATTGTCAGCTATTAATAATAAAAATCCTTTATGAAATAATAAAAAGTTATTTTCACATAATTTGATTAGGGGTACTGAATAAGATCTTGAGGTTCTTTAGCAACCCCAGAACCACTGCTAGTTGCGCTCATTATCCCTATGATACACTGTTATGTGCATTTATTAATTTAATTATTTTTATGTCTGTTGCCACTATGTCTCCAGCTCCTACTGAACCAATAATATAAATACAGACAAATAATACATCAAAAGAACTCAAATCCTATCTTGTTGAAGATATACCCTTCAAATAAAAAAAAAATGTTCTCGATTTATTTTTAAAAGTTATAAATATAACAAACATTTTTAAAATGGCCAATTCATAATTTTTTTATTAATTAAAATTGCTATAACTTAAAAGTAAAGCTTGAATTGATTCAAATATTTTACCAGTTATTTTGTAAGTATTAATCATTCTATTGGTACACTTTTTAAAAATACAGTAATTACACAAATTAGAGAGAACATTGCAAAATGGAAACTTATAAAACCTTTATTTGCGTATAATTATGTTATATTATTTATATTAGAAATAATCATTATTTATCTTTTAGACATATTTTGTCGTTTTCATAGAAAAAAAAAAATAAAAAAAAAATTAAAATAATAAAAAAAAAATATATATATATATATATATACATATATATGTAATCTATTATAGTTTTAAGACATCTGCAAACATGAGACAAGTAGCGGATCCAGGGAAAGAGTGCATAAGACACGTGCCCCGTTTAGACTATCATCACCTACTTAAAAAAAAAAAACCCAGCACAGGGGGGTCGCAGCACAGTGGTGACGTGGCATAGTTGGATCAAGTATAATGATATCTGAGAGTGATTAAAATCACTATAAAAAAAAAGCTTCGATGCAAATCTTTAGATAGTGTTTAATTTTAAAAAATTGGTGTATTATTCCAAAAGCTACATGATCTGCTAGTTCCTTATTAATATCCTCATTAAGATAAAGTATGTCGAATGAAAAAGAGATTATTAAAAAATATTATTTCTCATAAAAAATTGTGTTGGTCCATACATTTTTCAATAAGTTATAGCATTATAAAGTTAAAAATGTAAAAAATAAAATCGAGAATTTCCACACAATAATAGCATTCGGTAGCCATTTTCACCGTGAAGATAAAATAAAGTCCGAAATTTTTTTTTTCCATATTAAAGTACATTATATTATCTTTAATTTAAGATATATATAAAAGTATCAGACTTTCCGTAACACTTTTAAAAGTTAAATTGAAAAAATTAATTTTTTGTGAATAAGTTGTTATTTTGAATTTCCCCTGTGGGCAGGTGAATGGTCAGATTAAAAAAATATACCAAATTATAAGTAAATGCCTAATATATCTATTAAAGAAAAAACTGTATTGATCCCATACATTTTCAAAAAGTATTGACAATTTTATGTAAAAAAACGGTAGCAAAGTGGGATTGTGTCATAAAATGGGACAAGTATAAATGATATCTGACAGTGTTTAAAATCACTATCATAAGAAACCCTTCGATACAAATCTGTAGATAGTATTTAAATTTAAGAATTTTATAGATTATTCCAAAAGCAAAATTAACTCTTAATTTTTGTTCCATTTCGACTACCATTTGCACATTAAAAATAGGTCGTTGGTACAAAATTTTTTTAAACTTCGAGTACATAAAATAAGCTTTATTTTAACATATATTTAAAGGACGCACTATTCAAAACATTTTCAAAAGTTAAGTTGATAAAATTTTACTTTTTATTCAAATTTCCAAGTTTTCAAAAATTAAAAAAACCTTTAATAACTTTGAAGAGGCAAAATAATCAAAATAAGTATAAATTTATAATTAATGTAAGTTAGATTCATGTAAATTTTATATTTATTGTTGGACTCATTATTATGGTAAACTTTTATAAGGTATTTTAAAATAAACAAAAAATAAAAATTGAATATATTTTTAACAACAGCAGCCGTTTGCACGTAAAAGATAAGTCGTCACAACAATTTTTTTTTTTAATTTATAGTGCGTAACATAAGCTTTAATTTGACAAATGTTTCAAAGACGCATTAATTCTTAATCATTTTCAAAAGTTGAGTTTTGAAAAAAAAATAGCTATATTGAATTCCCTCTTGGGGGCAAGTAAAGAGTTAGAATATCGAGAAAATGATATCAAATAAAAGCAAAATATAATAAAATACCTATAGGTTTCTATTTAAAAAAATTATTTTTATTTGTTATATTTTGAAAAATTTATGGTATTTTTAATAAAAAAGTGAAAAAAATTCGAAAATTACTAATTTTTAAAATTGTAATTTTTTTGGAGATTTACCCTATCATTTACAGTAAACGAGAGAAATTTTTTCAATTTTTGAGTAAACACATCATTGACTAGATAAGGTTTGTGATATTTTGACGTATTATTGAAAGAAATCAGTTCTGTGAGAGCTGAGAAAAAGTGGTAACAGACACAAATAAAAAAATAATAAAATACGCATCATAATAAAACATTCTCAGCTTTGCAAAGCTAAAACATATTTACAACATTTTGGTTTATTTTTTGTCGAGAAATGCATACTTACAACATAAATACAAGCATTATTGGTATAGAAAATCTGTTGTTGTTTTTTTTTTTTTTTTTTTTTTTTTTTTTTT
>NW_026099572.1:88236457-88267285 GCF_025091365.1 Daktulosphaira vitifoliae
TTTTTTTTTTTTTTTTTTTTTGAGATAATAAAGTATTAAAAAATCTTTTTATTTTTTTCTATATAATAAATTATGTATTTTTTTCTTTCTTTCATAAAATCCAAAATACGCAATTTTTGGTTTTGAAATGAATTTAGAAATGTAAATCTAATATAAGATTCTTTTTAAATGTGCTAATCATATTTTAGTTATTTATTCCTTATTTTTCCAGTCAAACTTCAGAACGTGATTCATTAGATGATAATACTACAACCAGTACTACATCTCCACAACCAATTGAACGTTCAACAACAACATTATTTATTAAAAGGTAACTGAAAATGATTTGCTTAGAACTTGAATGACTATAATTTTTTTTCATTTTATAAAATTAAAGTAGATTATTTGTATATGCAATTGTTTCATAAAACCAAGTTATTTATTAAAATTTTCAAGTTTTAGTATAATTATAATTGACACTTGTAATTTATATAATGTTTCATGCAGCAATGATTGTGCAATTCATACTGATTCAACAAATGATTATTGTGAACGTACAAGAATAACAGTGAAAAATTTAGAAACTACAGAATTATGAGATGAAGCACATCTGATAGTAACCAGAAAGACTTATCTACATAGTATTGCTCAAACTTTGCAAAATACAACGATTAGTCTAATATTATAGAACTTAATTATCGAATATAATTTACCATAAAATATTAAATATTATTGAATATATTCCTATGTAAAAAACATAACAATATGATGAAATTTTTAAATGCTTTAACGGCGATGTGTAACATTTTTTATATTCTATTATTTCGTATCATAAGTTTTATCTATATTATTTTTTACACAAATCTTTTTATACTTTATTAATTCACAAAATAATAGGATGACTTTAAATTTTGAAAACGACTACTTCGATGTCAACAAATTCTCTCACGTAAATTCTTATACTTCCTAATTAAATCACTATACATGAAGAATGTGCATTTTTTACTTGTGTGTTATTACTATGAAAATATTATGTCCAATTTAAAAATGTCACGAAGTATCATTTACAATTTTGACTAACAATCAGAGTCGGCACTTGGAGTGTGTGATATGTACCTCTGCACTTTAAAGGGCTTCATAAACTAAGTAGATGTGTAAAAGAAAAATAAAAATAATTTTTTTTTGTAATGGAAAATAGCAGCATAAAATTATTTCGTATAATGTCCCGCTATTTCTAATGCTGGTCCAGCCAACAGCCATACATTTTATTTAAAATATTTATTTTTGTTCATTTCCTTATATTTTTATTATTAATTATAATTAAAAATAGATAAGTACATAAATTATTACAATACATTTATATGTGTAATTTTTTTTTATAAATTGTTATTTTATATTGTAAAATGTATATAGTTTAAATCAAAAGTTTTTTTTAATAAATATAAAAAATGGAATACAATATTGTATTTATTGATGACACACAGACATTTAAATTTCATAAATTTATAAAATAAATTTTGTTAAGTGATTCCGGACATATCATCACCCTGGAAAAATTTATATTAATTGCTTTAAAAACTTATTAATATGATCTAACTGGAGTTATAGTGTTGAGAAGAATAAAGTGGGTGTATCCCTTCAATATAAAAAAATGGAACATATATTAGTAGACTAAAAAAATCCAGCACAGGGGGGTCGCGGCACAGTGGTGACGTAACATAGTTGGATCAAGTATAATGATATCTGACAGTAATTAAAATCACTATAAAAAAAAAACGCTTCGATGCAAATCTTTAGATAGTTTTTGTTGCGTACGAGGCAGCTAGACCGTAGGACGGCTATTTGTGCACCGCACTAGAATGCCGTTTGAACTTAAGCCTGTTTAATAAAACGTTAATGTTGATGTGGGAGTGGGTCACCTAGGAGATGACGGCTAACTATACATCCAATAAGTAATTGAGAGTAGACAATAATTAAATAACAAATAATCACATATATTAGAAATTCCTCATAGAATATCTTAAATTTAAGGGGTAACGGGGGGCCCTTAAATACTAGTGCGAAGCGAAGCGACATAAAACATATAGTTAATCTCAATTAGAACAAACAATAATTAACATTAAAAATAATATAAAACTCAGCTGTATAGATGACGCTGTTGATGATGATGAGTGGACTGTATGAGATCTTATGGTAATGGTGTCGAACATTTGAGTATGAAGAGTCAGAGTGTAAATCCAGGTACGTAATGGCAGATGAGAACAGACCGCGAAGAGGCGACTACATCAATGAAGATATTTAGTGATGGTCAGGGCCCAATCACTAGTGGCGTGCAAGGGCACGTAAACTTTGAGCACAAGGGTGCAATAAACAAGAAATAAAAAACTATGCCGTACAATGGCCGAATAATTTACTATTCAAGCGAAGGCGTTTGCAACAGAAAAAAGTGACATGTAAAACAATACGACTCACTGACTTATGACAATGAACTGTACACGGATGACAATCGACACGGAGGTCATCGATTTGTCGTGATGGGTGGGCAAGGGGGTGAGTAAAGTAAGATGCTGGTGATCAGCTGTCCCACGAAATAATATAATCAATGATCTTTGTAACAACTGATCTAGTTGAGATCCTTCTAAAGGTGTTCTGTACCATACAGTGTTTAATTTTAAAAAAATGGTGGATTATTCCAAAAGCTACATGATCTGCTAGTTCCTTATTAATATCCTCATTAAGATAAAATATGCCGAATGAAAAAAGGGATTATTAAAAAATATTATTTCTCATAAAAAAAATTGTGATGATCCATACACTTTTCAATAAGTTATAGCATTTTAAAATTAAAAATATAAAAAAGAATTTTTTTACAAAAATCGTATTCTTTTTATTAACTTTGATGTCTGCTTTCACCATGAAGATAAAATAAAGTCCGAAATTTTTTTTTTTCCATAAAAAAGTATATTAGCTTTAATTTAAGATATATATAAAAGTGTCAGTATTTCCGGAACATTTTCAAAAGTAAAGTTGAAAAAGTTATTTTGAATTTCTCCTGTAGGCAGGTAAAGATTTATTGCGTCAGATTTATAAACAAAATGATAAGTAAATACTTCATGCATTCATAAAAAAAATTGTATTTGTATATATACATTTTTCAAAAAGTTATGGCAATTTAAGTAAAAAAAATTGTAGAAAATTAGCGATTTTTAAAATTGTAATTTATTTGGAGGTTTCTCCCATTTACGGAGAACGAGGGAAATTTTTTCAATTTTAAGGGCAATGTTTCGACTAGATACTAGATTTGTGATCTTTCGACGTATCGTTGAAAGAAATCGGTTCGGTAAGAGCTGAGAAAATGTGGTAACAAACACAAAAAATAAAAAAAACACATCATAGTAAAACCAATACCTTCTCAGCTTCGCATCGAAGCTAAAATATTTTTACGCTACTGTATATTTCAACAAATTTGCAAAAATTTGGTTTCTTTTAAAATGGTTCAAACGAAATTTGTAAATGCATATAAATCTGGATCTAGCTATATGCAAAAAATTAGAATTAAGATCGGAAATCACTACATCAACCTTCTTCCTTTACTGCTTGAAATGAAAATTTCCTTATCATTTATATGTTATATTTTTATTAAAACCTTTTCTTGCTAATATATATTAAGTTTTTGGTATTTAAAACGTTTTTTTAAATTTCATTTTGTTTAATGTTATAAGAACATTGAAAAAATTGTTAAACCTTTTTTTAAAATGACTGATATTTGATTTTTTATTTTATTTTATATATAACTATTCGATGGTTTTACTTAAAATAAATAAAGAAGAAATAAAAAATTTCCTGATTCTTAATAAATAGGGGAAATTTCTTAACAACTTACCAATTTTAAAATCGATAAAATTCGAAATTTTTTATTTTAACTTTTAACCACTTTTCACCAAACCGATTTCTTTCAACGATACGTTTGGAAGAAAACATTGAAAAGATCACAAATCTAGTATCTAGTCGAATATATTACCCTCAAATATTGAAAAAATTTACCTCGTTCCCCCTAAATGATGGAAACCTCCAAAATAATTACAAATTTTAAAATCGCTAATTCGAAATTTTTTCAATTTTTTTTACTTAAAACTGCCATAACTTTTTCAAAAATGAACAAATCAATATAATTTTATTTATAGATGCTTGATGTCTTTACTTATCATTTGGTATATTTTTTTTCTATGCACAGTAACCGCCAATGTTATAAAATGTTATTTTTGTGTAAAAAAAATCTTAGATTGTCATGTTTATTTTGCTACTTAAATGCTTTTTTTTCAATTATTAATGCTCATACTTTAGGTCAAATAGTTATTTAGTCATATAGGAGGGGAGTTAAGTACCCTTATTTAATCAATCCCTTTATCAAAAACATAATAATTATGTTAATTATAAATATTTTCAAGAAGAATTTTTGCTGCTTATATATTTATATATTATATTGCCGAGATGTAAAAAACAAGAGAGTTCCTATAAATATTTAGTCGCTTTCTTAAGAGCAATATCTGTAAATTTACAACTTTTTACAAAGAACACAGATTAATAAATATGGAACTAAATTAACAAATAAATTAAAAATTAAAATGAATAAAATTATTTATTAGAAAAACTATACATTTAAAATATAAATATGTTGAAATAGCTTAAAACATGACTACGTATTTTATTTAAAATAAAATTTACCATTAGCTACAAAACAACAAGAATATTGTTGAATTGACTCTAATTTTGAGTTATAATATATTTCGATATTTTGTACTAGTAACCACGAACTAGTAATCATAGACAAGTTACTACGTTACTTTATTGAAAGTATCGAATATACTACTAACATTTTTTAGCAATACTTTTGGATCAACTACTAAATAATATTATTATCTAGTTAAAACTACGATATCAAGTGTTTATAAAGAACGAACATTTTAAAAAATGTAATAAGTTTTTAACAAAACTCCATGGAAGCTTATGTAGGCAATTAATAAATTATTAAAATATAAATTTTTCATATACATATAATATTCATTATATTATATTATATTATATGTAAACAAGATTATTAAAGAACAATATTAACTATCGGTTGATTGGGGTTCAATATTATATTGAAGTTGGATATACTGTGTTATTTTATACTTAGATATCCTAATGCAGCACAGGAAAAAATCCAGACATCCCCAAGAATGATTTTATATTGTACAAACAATTTTATGTGTTATATTAGTTATTATTTTTTAATATTACACACTTAGGAATTAATCACTAATAAAATTGCACAAGACAATTTTTACAGCACATATTTGTTATAGAAAAATTAGTTTTCAAATGGATCTCTTAGATGTTAAAAAATAAGTTACTGTTAGATAAAATTTTGTGGATCGACTGAAAAAACAGTTAACTAACAGTTTTTTGATTTGATGAAAATATTTTGTAATTATTGGATAATTAAAAAATAAAATTCTCAAAGATAAATATATATTCTAACAATAGAGAAAACTTTTTCAAAAATGTACATTTGTATTAAACACTATTAATTTTATGTTACTTAATGAATGACTATTATCATTCGAGTATTAATAACATATGTCAAATGTGAGAAATTGTACCAGAAAATAATAAGCAAAATGTATATTATTGTATAATAACTATAGTAGCAAATAAATGCTAATTGAATAGAACATTTTAATTTAAATTTTACAATATTATTAATAATAATATAATTAATTTAATAATGTAGTGTTTCTGTAGCCACGTGACCCTGACGTTGCAACATATACGATCAATGCGCCCTATTACTAACAATGCAATCGAAATATAATATAACTTTCGATGCATAATCAAACTATCGATAATGTCGGAGTTTTTACTATCTCATTTTTTAAATTTAATGTCGGAGTAAAATCCGTCATAATTTTGGTAACCTATGAATCAGATGGTCGGAGTACCAGATGTTCGTAACAATTACTACTTTGTCAAATGTCGAAGTATGTAAATGTCGGAGCATCATCAGTTCGTGGCAAAGGTGCTCTCCCGGTTGAATGTTATACAGAATATCAATAGATATTGATCTAGTTTTCTTACTATCTGTTATCACATTTTAATTCGCCTATAATTTATTGTAAATAAATATGATAATATAATATGACTTACAGACGTGTGTATTCTTTTTTTTTATTATGAATGTTCATAATAAAATGAATGACGATCAGATGAAAAACCAAACGATCTAGTGTGATTAATAGGAATAATAGTTAACAGTGATCTTGTGTTGATTATTAATAGATTTAATAATCGATTGAATACCTTATTGAATTTTACTTTATCATGTCCAAAACTCAATATAATATTAATAACAATATAAATATTTGCGTTTTAGTATCAGAATTAGATTCACAGCAAAAAATCGTATTACTTGATAAGGAACCAATAATATTAGGTAGAACCCCACAAACTGGAATAATTGATCGAAGATTGTCTAAAAATCAAGGTTTGTTAAGTATAAAATCTATGAAAAAGTAATTCAAATTATAATATATCAATTTTATTATTTATAATTTCATTGAATATTTTAGTAAATGAATATATATATATAATCGTTTTTGATTTTTATTTTTTATCTATTTAGTAAAATTTGAGGCTGACTATTCAACTCGACATGTAATTGTTGAACAAATAGGTAATAATAAATCTGCTGTTAATGGGGAATCTATGATGAAAGGAGAAAAAAGACTTATAAATCATGGCGATAAAGTATCACTATTACATGGCAGTGATTACTCTTACTATTTAAAATTTATCCTACCTCCTGATTATGGTGTTAGCAATCCTAAGAAAAGAGTAACTGAATATTATAATAATGAAACTTTCAAAAAGAAAAAATCAACTGAATCGCAGAAATGGGATACCAGAAATGGCGCATTATTAATTTACACTAGTGAAGAATTGATTCAAAAATCAAAAGTAAATTATCCCACATTTTAATTTACATTGTTCATATTAAGTTATTTTTTTTATAATAAAATTGAAATTAATGTTCATTTATTTAATTAATTTTTCTAGAAAAAATACATTTTTTTTTTTTTAATTCACTTAACAAAATCTTAACTGTTGCATCAATAATAAACAACTTTCAAGTTGTTATTATTGTTTATATAATCTTTTGTTAGAGATTGTAACTTGACTAATGTCTTATGACATTGTGTGTTAAATGTTTATAACTATAATTTTGTAATAGTCTTTAGTTTTTATTTTTTAGATTGCAGCATTTGATATGGATGGAACAATTATTGCTACACAATCTGGTAAAGTTTATCCTGTTGATTTCAAAGATTGGAAAATTAATTTTCCAGAAGTTACTAAAACTATTAGAAAATTAGCTGAAGATGGTTTTAAAATTGTAATATTTACTAATCAAGGAGGAATAGGCAAATTAAAAGTTGATGAAAAAACCTTTAAAACTAAAATTGAAAATATTACAAATGTATTAAAGACACCAGTACAAGTATTTGTGTCAACACACAGTGATATATATAGAAAACCAGCTCCAGGAATGTGGAATATTTTTGTTTCTGAAGTAAAATTATTATTTTTAAGTAATATATAATCTAGTATTAATAAACTTCAAATAACTTTTTAGTTTAATGGAGATATTTCAATAGACATGGTAAATAGTTTTTACTGTGGTGATGCTGCAGGCCGTCCAAATCGAATAATTAATAAAAAAAATATTAAAAAAGATCATTCTTGTTGTGATCGTTTATTTGCCATGAATATTGGTCTAAAATTTTATACACCAGAGGAATATTTTTGGAAAAAGCCAACAGAAGACTTCAACATGCCCATATTTAACCCAACTAGTATAATGGCTAGTGTAAAATATGATGATAATCAATATAATATGTCTAGTAATTCAAAAGAAGTAAATACCAAATTTTTTATTACTTAGAAACCAAACAAAAATTGAAGATATTTATTAAAAATTACTTTCATTTTAGATGGTTATATTTTAATAAATTACAATCAGTAAAAAAAATTAGAGTAAAAAAAACATATTTTTATAAACTCTTATACACACTTTTTTTTCTATTAAATAAAAAATATTTTTTTAATTCTTAAACTTTACTTATTAACTTAGTACAATAGCATAAGAATTTTTTTTTAATTTATACAATTTTTTATTTATTCCATTCTATTAATATGGGGGCCACATAAATTTTTCATAGGAATGTAAATAACCCAAAAATATGCATTTCCTCAATTCTGGATGTAAAAAAAGTGATTTTCAACAAAATAAATCAATTGAAGAGATTACTTTTATTTCTTTGAAAATGAATATACTAATCTGAAATTTTGTGCAATCTGTATAAAATGTAAAAAATACATATAGAATTTATATTTTTTGTATGTATCTTCTTCTTTTTCTTTGCCTTAATCCCAACTTCTTGGGGTCAGCCAACCTGTTGTCCACGCGTACATCCGAGATGGGACAATTCGCCTAGGTTTTGTTCAGGACTCCTCATACTTTTTGACAACAATTTTTATGCTGGCTGTTAACTTGACGCAACCTCATTAGTCGTTTCTTATGACTGGAAGAAGGGCCATGAAGGTATTCTTATCCCCTATCCACAGGGATAATTGTTTGTACTTAAATATGTATATATTATATACATATATAATTACATAACCAACAATCTAAAAATTGAATAAAAAAGCACAATTTAAATTTAAAAAAACAATAAATTTTAAAATAGCTTAAATTATTAAATTACCTACCTTTTTTACATTTTAATTAAATAAAGTAATTAAAATTTTTATTATAATGAATAAAAATAATTTAGATAAATTCTTTAGTCTATATTTAACATTGATGCAAAGCTGATAACATATGAATTTTACCAAGATGTTTTTTTTTGTGTTTGTCAATACTTTTGTCTAGCTCTTAGTGTACCATTTTTTTTAACAATACATCAACAAATCACAAAGCCTATCTAGTTAAAGTCATTTTCCTCAATAATTGAAAAATTTTCTTTCGTTTCCCATAAATGATGAATGTCTTCCAAAAAATTATGATAACATAAATGTTAATATTTTTTTTTTGTCAGATATCATTTATACTTGTCCCAACTATGCCACGTCTACACTGTATTGAGAACCCACTGTGCTACTTTTTTTTTTAATTAAAACTATTATAATTTTTTGAAAAATTTATGAATCAATACAATTTACAGATCTAGAATATGTTAAAAATATTGTTTCTGTGAACATTCTCTTGGTTTCTTCTAAGTTATTTTGCCTTTGAAGATGTTGATTATAAAGTTATTGTTTAGGACTATGTGTTAACTTTATTTTTCAATGATTCTCGATATTATTATATCATAAACATAAAAATTTCCAAAGACTCATGAACTACCAAAAACTGATTATGCTACCATATTTATATTTTTAAGTAATAATTTTTCAATTCTATTTTAGATTATTTTAATGGTGGGTTGTCCAGGATCTGGTAAAAGTTATTTTGTTTCAAACATATTGGCTACTCATGAATCTATAAAAGTGATTAATAGAGATACGTTAGGAAGTTGGCAAAAATGTGTTTTGGAAGCAAAACAAATTTTAGAGTGTAAAAATAAAAGTGTTGTTATTGATAATACAAATCCAGATAAAGAAACAAGAAAACGTTTTATTGATATTGCCAATAATTTAAATATTCCTTGTCGAGTTTTTGAGATGAGTACCACCAAAGAACATGCAAAACATAACAACAAGGTAAGAAATGTCTTATTGTGTAAAATTTTGTTTGATAAAGCTAACATATTTAATACTTATATTAATAATATCAACTTCATTTTAATGTTAAACTGATGCCACAACCCCACTGTACTACCGTTTTTTTAAATTTAATTGTGTATAAAGAAAAAACTAGAACTCTTCCTTTGCTGAAGTAAATTCCAAGAAAAATATTGTATCATTGGTTACTGAATTATTGAATAAAAATATTAGCATTATTTGATAATTTACTTCATAGATTTAGTATGTTTTCTTAGTGGTTTATTTATTTCTATCTATAGAACTGCATTGAAACCACAGGAAGGTTTTTACTATTCCTTTGTGTAGAAATTTCCTTTTGTAACTTTGCTAGTTGAAAATTCTAGTACAACTTTCATATTAGTGAAATTTATCTTAAATAAACAGATTTTTACTAATCAGATGGATATTTTCTATGTTCAATTTTAATTATAAGTTACTAAATCAGATAATTTCAAATAATTAAATTTTATTAATAAATCATAATATTAATTTTAGTCTAATTCTTTAAAACATTTTGTTAAACTAAACTTTGAATTGATAAATTAATATTTATATTAAAAATTTTAAAAATAAGCTATAATGTTCAGTTGATCAAAAAGATTTTTTTATTTTAATGTTATCTTTATGGTTTATAGTTCAGAGAGTTAACTGATGAAAAACATCAAAAAATATCAGATGTCATCATTAATATGTATTTGTAAGTATTTTTATTAGTTACAAATGGTTTATGTTCAAAAACTTTGTATTCATTATCATTTATGTTTTTATAAAAAATTTAATTTTATATTAATATTTATACTATAAATAAATGCATATTTATAATAATTTGTATAAAGAGTGCAATTTGGGGTGGCTTAAAGATTTATAAAATAAATTGTAGCCATGATTCTGTTGTGTTATGAAAAATAGGTTTTCACTTTGGCAAAAACTATAGCTTTTAAACATGTATAAATAATTAAAAATAACATATTATATAATTATTTTTATTTTTTGAAATAATGAACGCCAATTGGCTTATTACATTAGTATATGTAATAAACAATAAAAGTATGATGAAATATATAAAATTCGGGATGAGCTAGTGGGTAGAAACATAGTTTTATAGCGCACATTGTTCTGTGTTTGACCCTCAGGGGGCCATTGTCATTGATCTCCTTATTTCACCTACCTTGTGTTCTCCTTTATCAAACTCGTACTCTATATACTCTGTCTTACTCCTACTTATTCTTAAACCCTTTTTTCAAGAGCTAATCTCCACATCTCTGGCCTTTGATTAATTTTCTCCTATTAATACTGTATCGTCAGCAAACAATATGCACTAGGGTACCTTTCCTTGTATATTTTTAATAATTTCATTCATTACTATAGAAAATAAGTAAGGGTTTAAAGCAAAACATTGTTGCACTCTTACTCTTACCCGAAAACCTTCTGTTACTCCTCTTACGCTTTTTACCTTGGTACAAGTGCCATCATGCATATCTTCTATTATATTAATGTACCTTTTCGAGACTCCTTTTCTCATTAATGCCCAAAATTAAGTATAAGTATAAAGTTCCCTCAACCACCTTATACAATCTTCTTTCCTTTTGCTCTTCTGCCATACTTAGAATTGCTTTTTCTTACTTTCTATGATTTTTTGAATGACCTCATCCTACCACCAGGTTTCCTTGTTTCCTGGCATTCTAACTCTCACCAACAATCTCCTTCGCAGTATCCTTTGCACAACTAACAAATCAATTCCACTCATCATTCATGTCTCCCTCAACATTCCACACTGTCCTCTCTTTTACCATCTTGATAAACTCTTTTTCATTTTGCCCTTTCAATTTCCACCACCGCATCTTCGATTTTTTCCCCGTGTTCTTTCTGTTTTTGTATATTCTCTTCTCAGGACACCACAACTCTATTACCATCATTCTATGCTGTGTAGTTATATTCTCGCCTGGTATAACTTTACAATTTTCTCATCCATTATTATTCCTACACCATTGTTTGTACTAGACTTTTCTGAGTATATTATTTTATAACCCTCACCTATTTCCCTCGATTTGTCTCCTTTCGACTTAGTTTCCTGCATACAACATATGTTAACTTTTCCCCTCTTCAATACTTCTACTAATTCTCTAATTCTACCACTTAATGTTCCAACTTTCCAAGTACCTATTCTTACTTTGTATCTATCCTTCTCCCTTATACACGAGTCCAGCTTAGTGTTAAGTGGTGATGTCCCTACACCGTTGGAACTACAAGCATTGGGTAGACCTGTACACATGACTGGTGAAACAGCTATCGCACAAGTTGTCCGGCTGGTATAAACACTTTTTTCCTTAGGCCTTCTCCGTTTTTAACTACTCTATTTCCTCTCACTTGTTGTCCCCGAGTACATCTAAGATGGGACAATCTGCCTAAGTTTTGTTTAGGAATCCTTGTACTTTTTGACAAAAATTTTATGTCGGCTGTCGACCTGACACAACTTCATTAGTCGCCTCTTATGACTGGTAGATGGGCCGTGGAAGTATTCTTATCCCCTATCAACAGGGAAATGGTTCATTGATAACTATTCAATATAATATTTTTAGTTTGAATTTCTTTCATTAGTCATATAATGAATATTAAATTAGCCTTCCCATTGTATAATATTGCATGCCAAGTAGATATTCATAGACATTGTCTATGGCTATATACCGTAAGAATTAAAAATTATTAATTATTTATCTATTTTATCCATATTAATATTAGTATTTCAACAATTATTATAATAATTAATTGTAAAATGGTCCAAAAAAATTTTTTATGCAGTTCCAAGTATGAATCACCATCCAAAGAAGAGGGTATCAGTGAAATAGTCAAAATAAATTTTGTTCCTACTTTTAAAGATCCTGAATTAGAAAAATTATATAAAATGTATTTGCTGTGATATCAATATATCAACGATTTATTTATTGTACTTCTTAATCTTTATTCAATTTGTATGTATCTATAATTATATCATGTAGTAATATATTTAAATTAAAATATTATTAATTTTAATTAAAGCTATCAAGTTATTTTCGGAAAATAACCGTCTTATTAATGAAACGCAAATGACCGTCTCATTATTTTATTCCATTGTGTCACCCCTTTATCGTTCCAGCTTTACTTTAAACACTGTTTATTTTATTTTTCATTACTTGACTACAACACGCTGTGTATTGAGCTGTATATATGACATGGTACCGTATATTTTGCAATACGTTTAATACACGGTCACCTCATCTCTTTCATCAGCCGCCTTATTACAATCGCTAGCCTAGTTTAATTATAGTACCCTCGCTATCTATTTAGGATGCAAAGTCTATCTACTGAAGCGTAGATGGTGATAAGCCGGTGGTAAAAAAACTATTATTACTGACGTATATTCTAGTCTTTCGTCTTTGGCCATATTATCTCTAAAAATTAACTTGATTTGTTACTGTTAATATACTTGTTAAGAAGTTTATAAACTAACGGAACATCTATATTTTTACGGCATTGTTTTTTTTCTTTTCTTTTCTTGTTGTTCTATTGTAATAATTAAATATATCATCGAACTGGCCCATCAAAATTAGTGTTGAACTTTATTTTACTTTTGATTAATAGACATTGGGACTTTCCGTGTCAAAATTAGCTCCTGTTAAGAATCGAACTCTGGTAAGTAATTTTTTGGTAGATCATTTAATTAAATTTTTTCTATAATAATCACATACTATTTAATATTACTCTCCCTCCGCCCTACCAACACAAAGCGCATTCTACTGAATAACTCGTTTCATTTTCTACCTTTACTTAAATTTAGTCAGATAAGAAACATTGGTGGCAGCATTGTAAAATACCCGACCCATAATAAGAACGGTGTAGTTAAATATAGTGAGTAAGCTGAACGAAACAATAATAGTTCCTATATCAATAATCTGAACCGTTCTTAACGCCTTATTAATAACAACCAGTGCAGTTATTAATAATTGTTCAATATTATTTTACGTGTTTGTGTTATTCTATATAAATGATTCTTAGACATTAGGATTATCCGTGTCAAAATCTTATCTGAAACTCAAAAAAGTAATTGTGTTGTTTGCTAACTAATAAATTAATTTATATAAATATTTTATTTTTTAATATAAATTGTTATTTTGAATTTAGAAATGGAAAATATGAAAAATGTTATGTATCGTCAAGTGAGAATTAAAAAAAAATTCAAAGCTTAGTGACTTAAAATAGTGGCGTATTTTGAGGGGATGTCCTCCATGTCTGGACACACCGCGACTTAAAAAAAAAAGCCTAATATATTGGTATTAACTTTTTTTTATAATATACTAAATTTATTTTACTATAAAATAAATGGTATTTTAAATAAATAACGAAAAAAATTAAGTTAATTTGATAGGATTCGACGACACATATTTATCTACATTTTATCAGAGATTTCTAGAAATTATTTGGATTTCATTGGGTCATTTAGATAACAAAAATACCTGTAGCAAAAATATAATAACAGCGGAAATATTCTGAACTTGTAGTTCATTTTTAAATTTATTTTACAGTTTATCAGTTTAGAGAAGTATAAACAAATAAGTTGAGTTACCCCTATTCAAAATACCACATTCATAAAAAATACATAAAAGAATTTTTTATAATTAAAATAGTTTTTAAAAAATAAACAAAAGTTATGAAATTCTTTATGAATTGTCATTTAGTAAAATGAAAATTAAGTTGTTAAAATAGTAGATACACTTGTTAACTTAAAAATTTATAATTAGCTGACTTTTTAATTTAATTGTATGTTATAATATTTGTATATTCACATAACAAGAACATTAAATTACTTCAGTTAAGATAAATTTATATTAAATTTGAATTTCTTTAAAGAATAATGTAACAAAGAAAAATAAGATTAATATAAAATAAAAAAACAATTAAACATAGAAAAAGTAAAAAAATGTTTGGTAGTATACAAATAAAAATTTCAATATATAGTAAAATTAAGATAATTGATATGAAATACAAAAATTTTAATTTCATTCATAAAAATATTAATAGAATAGCTGTCCAGCAATAATTTCATTTTTGTGTCTTAATCTTATAAAAGGCATAAGAATTGCATTTATTGGTGTTGTATCTCCTCGAGACATTTTTTCTGCCAACTCAACAGTAAANTAAAATTTGCATTTATTGGTGTTGTATCTCCTCGAGACATTTTTTCTGCCAGCTCAACAGTAAATGGCCCACAATCATGTCCATTGGTTTGGCGAGATGTCTCGCCTATTTGTAATGTCCATGTAGAAGCTTTTCCTTTTTTGTCCATCTCCCATTCAATTAAGAAATTTTTTAATACCATTGGATAAGGACCCTTATAAGACTTAAGACTATCATATGATGTCACAGTCTTTTCAGGTATATTAACCACTGTCAATATCCAATGACTCCCATATACATTCATGGGCACAAAAAGTAATTTTATTGTGTGAATATCTTTTTTTATCCATCTTCTTACAGCTGGATAACCTCCTCGAAGATACGCTACAATAAAATCAGTGACAACTGCATAAACTTCACCTTCTGACCGTTTTACTATCATTTTAATGTACTCATTAATTGTGTCTGAAGTATACCATGATGTGGGCGATTTAAATGAAGGTGCATTATACTGATCAAGAGATTTTGTGTTCTGATCTTGCATTACTTCTGCAAGTGTAACCATATTTAAAAATTTTTCATAAAATTAATAAAAAAACTTTGTTGAACAGTTTACTATTAGTTAGGTTTATTTAAGGTTTTGGAATATGAAATTAAACACATAAAATTACTTTTGTTAAAAACGTCCATGGACCCCCTTAATTACACGCCTCTGCAAAGGTTATATTAATTTAACACATATTATTATTATTATTAATTATGTTTAATAAATAATCTTTTTTTATTTTATTTTATATTGTATAAAATAAATAGATTAAATAATTTATTACCTTTTTCTTTCTCTGGGACTTTTATTACTTCAACAGTGGACAGAGCAAGTAAATTTACGTCATTCGGCGTATTTAAGGTCAAAGGATTAGAACTAACTTTCGGCTCTAAAATAATTTATGTTTTAAAATATTACATATTTGTTTCAAAAATCAAAACGTTTATTATATATATATTTTTAAATTAATTATATTTTAATAGTTGAATACTTTTTATGATTTTTTCATCTTCTTCGGATGAATTTCTTTTTAAATTTGGTCGAGCAGTAGTATTAGAAGATATCTCAAAGAGTTGCTTTTTTATTACGGATTTTTTGCGTTCCAAGTTTTTCTTATAAAAACTCTTAACGGATCATAAAAATATATTTAATTATATGATAAATTTATTTAAAAAATCTGCTTTAAGTCCAACAAATGGTTAAAGATATACCCTAAAATCTTTTTATTGAAAAAAAGTATAATAAAATATACCTTTCCTAACAAATCAGCTGGTATTAATTGCGAATTGTCTTTTGAAATTGCTATATTTTTTTTTTCTGTTGAATTTAAAATTTTATTTTTATATTTTCTAGATTTTTCATTCTTAGTAAGTGTTCCGAATTCTCCTCGTTGTATCAATTTCTAGGCAACCAAAGAGATATTTAAATAAACAAATAAACTATATTTAATATTATATTATTATCTTCGATAAAAATTGAATTTCCCATAAAAATCTTATTGAAAAAATAGCAGTCCTGAATAATATTAAACATTATATTATTGCAATTATATTAAGGCGGTTGAGAGCTTATTTTATATTTTTGAATCCGACAAACCCCAATTACATAGCTAAATCGAATACATTACAATTTTACAAAATTATTATTTAATCGATTTGTTAATATATATTAATATAATTATAGTTACCAATTTTTCTGAAATAATTTTATCATTTTTGTTCATTTTTCGATACGTGCGTTTTTTTGGAATAATGGAATTTGTTATAGGATAAATATTTTCGTTAATAATTGCTGCAAATTGAATATCATTTTAATAATTATTAATTAAATAATCAATTTCGAAAAAGTTTTTTAATATTAAAATAGTTAAATTAAAGTAAAGTGACTGAATTATTGTTATATATCAATAAGAGAACTTATTATTAATTTTTCTTATATTTTATATAAAAAAACTTTTTCTCTACTCGAAATAATTAGTTTAATTATTAATCTTAATAGTGTTTACAGATATTTTTTCCACCTTTAGTTAACTTTTTTGATATTTGTCCTTTATTTGGATTATTTAAAACACAATTAGAATGCATGAAACGACGGTTCCATATTTTTTCAACTCTGCGTATGACCTTATGTAAGTTTGTTTCATTTGTTTGACCAAAAATATTTTTTTCACTTGCCATATCAATAACTAATTAAATAAATCTTTATACTTACACAAGACGATAGTTTGTTTTTCACGGGAAAAAACGAACTGAACTCAAATGTCGATAAAATCAACATTTACATCTTCTAATTGTCAAGGAAACTTAATTGTAAAATTTCATTAAAAAAATATATAAGCCAATTATAAATAAATTTAGTATAAACAATACTTATTTATTTTTATTTTATTATTGGTCAAAGAATATAATATGTTAAGAATTTATTACAAAGATTTATAAAAATATATATAAAAACTATATATATATATATATAAAACTTCTGTATTTGTTTGTTTATTTATTAAATTAGTTTAAAAATGATACAGATTTTTTTTATGAAAGTTCAAGTGGAATATATTTGATATCGGTTAACAGAATATTCATACATATAAAATTTAATCTGTATGAAATAAAATATCAACATTTGGATTTATTCTCTTGCAACTATTAAAAATTTTACCCATGTGACATTGCTATTACCATTTAGTTATTAATAAAAAACATCATGCCATGCGATTATAATCAACATAAAAATGTATTAAATTGAATATGTACTATAGTTTAACAATTTAATTAATAACTGAATTAATGACATAATAAGTCTGAAAAAAGAAAATAACTTTAGGGTTTAACTATCTTATAGGTTTAATTATTATTTGCATTTTTAATTTTATTACTATTTTTTTTTTTTTGACAATAACAGCTATCTTTGTATGTTGGGTAGAGTGTGGCACTCGTGTATGACCGGTTTGAACGTGTTCATGCTTCTTCCAGCCGTCGTTACTTCCTCCGCGAGCGACACAACCTTTTTTGTACGTAAACAGTAAACTTGTCTCGCGCTTTTAGTAATCGGCATCCGTACAGTTAGTAATTGCTCGCCTTGTAGTCTTTACTGATTTTGTTCAGTATTAGTTTCCGGTCAATAACTTTGCCACAGTCTCAATTTTTCTCAAGCCGACATCAGATAAGTTATTAATTTATTATCACTTTGTAATTGTATTATATCATTAGATTAATATTTTTTTAGTATGTAAGTTATCCCCCCTTTCCCTTTACTTTTCAGAATTTCATTTGCAAAACAGTAAATATATTTCTTATTTTATATATACATAAACAGGTGTACCTATTTACTTATCCCCTTTTTATTTTCCTTTATTTTTCGTTTTGTTTGTTACAAAATAAACACTACCGCACAGTAACAGGCCATTTCCCTTAAATATTAAGGGGCTGCTTGTCACATTATAACTTCAATATCTATCAAGAAAATGACAAGTTATCCAAGAAAATCAAGGAAATTTTAGAGAAATATTAAGATACAGAGCTTAAGGAGATGACCGTTTAAAATCATTTTTGGAAGTTGAAAAAACAATAAAATATACAAGTGAAACACTTCGAAATGAAATAATTGAATCCTGCAATAAAATTATTTTAAATAGTATCGTAATAAACATAAATTCCTAAAGATATTTCATAATACTTGCTGATGAAACGGCCGACATTGTTGGAATCGAACAAGTAACTTTGTGTGTACGATATTTAGACGTTGAAAATATGATTATCAAAGAAGAATTCTTCAGTTTGTGCCTACGACAGATACTACTGGAAAAGGTTTATCCGATATTATTATTCAAATTTATATTCATTTTGTGTAGAAACAAAATACTTTAGAGGACAGTGTTACGATGGATGTGCTTTTATGTCTAGTCAATTTAACGGAGCTCAAGCTCTTATTCACCAAAGTCACCCGCTTGCGACAAATGTTCATTGTGCTGTTCGTGTCTTAAACCTTGCTATTTCTTATTCATCTTCTATACAAGAAACACGAAATTGATTAGGAACAATATCTAAAGTTAGAGATTTTTTCATATACCCTAAGCGAAAAGTCAAATCGAAGAAAGCCAAAAATGTATTACTAAAAAATCATTAAAACAATTATGTGAATATAAAACAATTATANAAATCGAAGAAAGCCAAAAATGTATTACTAAAAAATCATTAAAACAATTATGTGCGACTAAATGAGTTGAACGTTTTTATGCTATGAATGATTTTCTTGAGCTTTTTGTGTACCTAATTGAATCGTTATTTATAATTTCCAAGTGGAATGACACTGAAACATCATCAAAAGCAAGCAATTTACGAACATCAATACTGAAAGGAGATTTTATTATTTGTTTACTTATTGTGAGTAAAGTATTTAGTTATGAGTTACCTCGTTTAAAACAACAAAGAATAGATATTGATCTAGGTGAAGCTACGAATATTACGGAAGATACAGTAAAATAATTTCAAACTTTAAGATCGAATGCTGAGTCTGAATTTCATAAAATTTTTGAAAATTCATTGAACTTTTCAAATAAACTAGATATCAATACGATATTAATATAATAAATCGTATTTCTATAGCACATATTATAGGAAGACAAACGAAAAGAGTAAATATTGAGATAAATTCACCAGAGTCATATTTCAAGTTACTTATTTTATTCCTTTTTTAGATACATTTACAGATTGTTAAGGTTGTTAATCAAAAAATGTGGTTATTGGACTTCAAATCGTTAATTTCAACAAACGAAAATGAAGCTCACTTCTTACGTCTGGCACAAATGTACATGGTTGACTTAAATGAATCCAAAGAATCTGTGTTACTGGCAGAGTTCAAATTATGAAAAAGACGTTTAAAAAATATTAAATCATCAAATACACCAAGAAATGCCATGGAAGCAATAGTTTTATGTAATAGCCAAGTTTATCCAAATGTATTTAAACTCCTACAGATTTTTGCAACTTTACCAGTATCTAACTGTATCTAATGAGAGTTCCTTTTCTAACTTAAAAATAATAAAGACGTACTTGCGAAACACGATGTTACAAGTAAATCAATATTGATTAATTTATTATTTTTATTATTTTATAATTATGATTTTTTAAGTCTTTTTTTTTTTAATACAAGATAGTTAAATACTTTGACTATGCTAGCAATTAATACAGAAGTAGGCATTGATGCCAATAAAGTAATTGATAACCTAAGTGAAAAGAAGAGACGCCTAAATCTTATATTACAAATTTAGTTTTAAAGTTTAAAAATTGTTAATTTTACTATAATCTTTACTACATAAAAATATAAGAAATAAAGATCTTGAAATATTAAAATAGATCTTAATATATTTGTATCTTTACAACAATTTAAAAAAAAAATGTTAGTTATCACTTATCAGTATTAAGTAATAACCTTGAACCTATCTATTATACTATACAGAGAGATTTTTTTATCATAACTCGCTCAATTACTTACAGTGTAATAATAATTTAAACATTTTTTTTTTGGTTTCTTTAGTTACACATTATTCTTGAATTATTAACTATTTAAAACTTTTTTTGTTCATCCCTTATGCCTTGTAAGGGTGTCAACTTTGGTTTTTTAAATGGGAACATATATTTTAAATATAATAAAATGTTGGGATCTTTAATTAAATAGTAAATGGCATTTGAATTTTTAATATAACTTTTTTAGTTTATTAGATATAAACACTTAAAGTTTCAAATTTTTGAGTTAATATACATGTATAATACACAAGGGATTACAAATACAGTTAGCTAATTGGTTTTTTATGACATCGATATTAGCAGGTACATAGCATTGTTACTATCAAACACTAACTGACAATACAGAAAGTATATTTATGATAGTCATAATTGATAATAAACAATCCGTGACTGTGACTGCAATATCATAAAAATCAAAGTATTTATTCCTCAAGGATAAATGCATTACGTTATCCAAGATCAAGTATCACAGAGAAAACTCGTTGGTCGTTGAATCACAAATGTTGGCTGGATTCAGAGTGGTACTCAATTGGTTGGACATTTTGAAACTCTGTGCTAATGAATTTTGTATATTCGAAACGATTAATTGAAAATCGTTAGTAGTTCGACTGTTTGTTTTTATCAGTTTGAATAAATTAAATTAGTTAATAAATAAGTTGGAAATAAGAAATAAGAAATATGTTGGAAAAGAAATTATCTGAAAAAATAAATAAATTGTCAATTATTTTATTTTATGTTAAGAAAGAGAATAATAATATCATTAAATTATTTTTTACATTTTTAGGCTGTTGATGAAAACGATGAACCACCTTTTTTTCAATCATTATCAGACTACACAAGAACACCAGCAGACACAGTTGATTAATACAACAGATACATTTCTTTTGATAATGAAAGAAAACACACATTATGTTTATAATTATAAATAATATTTTTTATTAATGAAATATATTTAATTACAAAATAAAACCGTGTTATGAATGTGTTGAAGCTTTCGTGCATTATCATATTGCTTGTAATGTTTACCTATGTATCCACGTTTTCAGTTATGAGTTGACGTTTTTGACTTGATGCAGAGTCCACCTTTAAAGCGATAGTTATAGGCTCGTGGTAGTAATTATACTGTAGACAGTATAGCTACAACGATAGCTCAATATTAAAAACATAGATACATCTGTAAAAATTTCAACCAAAAACCGAATTATCAATATATTATAGATAAAAACACCCAGCACAGGGGGTTCGCAGCACAGTGGTGACGTGGAATAGTTGGATCAAGTATAATGATATCTGACACTGATTAAAATCACTATCATAAAAAACGCTTCGATGCAAATCTTTATATAGTGTTCAATTTTAAAAAATTGGTGGATTATTCCAAAAATTACATGATCTGCTATTCCCTTATTTATATCCTAATTAAGATAAAGTATGTCGAATGAATAAGGGATATAAATATAATTTATCATAAAAAAACTGTGTTGGTCCATACACTTTTCAATAAGTTATAGCATTATAAAGTCAAAAATGTAAAAAATAAAATCGAGAATTTTCACACAAAAATAGTATTCGGTATTCATTTTCATCGTGAAGACAAAATAAAGTCCAAAATTTTTTTCCTTATAAAGTAAAGGGTGCGGCAAAAAAGCAATGCAGTTTTGATAGTCTATTTAAAAAAAAAGAAGCAACTTATAGATATGAAGTTTATTTAATTTTTTTCAGTACATCATTCCATTTTATGTATTAGGTTTTAAAAATGATATCAGAAAGATGATGAACGCCAGCAGCATTACATTGATGAAGGCGATTATTGAAGTTTTTGGCCGCATTTTGACATATTTCGACTGGTATAGCGCCTATTTACTCCCGAATTCGCTCTTTGAGTTCTTCCAAAGTGTGAAGTCCATTTTTAAAAACCTTTTCCTTCAGATAGCCCCACAAGAAAAAATCACAAATGCTCAAATCCGGTGAGCACACCGGGCCCCCCCACATCACCCCTTAGAGAGACGAGGTGCATTGGGAACATTTGTCGCAGCTTCGTCATTGAAACTCGAGCAGTATGTACTGTAGCCCCGTCTTGTTGGAACCAGATGTCCCTCATTAGCTCTTCCAATTGAGGTTCAAACAAATTTCCCAACATGAAAACATAACGTTAAGCGTTGACAGTGACGGTTTGCCCATTCTCCTCAAAAAAATAAAGCCCAATCACTCCAAATTTTGAAATTGCACACCACACGGTCACTTTTGGGGAGTGAAGAGGTCTTTCATGAATTTGCTGTGGATTATTTTCAGCCCAATAGCAAAAAGTAAAGTTGAAAGAGTTAATTTTTTTTGAAAAAGTTGTCATTTTGAATCCCTTCCTATGAGCAGGTAAAGGGTCAAATTTATAAAAAAAATATATCAAATGATAAGTAAAGACATGAAGCATCTATAAATAAAATTATATTGATTTGTTCATTTTTGAAAAAGTTATGACAGTTTTAAGTAAAAAAAATTGAAAAAATTTCGAATTAGCGATTTTAAAATTTGTAATTATTTTGGAGGTTTCCATCATTTAGGGGGAACGAGGTAAATTTTTTCAATATTTGAGGGTAATGTATTCGACTAGATACTAGATTTGTTATCTTTTCAATGTATTCTTCCAAACGTATCGTTGAAAGAAATCGGTTTGGTGAAAAGTGGTAACAGATACAAAAAAAAAAACACATAATAAAATTAATACCTTCTCAGCTTCTCATCAAANTTCTTCCAAACGTATCGTTGAAAGAAATCGGTTTGGTGAAAAGTGGTTAAAAGTTAAAATAAAAAATTTCGAATTTTATCGATTTTAAAATTGGTAAGTTGTTAAGAAATTTCCCCTATTTATTAAGAATCAGGAAATTTTTTATTTCTTCTTTATTTATTTTAAGTAAAACCATCGAATAGTTATATATAAAATAAAATAAAAAATCAAATATCAGTCATTTTAAAAAAAGGTTTAACAATTTTTTCAATGTTCTTATAACATTAAACAAAATGAAATTTAAAAAAACGATTTAAATACCAAAAACTTAATATATATTAGCAAGAAAAGGTTTTAATAAAAATATAACATAAATGATAAGAAAATTTTCATTTCAAGCCGTAAAGGAAGAAGGTTGATGTAGTGATTTTCGATCTTAATTCTAATTTTTTGCATATAGCTAGATCCAGATTTATATGCATTTACAAATTTCGTTTGAACCATTTTAAAAGAAACCAAATTTTTGCAAATTTGTTGAAATATACAGTAGCGTAAAAATATTTTAGCTTCGATGCGAAGCTGAGAAGGTATTGGTTTTACTATGATGTGTTTTTTTTATTTTTTGTGTTTGTTACCACATTTTCTCAGCTCTTACCGAACCGATTTCTTTCAACGATACGTCGAAAGATCACAAATCTAGTATCTAGTCGAAACATTGCCCTTAAAATTGAAAAAATTTCCCTCGTTCTCTGTAAATGGAAGAAACCTACAAATAAATTACAATTTTAAAAATCGCTAATTTTCTATAATTTTTTTTACTTAAATTGCCATAACTTTTTGAAAAATGTATATATACAAATACAATTTTTTTTATGAATGCATGAAGTATTTACTTATCATTTTGTTTATAAATCTGACGCTATAAATCTTTACCTGCCTACAGGAGAAATTCAAAATAACTTTTTCAATTTTACTTTTGAAAGTGTTACGGAAATACTGACACTTTTATATACATAAATATATATCTTATGTATATCTTAAATTAAAGTTAATGTAATGTGCTTTATTATGGAAAAAAAAAAATTCGGACTTTATTTTGTCTTGACGATGAAAAGGGCTACTGAATGCTATTTTTGTGTGAAAATTCTCGATTTTATATTTTACATTTTTAACTTTAAAATATTGTAACTTTTTGAAAAATGTATGGATCAATACAATTTTTTTATAAGAAATAATATTTATATACTTCTTTCATTCGACATACTTTTTTTTTTAAATCGGACCATTTTCCTTAATACAGGGGGGGTTCAACACTTAAAAATACATATAGAAAGTAGAACTTTTTCAACTTAATTTTTGAAAGTGTACCGGACAAACTGACACTTTTATATATATCTTAAATTAAAGCTTATGTAATATACAGGATGTGGCAAATCAAACAGTGCAGTTTTGATAGGTTGTTACTTCCCGTGTGGTGGGGGTAGTGTGATTACGATGGTCTTATTTCGTCGGGCGGGCCATGCCATTATCAGGCATTATTATGGTTTGGTCTGGTGAACAACGGGGCATCGCTATTCGTACGTTTTTTGAAAATGATATTTCTTTCATCGCAACTCAGCTCAATTTCATCTCAACGGAGCAGTTAATTAACAAAATTTTCGCTATTGGGCTGAAAATAATCCACAGCAAATTCATGAAAGACCTCTTCACTCCCCAAAAGTGACCGTGTGGTGTGCAATTTCAAAATTTGGAGTGATTGGGCTTTATTTTTTTGAGGAGAATGGGCAAACCGTCACTGTCAACGCTTAACGTTATGTTTTCATGTTGGGAAATTTGTTTGAACCTCAATTGGAAGAGCTAATGAGGGACATCTGGTTCCAACAAGACGGGGCTACAGTACATACTGCTCGAGTTTCAATGACGAAGCTGCGACAAATGTTCCCAATGCACCTCGTCTCTCTAAGGGGTGATGTGGGGGGGCCCGCGCGCTCACCGGATTTGAGCATTTGTGATTTTTTCTTGTGGGGCTATCTGAAGGAAATATGATGTGGAGATCGTGTCAAGTCGAATTTTAAGATAAAAGTAGCCTACCTTAAGTAGTTGGGATTAAGGCGAAGAAAAAGAAAAAGGCTATTAAATTATTATTATTATTATTATTATTATTATTATTATATACAGTATTATTATTCCTATAACACTCTTTGTATGAGTATTGTTTATTGTAATAGTTTATATTATTATAATTATTATCCACCAAATAAAATTTATTAGGTTTACATTTATTCAATTTATAATCTATTTTAATAAAAGGCATTTAATGTCTTATTATAATTTTTTAATACATAGAAAACTTCATATGATAACCATGGATTATTTTAACATATTAATGAATAAAATAAATTTTTACATGCACTAATTTTTATTAATTAGTAATAATAAAAAAAAAAGTGAAGGAAAAAAAGTTATGGTAGTTTTAAGTGAAAAAAGTTTAAAAAATGTCAAAAATTAATATTTAAACAATTGTAACTTCTTTATGGATTTCCCCCATTTACAGGAAACATTTAATAGGTACTTGTACCTATAAAATTTCACACAATTTCATTATAAAAGTGAAGTGGTGAAATACGTAGCGACCATGGAAAGATCGAGAATCTTTGCGACAGATAGGCAACACAAAATTCATATATGCACGAATGTTCTCGATCGCCCCATAAAAAGAATATTTTAGAACACTACACACTATAAAACGGCGAGATATCAGTCAATCAATGAGTCAGTAATAAGTTAATTAGTTCACCACAAGTAGACAGTTAATAAGTGGTGGGAATTTTCGTTCCTTTCGGTACAGTTACTTAAAAGTAACGATTCCAAAGTATTCTGTACTTATATTTTAGCTTCGATGCGAGGCTGAGAAGATATTGGTTTTACTATGTTTTTTTTTTTTAGCTTCGATGCGAAGCTGAGAAGGTATTAATTTTACCATGATGTGTTTATTTTTTTTTTTATTTTTTTTTTTTTGTGTCTCTCACTACTTTTTCTCAGCTCTCACTGGACCGATTTCTTTTAACAATACGTCAAAAGATCACAAATTGTATCTATTTGAAGACATTACCCTTAAAAATTTAAAAATTTTCCCTCGTTCCCCGCAAATGGGGGAAATATCCAAAAAAATTACAAATTTAAAAATCGACAAATTTTGTCATTTTTTTCACTTTTTTTTCTTAAAACTTCCATAACTTTTTCAAAAATCAACAAATCAACATAATTTTTTTTTAAACTAAAACCTTAGATATTTTCCTTTCATTTGATATAATTTTTTTGAAAATTTAACACTTAACCTGCTCATGGGGGGGGATTTAAAATTGCAACTTTTTTACAAAAACTAACTTTTTCAACTTAATTTTTGAAAATGTTCCGGAAATACTGCGTCCTTTAAACATATATCAAATTAAAGCTTATTTTATGTACTATAAAATGAAAAAAAAAAATTTGTCCCGACACTTTATCTTCTGCATGTAAACGGTTGCCGTAGTTAAAAAAACACTATTTTTGTGTTAAAATTTTCGATTTTCAATTTTTAATTTTCAACTTAAAAATGCTATAACTTTTCGAAAAATGCATGTATCAGCACAATTTTTTTTTTTCTAAATACATTATAAGTACATCTTCCATTTGACATACTTTTTATTAAAATTAGACAATTTCCCCTTATATAGGGGGGGTTCAAACTTTGAAACATTGTATAAAAAATAGAACTTTTTCAACTGAACTTTTGAAAATGTTCCGGAAATACTGCGTCCTTTAAACATATATCAAATTAAAGCTTTTTTTATGTACTATAAAATGAAAAAAAAAAATTTGTCCCGACACCTTATCTTCTATGTGCAAATGGCTGTCGAAATTATAAAAAAAATGTAATATTTGCGATAAAAATCACCTTTTATAACGATGTTTTTTGTACTTAAAACTGCCATAACTTTTTCAAATATTAACTAATCAAAATAATATTTCTTTATATTGAAACCTTAGGTAATTTTCTTTCATTTGATATCATTTTTTTTTGAAAATCTAACACTTATTCTGCTCACAGGGGGGATTTAAAATAGCAACTTTTTTACAAAAACTAACTTTTTCAACTTAATTTTTGAAAATGTTCCGGAAATACTGCGTCCTTTAAACATATATCAAATTAAAGCTTATTTTATGTACTACTAAATGAAAAAAAAAAATTTGTCCCGACGACCTATCTTCTATGCGCAAAAGGCTACCGTATTTAAAAATATGCTATTTTTTATTAAAATTCTAGGTTTTGTATTTTATTTTATTTTAAAATATTTTATTAGGGGAATAAACTGACTTTCATGAATATTATATAATTTCATTGACATAGAATAAAGTTCATAAGACATATGATATTATACTTATTAACATTTTTTACTTTTTTAAAGTCGAAAAAGTAATTTTTAAATTTGAGTTAGCTTAAATAGCCAATTTTATCATGCAACAAAAATCAACGAATAGTTGCCGAATGGGTAACACCTTGATCTTTAACGCCTAGGGTACGAGGTTCAAATCCGTTTGTGGCTTCTAAAATTTTGCATTTTTTTTTTGAGTTAGAATAGAATTTTCAAATCATTTGATATTTATCTCATTTAGATTCAATAATTTCAATAAATATAAAGGATCTTATCACTATAGTCTCCCCTCGTGAGAAGAAATTGATATTCATGTTAATATTATTTTACTATGTGGTTCTTTTTCTGGCTACGATTTATTTTGCCAACCCTCACTAGACCTACTTTTTTCAACGATACGTCAAATGATTCATTTAAGTTTATGATATTTAAGTTAATGATTAGTTTAAGTTATTACTCTTAAAAATCAAAAAAATATTCCTTATTCAAATAAAAAGTAGCTTAACTAGATTTGTCCATACAAACAATTAAAATCATTAATTTTTAATATTCTTAAATTATTTATTGTCGAATTAAATTTGATATGATAAAAGTATTCAACTACAAAAGTAAATAATTTTACTTTATAATTTATTAATTTTTTAACTCTATTTCTGTGTGCTACTACCAGTCTATAATATGCCAAATTTTTTAGTAATATTTTGCTATATAAATCATAAATTTAAAAAAAAAATGATTTTTAGTTTCACCTGAAGTTAACGATGGAGTTTTACAATTATAATTATATTTTTGATAATATGCTCAATTGAGTAAATCTTTTTAACTACTTTGGTTTGATTGGTTCATTTAATTAAAGTAAATTATTAAAATTAATTAAGTTCTGAATATTTCAATTGCAGAATTTTTTTAAACACCAAAAGTTATTAGGATATGATTACTATTCTTTCTATTTCAGTTATCTATTACGATAAAAATGTAAAAAAATCGAATTTTTCTGACAAATGTACTGTAATTAGTAATTATAAAATTTCCAGATTGCATATTAATCTTAAAAATTTCATTTTTTTCAATTTAATAATGTCAATTTCAAACTTGCAAGTTGAACTATAAGTTATGGTAACAAATTCATTTTTTAGCTTCGATGCGAAGCTGAGAAGGTATTTTTCATTAAAACTTTCACTTTAAAAGACAATAAAAAATAGGTTCAAAATGATTACCTTTAACATATTAAAAATCAAAATCAGTATTAATTTAATACAATTTTTTTTGTTCTTAATTATTTTTTTTTATATGTAAATACTTATTTTTTAATAATAAGTAATAATATTAAAACTTAGAAGTAATAGAAAAAGTTTAATTGCACATTTGAAAACATCACGAAAAGTTTATTTAGAAAAGTATATTTTTTTTCTGATGAAAGTTCCTTTTGTTTAGTGTATTTATTCATAAGTAACAAAATTTTTTTATTAAAAAGTATTGCATAAATTCCTTTAAATTTGTATACGCATTAAAAGTATATGAATATACAACTCCTTTTTATTTTTATAATATCTCCGTAAAAATTACAATATTATATTATTGAATACCACTTTCATACTCAATTTAATTACTGTAATTATTATGTATTCATATATTATAGTTATAAATCGGGGTAAAATTAAGGGAATAAGTGTTATTGTTGTTTTTGAAATAATCTACCAATTTCATTTTTTTCTATTTAATAATATTTATTTCAAACTTGCAAGTTGAGTTAAAAGTTATGGTAATAAATTCATTTTTTTTTTATTAAAACTTTCACTTTAAAGAACAAAAAGAAGTAGGTTCAAAATGATTACTTTTAACATATTAAAAATCAATAATAATTTGAAAATAATTAATTATAAAAATTATATAATATATAATTAAAATAATTACTAATCTGGATATAATTAAGGAAATAGGAGTTGATGTTGGGTTGGGTTGGTTACATTTTTAACTTTATAATGCTATAACTCATTGAAAAGTGTACGAATCAACACAATTTTTTTATGAGAAATAATATTTTTTAATAATCCCTTTTTCATTCGACATACTTTATCTTAATCAGGGTATTAATAAGAAACTAGCAGATAATGTAGCTTTTGTAATTATCCACCAATTTCTTAGAATTAAACACTATCTACTGATTTGCATCGAAGCGTTTCTTATGATAGTGATTTTAATCACTGTCAGATTAAATCTATACTGGACCCAACTATGCAACATCCCAACTATGCCGCGACCCCACTGTGCTGGGTTTTTTTTTTTTGTCTGTTACCACTTCTTCTCAGCTCTCATCAAACCGATTTCTTTCAACAATACGTCAAAAGATCACAAATCGTATCTAGTCGAAAACATTACCCTCAAAAATTGAAAAAATTTCCCTCGTTCCCCGTAAATGGGGGGGAAACCTCCAAAAAAATTAAAAATTTAAAAATTGCTAATTTTTGGAATTTTTTCAATTTTTTTTACTAAAAACTACCGTAACATTTTCAAAAATGAACATATAAATATAATTTATTTTTTATAGATGCTTGATGTCTTNAAACATATCAATATAATTTTTTTTTTTATAGATGCTTGATGTCTTTACCTATCATTTGGTATATTTTTTTTGTAAATATGATACTTAACCTGCCCACAGGGGGGGATTTAAAATGACAACGTTTTCACAAAAAATTAACTTTTGTAAATGTTCCGGGAGGTCTGACAATTTTATATATATCTTAAATTAAAGCTAATGTAATATACTTTATTATGGAAAAAAAAAATTGACCTCTGGACTTGTTTTTGTGGTGAATATGGTTACCAAATGCTATTTTTGTGTGAAAATTCTCGATTTTATATTTTACATTTTTTTCTTTAAAATGCTATAGCTTATTGAAAAGTGTATGGACCAACACAATTTTTTTATAAGAAATAATATTTTTTAATAATCCCTTTTTCATTCAGGATATACATAAGGAAATAGCAGATCATGTAGCTTTTGGAGTAATTCGTAGCTTTTGTAATTATCCACCAATTTCTTAGAATTAAACACTATCTACTGATTTGCATCGAAGCGTTTCTTATGATAGTGATTTTAATCACTGTCAGATTAAATCTATACTGGACCCAACTATGCAA
>NW_026099572.1:88267553-88302390 GCF_025091365.1 Daktulosphaira vitifoliae
TGTCTTTACTTATCATTTGGTATATTTTTTTTGTAAATCTGACACTTAACCTGCCCACAGGGGGGGATTTAAAATGACAACGTTTTCACAAAAAATTTACTTTTTCAACATAACTTTTGAAAATGTTCCGGAAGGTCTGACACTTTTATATATATCTTAAATTAAAGCTAATGTAATATACTTTAATTTGAAAAAAAAAAATTTGACCTCTGGACTTGTCTTCATGGTGAAAACGGCTACCGAATGCTATTTTTGTGTGAAAATTTTCGATTTTATAATTTACATTTTTTACTTTAAAGTGCTATAACTTTTTAAAAAATGTATGGATCAATACAATTTTTTCATGAGAAGTAGTATTTATATACATCTTTCATTGGATATACTTTTTTTTTAAATCAGACTATTTCCCTATATATGGGGGGGCTTCAAATATAAAAAATGCATATAGAAAGTAGAACTTTTTCAACTTAACTTTTGAAAGTGTTCCGGAAGGTCTGACACTTTTATATATATCTTAAATTAAAGCTAATGTAATATACTTTATTATGGAAAAAAAAAATTTGACCTCTGGACTTGTCTTCACGGCGAAAATGGCTACCGAATGCTATTTTCGTGTGAAAATTCTCGATTTTATTATTTATATTATATTTAACTTTATAATGCTATAACTTATTGAAAAGTTTATGGATCCACACAATTTTTTTATGAGAAATAATATTTTTTAATAAACCCTTTTTCATTTGACATACTTTATCTTTATCGAGATATTAATAAGGAACCAGCAGATCAAGTAGCTTTTGGAATAAAACACCAATTTTTTTAAAATTAAACACTATCTAAAGATTTGCATCGAAGCGTTTATTTTTGATAGTGATTTTAATCATTGTCAGATATCATTATACTTGATCCAACTATACCACGTCACAACTGTGCCGCGACCCCCCTGTGCTGGGTTTTTTTTAAAACTTATACTGAGTGATCGGTTTATGTATAACTCGCCTGCTTGCAAATTTATACAATATTGGAAAAATAATTTTAAATTTCTTTTAGTTATATATAATTTTTGATATATCAACTAATAACTACTTTTTAGGATCATAACTTTTTAAAATTAAACACTATCTAAAGATTTGCATCGAAGCGTTTTTTATGATAGTGATTTTAATCAGTGTCAGATATCATTATACTTGATCCAACTATTCACGTCACCACTGTGCCGCGACCCCCCTGTGATGGGTTTTTTTTGTAATTGAGTACCTTTATTGCGACCCGTTACCTAAATTAAACCAGTATTTATTGATCATATAAACAGTTGTATCTACGCTGGACGTTAGTAGGTACAGTACCAATAATAAATCAATAAATACGTCTATGTCATTTACTTATCAGGTAATATTTTAAAAGGCGCGAATGCTTTTCTGAAAATGCTTAAATAAGAATTTTTTTTTTAGTAGTAATTATACAGAAATATTGATAGGCATAATAATAAATTTAAAAAAAAAAATAGATATCTTACCACAAAATAAATAAATAACCATATTTTTTAGATACGTACCGTATTTTGGCCAAGTTAATATGAGGTATAATCAATTATTAAAGTATAAAACATCATGTTGTTAACCAATATGTTAAATAACATACTGTTTTTTTTTAATTATATAAGTATAATATTATATAATATCTTCAAAACAATATTTATTTTTAAAAATATTTTCAATCTCTTCTTAAAATTTTAAATCATTTATAACATAATAATTATATAGTTAAATTACTTAACTACATAAAAAACGTCTCCTAAAATTATATTTTTAATAAAAAATTACTATTTAAAAACAGTAACATCTCTGAATTCTATTACGTCTTTCAGTAATTGTGTATCCCGTTTTAGAAAATGTCTGTTCGCACGGAACAGATTTTGAAGGAACAACATCTCAACAATAAAAGATCAAATAAGTTAGGAAATTTCATTTTCCTCTCACTCCACCATAACAAAGTATCCTACTTTCTTTTTATTATAGGCTCGTTTAAATACCTATCTAGCTCAATAATTAGTTCAAAAGTAGGAGTTTTTTGTTATGAAGTTAACACCTTAAAAAATTTAAATATTTGATTAAATAACATAATAAATAAATAAACTTTTTTGTTGTTATATCTGAGAGTCAAACAGTTTTCAAATGTCGATAAAAAACTGATGAAACGAAACTAATACCAAATCTTTTATTCTTTTCAATATCTCATAATGCTCAAAAAACCCTACTTCATTAAAAAATTATACAAAGTTAAGCAAATTTAATGCACTTTAAGATGGTAAATATTCAAAAACTTGATTTCTAGGAAATATTGGGCATTAAAGTCAAAAATCATACAATTTCCGGTAACAATTGCCGATTTTGTAGTATTTTGCATAGCAACTCAACATCTACATTCTCATTCAAAACAAAATTAAATTATAGATTATTTAATGTACTTTACAGAATGTGATTTTTGATGGTTTAATAAATCGATCTACTACCTATTTGAATAATACATGGATCAAAATAAAATTTCTAGAGATAATAAATAAAATAATTTATAACTATCAACATCCTTTTTTGAAAATCCTATCATATATCAAAGCACTTGGAAGGGGCAAAATCATTATAACATTTTTTTTTTTTTGTAAAATACGCACCGAAGCGTTTTACTTATGACAGAGAGTTCAATAAGTCACACTAATAATCAATACTAATTTTAAAATATCTCGATTAAAAAATACAACAAAAATACTGCACTTAACTTTTTTTTTTAATTTTTGGCATTATATAAATGGTTAACTATTAGCACCTCGTCAAAAGGGCCTAGTGTTTATACCAGGGTTAAAAATTGACGACTTTTTTTTTCAATGGTGTGCCCAAAAAAATTGGCCAGGGTGTCAAAAATCTAAATTTAGCTCTGATTTATACATATTATATCTTTTACATTCAATTAACAGAGACCATAAAAGGGGCTTAGCTTATAAAAAAGAAAACCAAAGACTATTTTTTAATATGAATAATCACATTTTAACTAGTGATGGACATAATCAAGATATTTCGATTATGAGTAAAATAATCATAATTTCGTAATTGAATTAATCTATTTTAAATTTCAATAATAGTATACATACATTATACATTAGTAGGTAGTATTATAAAAACATCTTATGTATATTTCTTTACTTATACTTAATTGAATAATTTGGTTATAAGTTATAAATGTATTTAATGTAATCGAAACATACTCAAAATCATTATTAATAATCGATTATTATTATCAAAAGAATAAACAATTTTAATTTCGAGTAAAATTTCAAGAAATTTTCTGGATTACTAATAATTCGATTACGCCCATCACTAATTTAAAATATGTGGATGGATACCATTAGCAGTTTTAAAATTGGTGGTCTAGTAACAGTTGTTTTTTTAAGATTATTAAAAAACCAAGAGATAGCGTTATTTTTCCATCAAGTAAGAAGAGGGCGGCCTAGTTAACGGTTTACCAAATAGACAGTTACTGTAGGTCGTAATTACACAATCACGAACAAGTACTCAGATCACTACTGTAAACATTTGGGAATCAACTTTATTTTGTACCGACGGAACAATAGTGTAACGACCAAGTGTAATCGGTCCTACTTGTTTTACCAATGTACTTGTTATTTTGGACCGATTACACGAGTACCGACCCATCACTATAGTTAATACATGTAGTGCATGCATATGTTGTAAATATTCTAAAAGTGATTAAATAATAAACCGTCTATCATTTTTCTCTTTTTTACCTAAAACGGTGTTTTTATTTAATGTTTAATCAATACGCGAAACACCTAAGTAAATGATTAGTATTATACTGTGCCTTTTGGAAAATTTGAATACTATCAAGAATTTTATATGTGGTTACTATTTTGTTACCGCAAATCATCAGTGATAAGAATTTGGTAGCTCAATACTTATTGTTATGTTATGTTTCCTCATCATATCATTAAATCTTATAAGTAAATATTAATATTTTAGATTTTCTTTCAACTTAGTTGTTTTAATAAGTTGTATAATATTTATGTTAAAATATAAAGTAATGTGATTGTTAAATGCGTTGTTATAAGAAATGAACTATAATAATTATAACTAAATTTTTACTAAATTAAATTGGATTTATTATTTTTTACTAGTATGTCTCTTGTCTCATATGCGTATAGTGATTCTGATGAGGACAATCAAGAAACCACATTTGATGAAAATCGTATAGATATTAATACTCCTAAACATAAAACTTTTCTAAAACTACCCGAACCAAAATGTAAAGAGGAAGTCAAAATATTTAATGTTGATATAAAAGGAATTGATAATATTAGTACTTCAAACAATAAAAAAGCAAAAGAATATAATAATGTTTTTGATAAAAGAGTAGGAAATTCATTAACTCCTTCATTAGTATTACCTAAACCTAAATCTGACGGTAAAGTGCAAATAACTATACCTTCATTGAGTGATGTATGATTTTTTAAAAATAATTATAGCATTAGAATGTTTTCAAAGTTTTTTTGTGTATTTTAGTTTAATGATGATGATGATGATGAGACTTATCAACCTAAACGAAAAATTATCAAACAATCTAATGTAAGTCAAAAATAAAAAATATTCTTTGAATAAAATTATAAGTTTTTATTTTTTAATAATATTCATTAATATTATAAATGGTTAATAGATTAATTATAATCAATATCTTAAAAATTAATAATAATTATTTTTTTGTCTCCAATGTTGTATCTAATATGAAACAATCTTATTTGTTCTAACTTATAGTAATAAAAGTTCAATAATCACGCAAATGTAGTTATAAAAGATATATTTAAACAATATAAAAAGTACAAAACAAAGATACACTTCAAACAGTGCTCTAATAAAACTTTAAGAATAAAACTTATCGTCATAAAAGTATCATTCGAAATGAGATTACCTTCTGTGCTCCCGAGGTTCTCTCTCTCCTCCCTACAATTCATTCCATTTCGTCTTATATAATAAAATATTTTGTTTTTCTTCTTTTTACGAATACGACATTAATAATACAATCAAAAATTGTTTATAAATATTTACTTCTTGGTCTAGTAACAATAATTCAGGAAATTACAATTAATCAAAACATTAAAAAAATGTTTTACTTTCAGCTTTACAAAATAATGACCTATATTACACCAATCAATCACTACTCAAATAATAATATGTGTTAAATTTTAATTATTTTCAACATAGTTGTTGATCTATTAATCAAAATGTTTGCTAATTGCAATCCAATTTATTATATAATTTTTTTGAACAAGTTTTATTATTTACTATTCAATTAATACTATTCAAGGGCTTATAAATATCAATTTAAAATATAATTTTTTAACTAATTACTTTCAGAATGGATGTGGTTTATTTTCAATGTTGCCAAATCCTAAAAATCAGAAAACTGTAAAAGCTACATCTATTATTTCAATGGTTCCAAGATCTGCTGTTCATAAAATTGACGCTGTTGTAAAAACTCAACAAACAGTTTCAGAAATCAAGCTTTTTGAAAACAAGTCAACAGAATTGGAAGATGAAGTTGAAAATAATGAAGAAGACTTAGATTTCTTAGGGTTAAATAAATTAAATGATATACCTAATGTTGCACCAATAGATGGATTTGAAGTACCAGAAATTAAAAATGATACTTCTATTATAGAAAATGATGACAAAGTATTTGGTCCTGTATATTGTCCCAATGATGCTCAATCTGATATATATGAAGATAATGAAACAAAATTAACATTAGATTCCAATGCGGTGTGTTTAAAAATGTTTGATTTAATTTGTTTTTCATCATTATTAACTTGGTTTCTTTTAAGCATGTGATAACTTTTATTTCAGTTAAAACAACTAGGAGACCGCGATAAGAATCTAATTAAACAAGTTGAAGTTATTAATGTTAACATGAGCCAAGTGTTAGAAGAATCACAACAATGGCTACAAAAGAACATGACTGAAGAGTATGCTGAGAGTAGAAATGTCAATAGTGATATAAATGTAACTGGACAGTCTAAAAGAAAACATCAAATCACATACTTAGCTCAACAGGTTTTTATTTGTTTAATTAATTTTATAAAATATTCCTTTAATTTAAATGCTACTTCCATTGTTGTTATTTATTCTTCAAATTTATAGGCTAAAGCTAATGAGCTGAAACTCAAAAATATGTGGGCTGAAAATAGGCTAACTAGAAAACAAACTCAGGCAAAGTATGGATTTTAACACTAATACTTATGAGGTAGGTATAATTTAATTTGTAATTGTTATGAATAAAAAGTTTCTAAGAAAAATAAAGAAAACAATGAATATAATTATTTTATATCCAGTATTTTTATATACTATAATTTTTATTATTTAAATCTCAAATATTTAATATAAAAATAAAATAACTTTTAGCTTCGAATCAAAGCTGATAAGGTAGAATAGATAGGATTAAAATAGCAACTTTTGTTTGAAAAGTTAATTGACAAGTATGTGACAGAATGCATCAGCTGAGCTTTACTTACTATGCTACATATCCATTCTATGTATTTTAAATGCTGAAACGGTCAGTCAGATAAAAAAAATTGAAGGAATGAAATAAATATTTTTGAACTTAATGCTATTTTAGAGTTATATAAACCTAATATTTTTTCAATTGCAAAAATTTAAAATTCTTACTAGGTTCTAGAAAGATGAGTGACTTACCTAATTTTAAGCACTCTGTAAATATCCAGTTTTAACTTTTCCCCTTTTCAATAAAAAACTAAATAATATTTGGTCTAAATTATTAAATATCAATTTCAAACTAATTATAATTAATATCAAAATATTTTTGTTTTTTTTAAGTAACTAATTTATTTCTTAGAGAACTTATAACTGAAATATATTTTTATAAATGTGATTTTATGCTGTATTTGACATAATCCAAAATCCCTTCTTATAAATACAGCCTACAAATTTATTTGAAAGAATTTTTGTTGATAGTGATTTTAATCAGGTTTCAATACTGGTGTTCACTATATTCTGTTTTGGGTTTTTTAATGTAACCCTACTAAAATAGTTATTCTATGTAAACATTTATTTTTTAGACTCCACTTAAAAAAAGTATAATTTGTAACCAGTGTGTATTTGAAACTCCTTCTGGGGAAGACTTAATTTTTTTTACTATAGTAAACTGTCTTTAAATAATTTTTTGTTTTAAAAACTTCCCTAAAAAGTGTTGATAAAATCCCAAACCAACCTATTTTTTGTATTTGTTATCTCATATCAGTTGATTCAATAAAAATAAATGACTGGGTTTCATATTATAAATAAACAGACCAAAACTAATTGAGAACAGTCCTCATGATTAAACCTTAAAATTAAAAATCATCTTAATGTGTTTGATACTATCTAAAATGATTTAATAATAATTTTATTTATACAAAAATATTTATAAATAAAAATGTTGTAGTTAAAAAAATAAAAAACCAACTAACTAGTTCTGTATATTTTAGTAAATAACTTAAAAAAACTTGACTAGTGTTACATAAGACAATTTAACTTTAAATAGTTGTCTTCAATATTTTTCTCGTAGTAAATAATTCCCAAGAAGTGTCATTAAAATAGCTCCAGTTGGTGCTGTAATAAGTATTGCTAGTACACTGATTGCTAATACATCTGATGCATATTCAATCTGATTAGAATCATGGTATCTACGTGCCATATCTAATGCTAAAGGACCAATTGCCGCCTATTAAAAAATATACTATTAATAAATTTTCAAGATTTATAGTTTAAAAAAATATTTAAAATATATAAAAAGTTTACTTGTACTGTTGCTTTGGGCATCCATGCAATATTCACAAATAATTTTTCCTGCATGTTAAAATTAGTATCTTTTAATACAAAGAAACATGTTAGAACTCTAACCTAAAACAAACAAAATATAAATTATTATAATGAATTAAAACAGACATTAAAAAAAATGTCAAGCCATATAACTTGATAAAGAATTATTAAAATAATATATATTTTCAGTGATGGGTTTAGAAAATGCATGTCCTATCACAATGTTAAAAAAACAAAAATAAAAACCATTTTTTTATTTATAAAATGAAGATATAAAATTATCCCTTTTACTGTTCAGCCTAAATTTTTGTTAAATTATTGTTAAAACCAACATTTTATAATTTTATTATCAAGTATCAATTTTTACTCTATACACCTTAAAGTTTTAGTGTTCATTTGTTAAAGTATTTTAAATATAGGTGCAATTTGTGAGATTTAAGGTGGCTAAGCTCATCTAACAATAAAAATTATATGTATTTTCATATAAAATTATTTAAAGTAATGGAGAAATTAAATTAGAACTCTTATAATTTTATATTTAAATTGTGTCTAAGATTATAAACCTAACTCATAACTGTAAAAGATATAATTATATAATATACTCATTTAATACATTAAGTTAAATTAGTTTTCAAATGAGGTGAAACATTTTTCTTACACATGATATTATGAAAAGAAGGATAGATGCTGAAATGATCAGTGATGACTTTAAAGCAGTTAAATTTATTTCAGTACCAATTGATGCAAATAATATTGGCTCTAGTAGATTCCATATACTGTTAACTATGCTTTCTACATCTTCCTGTTAAATAAATAATTAAAAATGTGTAGTTTACTCTTAATTAGGTACTATATAACTCAAAATTGTATTAAATAAACTACAATCTACTTTGGTTTTTACTTACATTAAATGAATTATTATTTTTCCAGCATATATTTGCAACAAAAGCAGCAGTCATAGCTGCTAAAGGACCACCACCTGAATATCCGACAACTGTAAAGCCAAATACCAGCAATATTCCTCCACCTGTTATGACATATGCTCTTTTCATATTCAGATTTTCCTTTAAACAATAAAAATTCAATTCTATTAATATTTTCTAATGAAAATTTATATACAATACATATATAGATATGTAAATAATGACATAACTTTAAATTTCTTACTTCACACTTATGTGGTATGAATCCAGCAACAATTCCCCAAATAATCCCACAAAAAAGACCCATTGCAATTTCTAAAGGTCCTTGTATGATATTAGATGTCCAATTTGCTAAAATATTATTTATTTTTTATGACATACTGAAGGGTTTTTAAAAACTATAATCATACAGACTTGAAAACAAAAAACCAAGACATACACCAAATGCAGAAATACAAAAAATATCATCAAAACTACATGCAGCTATAACTAGTGTTATAATACCCTTATCTTCGCCAAGACCTTGTTGTTTTAAAGATAATAAAGATGGCAAAATAACTGCAGAACTTACTGGGCTTAAAACACATCTATATTAAAAAAAAAAAATTGTAATATAATATTTAACTGAAAAGCCACAAAAATTACTAAAAAAATGCTTTAATGTATTTTGGGGACAATCTTACCATCATCAGTGTTAAACAAATATACATATAATATAATATTTCATAAATTATATTGAGTTTTTTTTTATCTTTAATAGAAAAAATTATACTGAATAAAAAATTTTTACCCTAAAAGAAGACCCCACATCCATGGTAATCCTATGAGATAATATGTAACTACGGCTGTAGCTATAGTTTCTGTAATGCATGGTAATATGGCTAATTGAATTACGACTAAACTAAGTTTTTTAAGCATAGTACCATCTAAACTTAATCCTGATTCTACTAATAGTGTTGTAAGAGCAACTTCCCTAGAATTTTACATTTATGTAGAATTTGGGTTTATAAATTATACATTTTTGCTTACCTAAGAATAATTATGTATATTTGAAAATCATTTTTTATATCATAAAAACCTACGTTTCTTAATACAACACCAACTATCAACATTCCTAGCATTGGCGGTAAATAAAGTTGTTCAATTACTTTTCCTGCAGCCCATGAACTAGCAACTAGAAAACAAACTGATGCTAGTTGTGAGCCTGGTAACATGTTTTTCCCAAATATCAAATACATCATAGTCCATGCTATTACTATACAAATACAAGTAGTCAAGGTATTGAATGCAGATCTTACCTTATTACTATATTCAGTTTCACTAAAACATACATAATTTACAACTGTATATATTTTATTAATTATTTATATTAGTTAAATTCTAATAAATAAGTATTTTAAACAGCATTTGAACACATTCAAGGAAAAATTGAACTCAATCATAACCATGTACATTATTTTTTTTGTAAATAAACACTCATACTCATAAACATTCATATTAACGAAAAAAAACCAACCTGCCTAAAAAAGTCGTCCAAATTCAATAATAGTATACACAAGTGCTGTTCTCAGGGCTTTGTCTTAGGAGATGTACATAATACATTTTTTATTACCCCCTAAAATACATCTTTACCATATAATTATTTTCATCGTGTACTTTTAAAATTTCAGTTTTATGCACTTATTTTTTCTATTGCTTCATTATAGTTTTAATTGTAATTGACCAACGCATATACTTAAATAGTTCACTCAAGAAGAGTATGTTGAGATTGCATTACTTTGTTTATACAATTATTCTATTAGCTGTTATATATAAAAAAATTATATTTATCATTGATTTAATCACTTACCAAGACGATGGAGTAATATTTTCGACAATGGCGTAATCATTAACTACAGAAGAATAATTCTGGCATTCTTTTCCTTAAAATTAATAAATTTAATTTCAATGCGAAGTTAAGTAAGTATTCAAAACTGTGTTGTATTTTAAAAACAAAATAATAGAATCATTGAAAAATAATTAAAAGTCAAGCAGGATTCAAGTATCCAACAGGTTGTTTAGAACCTATAGGAGTAATGTTCAAAATAAAAAAATTAAATTACCTTCGTTCTTCAAAATGGAGTACACTTTTTAAAAAAATAAAATTTTTTGTTAAATAATTAAGATTATTATTTTTCAAACTTTTTAGTCATGTGAATACAATCGATTGATAATAATAAGAATTTTTCTTTGCTTTAGAAATGGTCTTTACTAGATGTTCCAGGTATTTTAGGACTCATACTCATATCACCTATACCATTTTTTTTATTTGGTAATCGGTTTGTATAATTATATTTATTACCCGAAAAACCTCTACTTTTTACGACCGTGAAAACTAGAGATTTAGTCTCTTAAGTTATACTTATGGTTACAAAAAGTGTCGGACAAGAAAATTCAATAACCTGAATACATTAATCAAACTCCCACATAATTTTTCTCTATTATATTGCACCATGGAAGCAAGAGGGTAGTATCTTGAAATAGCCGTAGTTTAAAGGTAATCAGTTTCAACCTTCTAAAAGAGTCACATTATGTGTTTTTTTTTTATCATTTATATTAAGTTTAAGTAAACTTTTAAACAAGTTTCTCGTATATTTATATATAGAATAATAAATAATTGAACTTATAGGATAAGATGGCAAATAAAATTAAATGACGAATTCAGTATTTCTCAAAATCAATCTTATATAACAACACATCAGCGGTATAATTAGGGTCTTGGTTTTTGGGGATTATATCAATTAGAAAATTGTTCACCTTCCCCTCCAAACAAAAATTCTCAATTGTCATCTTACTCTATAACTGGAGAAAGTGACAAAGATGACAATTTTTAGGAAAACTTATATTTTGTCTCTTAGAAAATAAAAGAGACGATTAAAATTATTTTGTAATATCATGCTAGATATTGAAGTAGTTCTCACGCAAATTTTAGATTTTAAACCAGTTCATAGAAATCAGGAAATATCGTATAAGTTTAACCTCTCTATTATACCCTGCCTTATACTATAAAAATTTCAAATATCATCGATATTTGACTATCTTTTAATTATAGTGCAATATAATTAACAAAACGGGGAGGTTGGTAAGAGCCTACACACGGCTCCCTACATAGCGATATTTCTATACAAGATTTTATTGCTAACCAATCTTACCATCTCCGAACAGATCTTATTTATCTATAAATAGTCTCAACTATAACTGCCTTATTTATGTCAACCCCGCTAAAGAACCTAAAACTGTTAACGCGGTCGCCGTGCACTTCCGGTTTTACCGCCGGATGGCGACTGCGACATAGCTGCCTCTCCTCGTCCGATAGGTCGCGCTATGGCGGTCGATCGCCGCTGTCGGCAACCGGTTCGGCGATGGAACTTCACTTCTTCACGGAAACCGGATTAATTTTTTCTGCGACATTCAACTATTTGTATTACCAACTCAAAATATATTGTAATCAATAATTAACCGCCGTGTTATTATTATTTAATCAAAAACATACCTTATACACTATCACGGTCCTTTTCAGGACCAACCCTCATAACGATTTCAATAAATATCGAAGGATTTTCAAACACTAAAAGCGACATCTTACAAGAGATGTACCAAGTCGTACAGAAACCAGCGACATAGATACTGAATCTGACGCAAAGTATTGAAAATGGTGACTGGGGCAACATTCATAGACCAACAGCGGCATATGATGCGATTAACCATAGAATTCTTTTCAAATAAATGTACGAGATAACAAGCGACTACAATTTTAATGTCCTTTAACAGCCAAATATGCTTACCACGTATGGGCCAGATCATGAAAAAGGTTGACATTACTTTGAACGAGACATGCAAGATAATCTCTGGATGCCTTAAACTAACGCTCGTTGAGGAAATACAAGTATTATGAGGAATAGCCCCACCAGACGTTAGAAGAGAGACTGCATCAGAGATAGAACGACACAAACAATAAAACGATCCCTGTCACCAACTCCATGGAAAGAATGCTCCGCAACAACGACTTAAATCCAGAAAAAGTTGGCTTATTACGATCCAACTAATAAAAACCACCAGATAAAGAAAGAATTAATAGATGAACACCTCGCAAATGATAACGCGGCAACAATTGTGGCTTTTTGAATTACCGAGATCTGAACGACACGAAAGAAGAAGAAATTAACAAAACACTGTCCATTGTGAAAACTAAATTTTCTCAATCCCTATGGTGACAACTTTTTTTTTATGATAACATATATAATTAATTAGTTTATAAGAAAAAAAATGATATAATAAAGATCTGACTGGTTCATAAGTTTTGGATAAGTAATTCGGATGTTAGCATTTTAAAATATAGGTTGAAGGTAAAGGTTGGGTACAACTTTTTTATCGTTAGGTATTTCTTGGCCACACTTTTTCTCCTTCCTACGAAAAAAGATGTAAAAACTTCTGATATACTGGTCCTAAACTTATGGACCAGTCATATCTTAATTAGATTATTTTTTATTTTATAATTATGTATGTTGTCTTAAAAATAAAGTTGACACCCTTGTAAAATAGAGAAGATGCACCAAAAAGTACTTAACAATTCTTAAATACTTTTTTCAATTCTTATTGAGTTACATATATTTCTTGATTTATTAATTATAATTGATAATTTCTCAAATTATTTTTATTTTGCAAATAATTGAGTGGATGATAAATGGATTATACTGCGTATTAAGAGTAGTTATCCCTCAATTGTGGTAACTTTGTATGTAAATTTTGTAGATAAATTAGAATAAAAATAAAATTATGACATAATATTAAAAATAATTATTTGTTAGTTTACAAGAATGCAAATATCTTATCTTTTATTAAATAACTGTCCTTGATAAAGGCGAGTATATTATGATAACGGAGTCCTTAGTACTAATGTATTAATTGATATTCTAAGTATTCTTACCTAAAATAGGTTTGTCCATTTTTTTGTTATTATCAAAACTCAAGAACTCTAAAAGCAATTATCTAAAAAACAAGCAATAAAATACTATTAGCACTAAAATACTAATAACATAAAACTTGTCATCTATTGAATTAAAATGAGAAATCCTGCTTTTTGGTAATTTTTATTGCAGAAAAAAATTAGCTTTCATATGGAAAACACTCTTGTGTGATACCTATGAAGAGTGATAAATATATTAAATATAATAATGGTTTATATATAAATTAGATTTAAGCATGTACTAAAAAAAAATTGAGTTTTATACATTAGATATTTATTTCCGTGAATAATAGTATAGGTGGTTTTTAACAGAAATTGAATTTATCTAAAAGCTTTTTATGCAAAGGGTCTTCTATGTGATCGTGAAATTTTAAAATAAGTCTTTCAAGATTTTATTAAGAATATTTTAAATATTATTCAAACACAACTATACATTTTTCTAAGAATTATTTTGTAAAATTCCTGGTCAAATATTTAGTCTTTTTGAAAATTATTTATTATTTCGCATCATTCGCTTTGGTTCAACAATTTATTTCAATAGTAATACTTCAATTAATGTTTTTATGTAAACGTAATGTACTTGTTATTCGTTGAATTACATTTAAATTTACTAATAAATTATTACATTTGTGTAATGTGGATTGGTAATCACATATTTGATCTTGATCATTAATTTTGTTAACTATTGTTACTACTATTGATAACTGTTGTTATCTCATACTTATTATTTTATTATCATAGTATCACAAAAGACAATTAGGAAATACATTTTTCAATCTCCTTAAAAAATAATTTTTTTTCTAATAATTATCCGTTAATTATATGTGTTTTTTTACTTCATTTGTAGATGTGTAGATAGAACAATTATGATGGATTGAATGGTGTATGAATACCCGTACGGTATAAACAATGGAAGCCACAGATGGGCATATTACTCAGGATAATGGGCCATCCAAATATAAAGAAGATGATAGTTTAGATCCCAGAATACAAGTAAAAATTTAATAATTTATGAGTTTTTTTTTTTTAGTAAGGTAATATTTAAAAATGTTGTAGTTGGAGTTAGAAAAGTTAAATAATGCAACAGACAATATAAATAAACTTGAAATAGAATTAGATGTAAGTAGTAATACATTTATTCAACTATTCAGATATTTTATCTGATATAAATATTTTAAAATGATTATCTATTATAGGAAGCAAATACAACTTTTAGAATGTTAATGGCAGAAGCATCTAGACGACTAAAAATCAGGGCTCGCAAACTTGGTTCATGTATTGATAAGGCACGTCCCTTTTATGATGCACTTAATGTATCAAAGCAAGCACAACAACAGTGTCAAATTGCTGCTGTTAAGTACCAAAGAGCTAATGGTAATATATATATATTTATACATAAGCAATAAGTACATATTTAAATACTAAATGATTTATATTTATTTTAAAAAATTAACTTCTTTAATAAGCTTATATTTTACTGTACTAATGAAACTAATTATACATGTGATCAAAGAATGAGATATTAACACTAAAATATTTTGTTATTATACTATTTTTATAAATTTATTTATTATTTTTTAATGATATTTAGTATCCTCTCTAAAAGTTATTGCTTGTACCAGTGGTACACGAAAACCTATATAACCCAGTGCATTACCTACTGAGCTAGAATCAAAAATTAATAATAACATTATTCAGGCCAAATTTATTATAATTATTAATTTTTATGATTTAAAATGTACAAAACCTTTACAAAATTTTAAATTTATAAATTACTACTATGCAACTATTGATTAAGGGTATGTTTATTTTTTTAGTTCTCTTACAAAATTAGGAAAATGTAAACATTTTGTATTATTATTAATGTAGCAAAATATTTTTACATACTTTAAAAATTTGATTTTTAAAAAATGGTAATATTCTGAAATAAATTTTATAAAATTCATTTTATCTTATTTAAACTTAATTCTATCACTTAAAAACTTCTTTAATTTTTCACAGAGGAAATCACTAACTTTAATATTAGTTTTTTTTTAAGGTATAATAATATAATTTACTGTTGAACTATTGTTATATATTTTATATTGTATAAGAGTTACAAAATTTTAGTAACAAGACATGATTTAAAATTAATATAGTCAGCAATAGTTATTTTAAAATATTGTATGCTTACCAGTATCTATGGCAGGTTCACACTATAAATCCAATTGATTTTTGTCAGCAAGAGCCATTACATTTACCACTATAATAGATACATACATACTTTATAAAAACACTATTATCTTATTTAAGCACTAGATGAGTGTTTTTATTTAATCTTATCAAAATATACTTACAGTTTACTAATATTTAAGCATTATTGAGAAAGTTTTCATTGTAGTGGAATGAAATGTTTATATTTTATACTAAAACACAAATTTTAACATTAATTATAATAGTTTTTCATCATTAAGACATATTATTGAGCATTTTTGTTTTCATATACATGTACATTTTTATTATTTAAGTAAGCTTTATGCAAGAAAATTTGTGTTTTATAAAAGGGAAAAATATACATATGGAATTATGAAATGTTTTTGTTACTGTTGGTATCTATGTGAATTAAAAAAAAATTGTTTAAACTATTTAAAAAGTTACAGAGGTATATAGAATGTCACAGCCTGTTTTAATAAATCCTATAACTTTTGATCCACTCAATATTTTATGTTACTTTCTTTTTTTTTAATCTTCTTAAAGTATAGACTATAATAATATCATGTATATATATATTTTTTAATTACTAGAAATGATTAAAATAAAATTTAAATAGTCTTTTGATAAAATGAATTATTAGAAAAAAAGTTGGTTGAAAAATCTCTTAAAATTTATAGTTGAATTTCTGAAACATTTTAAAGTTTGTAAATTTTGTTGATTTGTGTTTATACTATAATATCAAATGTAACACAATCTTCACATGTTAAATACTAGTTTTATTTCTACAATTTTTTTCCATAAAATGTATCGTCGTTTCAATAAATACTTAAACTGAAGTGAAAAATATAGTAATATTACTATCGTCCCATCATTTATTTCATTAATTATCATAAATCTTATTTGTTATCTTTGTGTGACTATGTAGAAAAATTGTTCCATTTTTTAAAAATAAAATTGCAAACAACTCATCATAAAACAATATCAGTTGGTAGGATAGACACAATGTTTACATAATACATTATAAATTAGGTTCTATTTATTTGATACTCACAACAGAATGTTGAAATGAACAAACATCTATAGTGACTATAGATGTTTGTTATCTATTCTTCAATACTGTTATGTTTTACTTTATGTTATAATTCTTATAAACTTTATAATATCGATTGCTAACCTGTTATTTAAAACTGTTTTCTCAATATACCAAATTTTGTAGTATTGAAAAAATAGTAGATTGATGCATCTTTTTACTATATGAATAGCAGTCTAAAGATTATTTCAGTGTTTTATTTTGTGTATCAACATATAATAAAACTTTAGTTATTTTATCTTAATACTTCATGGAAACTAAGAGTATTAAATATTATATTTTAATTATGTTATGTTATGTCAATCCATGAATATTGATAAAGAATAATTTTTTAGAAATTCATCAAGCAGCAAAAGAAACGGTAGCTTTGGCAGAAGCACGGTTTTTAAGTAAACAACATGAATGGAAGTTTGATAGTGCCTGGCAAGAAATGTTAAATAATGCTATTTTAAAAGTAAATAAAATATTTGTTAATACTTTGAATTGGATATTATAAAAAAATTTTTAGGTAACTGAAGCAGAAAATCAAAAGACTGAAAGTGGACGTGAACATCAAAGAAAGGCTGCTCTTTATCAAGCAGCAGAACAAAAAGTAAGTATGAATTTTATGCTTGATTTTTACTCATGATATCTAGTAATAATATACAAATATTTTTTTAAATTTTTTAGGTTCAAATACTTGAACAAAAAGTTAAGCGAAGTATCATCAAATCTCGACCTTATTTTGAAGAAAAATATCTTTGTGAAGGCCAACTTGCTGCTCAAAAAGATACCATTATTCAAATTCGATATGCTGTACAGCAAGCAAAACAAGAATATTCTGCTTGTCTTCATAGGTTGGAACAGATTTCTGAAGAAATTCATATTCAGAGACAAAATAATAAAATAATGGTAAATATATTTGGTGCATTGATAAAATTATTGTTGATTAATATTTTTAATTTAATTCAATTTTACCTTATATATATTTAGATAAATTTTAAGTTAATATATTTTTTATGTAACTAAAGGAACAAGGACCTAGAGAACCTGGTGTTGGTGCTGAGGTTTCATCAATAGCTAATAGTTGGCAAGAAATAAATATCAAAAAAGAATCAGATTGTATGGAGGATATTAATTTAGAATGGAATTTAGACAAATGTGATTCTAGAAGTCTGGGAAGTCTATCAATAGATACATGTTCAATTCTAAGTGATGCAGATGAGCTTGATTTTGATGAAGATAGTGAAGTCACTATGGTACATATTTCAGTAATTATTTTTACATGAAACAAAATATTATAATTTTTTTATTTATTTTATCAGGAGTTAGAGCAGTTAAGACAAAAAGTAAGAGATCTTGCAACAAAACCATTAATGGTAGAAAATAAAAGAAGTGAAGATGTTGAAGGTGTAGAAGATCGTAAAGGTTGGGAAAGTGAATTGAATGCTACTGTTGATAAACTTGATAGAATGATGTTAAAACAAGAATGTGAAAAATCTCATCAGCAGTCACCTGTTTAAAAATAGTTGGTAAAAATCAAATAAAATTGGAGACTTTTATGTGTTCAAGCTATAAAAAAAAGTGAAATCTGAAGCTATATAGTTTGATGAAAATTGTTTAAAATGGTCAACTTCAACTTATTATCAATAGAAGTGACATGTTCCATTAAATTATAGTTATAATATTATTAACAATTTACAATACATACATACTGTATCCCACCAGTTTTTATTTCCATATAGAAAATGTAACTTGGTAGTTTAGTATTTTATCTTAATATTTTTTATATTTAATAAAACCAAATTGTTTTGTTTCCTTAAATATATTTATTAAATATATTATTTTATGTAAATTAGTAGAATTGGCTGTTTAAATTCAAAATTATTTATACTTCTAGAAAAGCAATACTAAACTCTTTTTTACGTAATATTAATTTAGTTAATTAATTATTAAATTTTTTAAATAATGTGATTATTATTTTGTTGTAGCACAGTCAATTAAGATTTATTTTACAATCTCAAAATACTTGATTGCAATTTAATAGCAATATGTCTATCTATACTATGAATCAATTTGATATCTTTATTTTATTTTATATTTTATGTTTTGTAAAAAAAAATGTAGTTTTAATTTTTTTCAACTAATTTTAACATTGTTAATATTAAAATTCATAAATATTTATTACAATTTATAGAAGAATAATATAATAATAAAATTATAAATTATAAAAACATTAAAACAAAAATAATATACAAAATGTTCTGTTTCTATAATTTGTACACAATTTGAATCTCAATTATAAATTCTGTGTATTTTCCTTAAATCTGATTTAAAACAATATGATTTGTCATATTTTATTTTCAGATTACACAATTGTAATATTAATGCACATCATTGATGGCACCGGTGGCTACTGTACATAATACATATTATAACATCTCACTATGATTTTATAATTTTCAAGGAAAAATGTGTTAAAAAAAATTGTAATTAGATGGAAAGTTTTGATTGACCTTTAAACATTTTAATGTTAAGTGAAATTTAAGATTTTGTCCTTCCTTAAAATTTAATCATGAATTTGTGTTTATGGTACATAATTAAACTAATTTAATTGAGCTGGCCAATAGCAAAGAAAATGTACATCTTATATTATTCTTCTAAATTTTGATTGCTCAATTTATAAGTGATAGTCGAAATAAATTTAAATTAGAGAAATTTTTTAGTCTTACTTTTCTTTTGATATTAAACGACTTATTTCAAAAAATGTACTTTGATAAATTAAGTTCTTATTTTAGCTTAAATAAAATATATAAAACTCTAACATCATACAATGCAAACTGTTATAACTGTGTCTTATACTTATTGGTGTTTATTTCTAGATAATGTATAATTATTGTAAAGCACAATATTTAATATTTTTATTACAAGGATATTTGATGATTTTTCTGTTTTAGTGTGAGGATAGCGCCTTTTCTAATGTCTGTATTAAACGTTTCATTAAATGTCTAATCCTTGTTTTCTTATTGACGTCATCTTATTGTGGTACGATGCATTATTTAAATCTTCTATGAAGTGTACGGGTGACATTGTCCTTCTACATAATTTAGTTGATACCGGGAATGTTTGTTTATTGGATATGTAAGAAACTTCTATTAAATGAAAAAAAATAGTTATACATTTTTATAAAAATGAAATTTTAATTCTTAATTTTATAAAACAATTATAGTATTGTAATTTATCTTTAAATTAATGCATAGTAGAAAACGGACAAATCTTAAAATTACAATAACATTATTTTTGAAAGTTGCTATCTGGGTTCCTTTTTAGCATCGTATTGAAGCTAAAACATCTTTTGTAAAAATTGGACACAAATCCAACCAATACAATATCATATTAATGCAACATTTTTATTTTGTACGTTGCACATTGTTCAATTAACATATTATATTTTATGCAATAAACTAATTTTAATACATTTTTTAATTGAAAATTTATTTAAACAGATTATATTAATCGAAATAGACTTGATTTTATAGAATTTGTACCATAAGTATTCATTTGATCAGGCATTTCATAGCAATCACTTTGGCTAAGTGTTCGATGACAAGAAGACGTCTTGGAAATTGATGGTGCCGTTGTTTGGATTACATTGAATGTAGCGTATGGGCTTACTTCGTATTCGATTGTTTTTTCATCAGATTTATTTAATGAAGATCCTCTATTTCTCATCGTAAAAGATGTAAATTCAATTTGCTTTTCTAACTCAACACTCGATTCTCTTTCTATCGGACTACCTCTCAAATATTGCGATTCTTTTTTCCTATTGTAAATACATATATGATTTACTACAAAATAACTTATCATTTAGTTTTATAATCTATGTACAGAACTTATACATATTTAATATTAGGATCAGTTTATTATTTTTTAAAATAATTTGAGTTCAACCAAAAGAGTATTCAATAAATTAATTTTTTTCTTTAAATAGTTAATGTCAATTGCTATAATTTCAATTTTAAGAAAAATTTATGATTTAGAAGGTGCAAAACCAAGGTAGACCAAGGGTGAATTTACGGAGGGAGTAAAACAGGGTAATATATGACAATTTTAAATATAATAAATTAAACAAAGACACTAATTTCCTGAAGATTGTCACTATCAAATACATATTTTGAGCACCCCTGGAGTTAATGTTATTGCCAAAAATGTTCTACATTGTAATTATACAGTTAAATTTAATATTAATAAATGGAGGAGATGTTTTCTTTTACATTGCCCAAAATAAAAATTATTTTTGAAACTATTGGTTACTTTTACGCACAGAAACATATTTTTGGTAGAATGATAATTTTTTATTACTTATACTTATATTTAAATGTATATATAATGTATTATTAATAAGTACACTATCTTTTTAGTAATATATATTATACTCTTCCAAAAATGTTCAAATTTTCACATATACTTATTGTAGGTTTAATTTACACATAGTATGTAAGAAAAATGTTTGATAAATAGTAATAAAATTGACATTTGAGTACGAATTTAATACTTAATATCAAAATTACACTACTTGTGTGTAAAATTAAAAATATACTGACATATGAAAATTTTTGGATCTTTTCTTACAAAGTAGGCTTTAAAATTTTATAGTCGAAAATGTTTTATTTATCAATTTAATATAATTGGTAATTTCATTTATTAAAAGTGGCCGTGAAAACATTTTTTTTGTTTCCACTTAACATTATCTATTGATGCTTAGAAAAATTTGTTAGATTTATCTATTAAGCAGTTAAAAGTTAAGTAGTGTGTTACGAAAATATTTTTTTTAGCTAAGAACTGAAAATATGTTGATTTTTGTTTTTGTAGTGTAATATTATTAAAACAATAATAATTATAAAAAAAATTAATTTTTAAATTTTATAAAAAGTGTGGCTTAGAATAATAGTATAAATTTTTTTCTAAATAAAATTATTAGTTGATGCTGGTATTTTATATATTAGTTGTATCTTTAGTGGTATGAAAATACCACTAAATTATGGTATCATAATTTCAGATTGAATTATTGACATAATTTATTAATGATAATATTATCTAATCTTAAACAAATAATCTAAGTGTTCGTGCACATAAATTTAGGTTCCTGATTATATTATGTCTATTTGATTAAATATAATAGTTTAATTGTATATGATCTTTTTAATTAAACTTGCTAAGTTCAATGTCATTGTTGGCAGTACACAATTACCCAATTAATTGTACACAACAGATAATGTATTATTTTTTTGTTCGAATACCATTATCAAACAAAAACAAGGGCTAACTTTATTCCTTGTTTTTTTGCTTAATCAATTGAGCAAGTGAACTATATACATTAATTTTGTTTAAATTAATTAAAAAATTTACCTTCGTTTGATAACCACGCAAATGCATACACAAAACGATACTAAACATATAAGAGCAGATGCTACAGGTACATACTTGTGTAACTGAGCAATACTTTGAATAATGTCATATTTATTGTTTGATTGAATTTGAACTATATCTAAATCATATAACATATTTTAATTTTTTTATTATATTCTCAATAATACCTAAAAAGTTATTTGTATGTTAAATAAAAACAAATTTTTTGTAATAACAAGTTAAGATAATAATTTTGTATTGCAAATTTTTATTGTACTGCTTAGTTTTTTTGTTTCATTTTATAATATAAAATTAAATATGTTGTAAGATTAAGGTTACGTGTTATTTAGAACTATATTTGTTCTTAATTTATAAAATGTATTATAAAATTGCATTGTGTATACAAAATTAATTCTTAAATGCATAGGTAACCGTATTTTTTTGGTAGACCGAGAAACTTATTAAAATAAAAATGTTTAGATTTGACGCGAAATATAGATAGCCTTTTCAAAGCAGAAATTGAATTAGGGAGCACAAGAAGAACTGTTTTACTCTGCAAGCTGAATAAATTCGATATTCTTATACTAAGATCAGACTTGGATATAAGGGGCTATATGAGTAATGGCCTCACCTAATTTAGAATTATTTATTAAAAAAAGTTCTCTTTTTTGAAAAAAAGCTCCACTTGAACAGAAATACTAAAATTTCTTCCAGTTCCTTGACTGACAGATATAATTCGTTTTTTTTCTTTAAAAAAACATATACACAGAAATTTTAATTGATTAACTTAAAAAAAATTTAGTTTTTACGATTCTTGTACTTTTTTAAGCAAAAAATTATTGTGACCTTTAATGCAAGCAGCGACTGAAGCCATTTGATTTATTTGTTTGCAGTTTGGGCTTTAATTTTGATTTCTGTTAAAAAAATTAGATAAAAACGGTTTTAATCGGATTTCAGAAAACTAATTTCAATTTACAGTGAATCCGATTTAAAGGCATCGATTTAAAGTGAAATATTCATGATATTTGAGTAAACAACAGTGTTGTTTAAATAATTTTATACAAAACAATATTTTTGTCAATTTATTTTACATTTTTAAGACATCTATAATAGATCTAATTTCTAATATCACCTCCAGATAATGTTCTAGTTGCTAAAGTGTGTTCCCATGTTCTGTCCCCAGCTTCTGTATGAACAATCATTCGTACTGTATAAACTGTAGCTGGTTTTAAGTGGCTTATAGTGAAGGTATCGCTGGTTAATTTTTGTTTTGACATTTTGATCCAAATACCAGCATTTTCTTCATTAATTAATGTATAATGACATGTAAATGAATGAATAGAACACAGATTAATGGGCCATGTACTAAATGTGAATGTCAAACTAGTCGAATTAATTGCAAGAACAGTATCTTTGTCTGGTATATCAGGAACTGTTAAAAATTAATTAATTTTTTCTTCATGAGTATATGGTTTTTTGTACAGTTATTAATATTATAATAACTGTAATATTATCCACAATATTATTTAATTACACAATAACTGTTATTTTATAGTTTTAACCCATTAGCCTTCAAGGTTAGAAAAAAACTAATTTTATATTTTCGCTGTAATTTATTACTTTAGTATATATTCATATAACAATTTATTAAGTAAAAAAAAAATATATTTTTTTAGTTTTTGTTTTACAATAAAGTGTTGTGTATACGCAACGGTTAGGATGAACTATGTATATTATTTTGTGTGAAATTGTTAAAAAGTAATTTAGTTGAATAATACAATTAAGAAAAAATAACTTAAAAATTGTTTCATTGGTGCAACGTGGACTAATGGGTTAATAAATAAAACTATAGATAGTATTAATTTTTTAGAGTTCAGGGATACATTTACGTTAAAAATTGTAATTAAACTATTTAAAATTGTGTAATTTAAAATGAGAAAATTCAATTTTTATTACGCATTTAATTACCTCCACCTTTAGTTAACACTTCTTTTACTTGGCTAAATCTACTGATGCCTACTGTATTTACAGTTTGCATCGATACGCTGTATTTCGATCCACATTTCAGTCTTCTGATATAGTATGTTAAATTATCCGAGTCAATGTCCACTTTTTCAGGTGGGTTATCATTTAACTTATAATTCAGTGTATATGCGGTAGTAACAATGTCAAATTGTTTTATCGGTCTCCATTGTACTAATATGACTTCTGTTGAAATAGACTCAACGTAAAATTCAGGAGGCTCCGGCGGGTAAAGAACGTGGACCATATAAGATACTTGATCCCTTCCGAAAATATTTTCTACATGACAAGTATAGTTACCTTCATAAGAACTGTCATTTATAGGTCCGATCATTAGACTACCGTCTGTTAAAACTCTATGTAGCAAATAGACATGTTATTATTTGTTTCCAAATAAAAATAAAAAACCTACTCGACTTCAGTGCCTTCGGGCTGTTTCCATTTGACAATTGGAGTTGGCATTCCTACTGTATAACATTCAATTAAGCATTTTGTTCCTACCACAACGTTTATGTGATCACCAAAAGATGCTACTCTAGCTGGAGCTATTATTTTATAAATGTACTTTTAGTATTATAATATTTATCATTTAAGTTATTTATGATACCTCTTGAATTTGGACTTTGAATTACACGGAAGCTTGGTTGCCCTTCACCAGCTGTAGTGGATGCAGTAACCCAAAATTCATACCGTTGAAACTCTTTAAGATGTCGAACTTCAATTTTAGTATTTTTTTCACCAAAAACAATCTCTTTTTCAATTACCTGTTATTAAAAACTTAAATAGAGACTAACAAAATTAATTGTGTTATTATTATACTCTAATATTTAAATTATACTATTATTAAAATATATACTCGTAGGTGTTTCACATTTCTCTGTGTTCATTCAATTTCCCCTTCTAAAAAATGTTTTCACATAATAAAATATTATTTAAACTAAAAAATATTAAAAACATTTGATTAAAAATGTCATAAAAAATATTTAACATTTCGTATACGTATTTCGAGAACAATGTTACCATCAATAGCTTTAAACACATACGGGATTTTTTTTTTAGTATTTTTTGTGGCTTTTTGAGTTAGATATTTTTTAGTTTTAAACATTTTTTTACATGTTTTTTTAGCTTTTTATTTTTTATTAAAAATAGAAAAATTAATATACAATTTAAAATAAATCGACAATATAATTTTTACTTATTCACTGTGATTCTTTTGTTTTTAGTTTTCTTATTGTTGAAGTTACTTTCAAATATATATTACAAAATGACTAAAATTAATAATTACTCCTTATTCATATTATATTGTTAGTTTAGTATTTGGTTATTACTAATAATAACTTTAATTTGAGTTTTTAATTTAATTTTAGTTTTTTACTTTGTTGTGTTTAACGTGGACGACGTATTTAATGATGATGCCATTCGATTTTATTGGTGGAGTCCAAGAAACCAGTACACTATTAGATGTTACTGTAAGAGCTTTAACATTTTCTGGAGACCCCGGAGCTACAATATTTTCAAAATTATAATTTTTTGAATCTGGTTATAATGACAAGATACTTACCATCTTGTTCAGTAACACAGTAAATAGTGTTCGATTGAACGCCATCTCCTACTTTAGTATATGCCAAAACTTTTATACTGTAATTTGTATACTTTTCTAGTCCATGTAAATTTGTTTCTAAGTTCGTGGTTCTTTTCATTTCATTTGCAACGTAAGTTCCTGTAATGATTTTGTAATAAAAGTTATCATTTTTTTCGAATAATAATTTAATATATAGTTGTATTACCTAATATTTGGTTTATTTTTTTATACTGAATTTTATAACCCAAAATAATACCGTGATGAGAAACCATTGGTGGTGGGTTCCAGCTCATCCTTAATGATTCTGTAGTTAGTGGTAAACATTTTACATTTTGTGGAGGTTCACTTGGAACTTAATATACAAAAAGAAAAAAAAATTGCTATTAAATTGACTAATTTTGCAATGACCCTATACCATGAATTGGGTCTTATATTATTATTTAGCAACAAACTTCAAGCAATTAAAATATATGGTAAAAATGATATTAAAAATAAATAAATTTTATTATTTAAATATATTAGCTTCTTAGCTCTCACTCAACCGATCATTTTCAACGATGTGTCAAAAGATTACAAATCATATCTAGTCGTTGAAGATATTAATTTCAAAAATTGAAAAAATTTCCCTCGTTCACCGTAAATGGGGGAAATCTCCTATAAAATTACAAATTTAAAAATCGCTAATTTTCTACATTTTTTCATTTTTTTTTTACTTTAAGTGCCATGACTTTTTGAAAAATGTATATACACCAATACAATTTTTTTTATGGATACATGAGGTATTTACCTATCATTTTGTATATTTTTTATAAATCTTTACCTGCCCACAGGAGAAATTCAAAATGTTAACTTTTTCAACTTAACTTTTGAAAGTGTTTCGGAAATACTAACACTTTTATATATATCTTAAATTAAAGCTTATGTAATATACTTTAATTTAAAAAAAAAAAAATTTCGAATATTATATTGTCTTTGTGGTAAAAATGACTCCCGTATTAAAAAAATATGCTATTTTTGTTATAATTCTCGGTTTTATATTCTTTTTATATTTAAATACTCATTTTTTAATAATTAGTAATAATATTAAAACTTAGAAGTAATAAAAAAAGTCTAATTTCACATTAAAAACAGTACGAAAAGATGAATTAGAACTCATTTAATATTTTCTCATTTAGATTCAATGAATATCAAGGGACCCTTTACTGTAATCTTCCTTTGTCTGAAGAAATTTTTTATTCATACTAAAATTATTTAACTATGTGTTTTCTCCATACAGACAATCAAAATTATTCATTTTTAATATTTTTATAGTATTTATTGTCGAATTTGGTTTGAATGATAATAGGTATTAACTACAAAGTTAAATAATTTTACTTTGTAATTTATTAATTTTAGCTTCGATGCGAAGCTGAGAAGGTATTGGTTTTACTAAGATGTGTTTATTTATTTATTTTTTTTTTTGTGTCTGTTACCACTTTTTCTCAGCTCTCACCGAACCGATTTCTTTCAATGATACGTCAAAAGATCACAAATCGTATCTAGTCGAAGACATTACCCTCAAAAATTAAAAAAAATTCCCTCGTTCCCCGTAAATGGGGGAAACCTCCAAAACAATTACAAATTTAAAAATCGCTAATTTTTGAAATTTTTTAAATTTTNAAATTTAAAAATCGCTAATTTTCGAAATTTTTTCAATTTTTTTTACTTAAAGTGCCATAACTTTTTCAAAAATGAACATATCAATATAATTCTTTTTTATATAGATGAATAATATCATTATCTTTCATGTGGTATATTTTTTTCATAAATTTAACCCTTAACCTGCCCACAAGGGGATTTATAATGTCAAGTTTTTCACAAAAAATTAACTTTTTCAACTTAACTTTTGAAAATGTTCCGGAAGGTCTGACACTTTTATATATATCTTAAATTAAAGCTAATGTAATGTTCTTTATTATGCAAAAAAAAAAATTTCGGACTTTATTTTATCTTCATGGTGAAAACAGACATCAAAGTTTATAAAAAAAATGCGATTTTTGTAAAAAAATTCTTTTTTATATTTTTAACTTTAGAATGCTATAACATTTTAAAAAATGTATGAATCAATATAATTTTTTTTTTATAGATGCATGATGTCTTTACCTATCAGTTGGTATATTTTTTTTATAAATCTGACTTTTTACCTGCCTACAAGGGGGGATTCAAAATGACAACTTTTTCACAAAAAATTTACTTTTTCGACTTAATTTTTTAAAGTGTTCCGGAAAGTCTGACACTTTGATATATATCTTAAATTAAAGCTAATGTAATGTACTTTATTATGCAAAAAAAAATTTCGGACTTTATTTTGTTTTCACGGTGAAAATGGCTACCGAATGCTATTATTGTGTGAAAATTCTCGATTTTATTTTTTACATTTTTAACTTTATAATGCTATAACTTATTGAAAAGTGTATTGATCAATATCATTTTTTTATGGAAATACTATATTTTAATAATCCCTTTTTCATTCGACATACTTTATCTTAATTAGGATATTAATAACGAACTAGAAGATCATGTTGCTTTTGGTATAATCCACCATTTTTTTAAAATTAAACACTATCTAAAGATTTGCATCGAAGCGTTTTTTTTTTATAGTGATTTTAATCACTGTCAGATATCATAATACTTGATCCAACTATGCCACGTCACCACTGTTGCGCGATCCCCCTGTGCTGGGTTTTTTAATTCTATTTATGTGTGTTACTATAAGTCTACAATATTACAAATTTTTTGATAACATGTTGCTATGTAAATCAAAATCTAAAAAAAATTAATTTTAGTTTCACCTGAATTTAACAAAANTGGGTTTTTTAATTCTATTTATGTGTGTTACTATAAGTCTACAATATTACAAATTTTTTGATAACATGTTGCTATGTAAATCATAAATCTAAAAAAAATTAATTTTAGTTTCACCTGAATTTAACAAATAAAAATGTACAATTTAATAAAATTTTATAATACGCTCAATTGAGTTGATTTTTAAAACTTTGAGTGATTGTTTTAGTTAAATTAAATCATTAAAATTAATTATTTTTTGAATATTTAAATTGTAGAATCTTTTTAAACATCAAAAGTTACTTAAAAATGATTACTATGATTTCTATTTTCATCTATTACAATACAAATACAACAAAAATATTGAGCTTTTCTGATAAATTTATAGTAATTAGTAATTATACAATTTCTTGACTGCATATTAATCTTAACAATACTATATTTTTAATTATCATAACATTTTTATTTAATAAAGTAAATTTCAAACTTATGTTGCTTTTGGAATAATCCAACAATTTTTTAAAATTAAACACTATAAACAGATTTGCATCGAAGCGTTTTTTATGATAGTGATTTTAATTAATGTCAGATTAAATCTATACTTGTCCCAACTAATCTAGGTCCCCACTGTACTACCGTTTTTTTTGGTTAATATGTTATTTTAAATTTTAATAATTAATCCGTATAAATAAACTTATTTTAATGTAATATATATTGAAAAACAATACCTCCTTCTTTAGTAACAACACGTATAAAATCTGAATCTGGACCAAATCCTAGTTCATTAAATGATCTTACTGTAATTTGGTATGTTGTAAATGGGCTCAGATTAGTAATGTTAAAATAGCATCTGCTTACGCCAAATATTGTCTTAATGTTTATGACTGATAACTCGTTAGTGTCAATATATGCTAGTTTATAGCCCAAAATTTGACCATTCCAAGTATTTTTTTCAGGGGGCTATAAATTAAAAATCATCTCAAATTCGGTAAAAATATGCAAGTGCATATATTATTATTATTAACGTTTATGTATTATTATTTTGTTTCTAAATAAAAATATTTTAAATTGATGAAAATTAAATTGTTGGTATAATAAGTCATATACGAACATTCCATTTTACTGCAACTAGATTTGATTCAATGTTAATGGCTTCTAAATTATCTGGGGGTGCGCTAGGCTCTATAAAATGTACATAAGTATATAACTCAAATAACTCATATAATTTAAGATTTTTCCTTACTGTCTCCTAAAGTAGTTACGGTGACATTTTGACTAGGATTGCTACAACCGAAATCATTAACTGATACAACTTGCACAATATAAATTGTAGCCGGTTTTAAATAGGAAACTTTTGTATGAGTTAAACTCCCATTAATAGTATAATTTGACCAATTAATGCATAAATTATGACATAGCTGAAGAATGTAATGGGTTATGAATATTTCTACTGGTTCCCAACTAAATTCTAGCCATCTCGTACCTGCCTCTACGACCTTTAACTGTTTTGGAGCTACAGGTGGCTCTGTAAATTATTTTTATATTTTAGAAATAATCTTAATATTACAGAAATATAAAAATCTAACCTTTAACAACCAAATTAATTGTCATACGGTCGTAACCATAAGAATTAGATGCCATACATATGTAAACACCCGTTTGATTTCTATTTAAGGACTCAAGAAGCATTTCTGATATTACACCATCTTTGGTGTCTTTAGTTTTGATGTTATTTACAAAAGGTTTCCACTGAATGCTTAGTGGCTTTGAACCTTCCGCTTTACATGTTAATAACACTTTACTTCCACCTACACCGTTTTTGTTTATTATTTTTTCTTTAAATTGAGCAGGAACTAAATTAAAAAATAGATAAATATTATTTCAACATTATAAAAGTTAATATAATAACATACTATGAACTTTTAATGATACAGTTTTTGAAATTAGTTTTCCAATTCCGTTTTCAGCCGAGCATGTATAGTTATCTTCATATTGACGTGTTGTTAATTGTATAGTTAAAGAACCATTTCCTAATACTGTTAGATCATAGTCTGAGAATATATTAAATGATTGTAATAAATGATTATCTAAAAAATATTGTAGTTATTTAAATATAAGTAAATAAAAGATTTATAAATATATTCTTCACTAGAAGCTTTAGTCCATATTATTTTTGGTTGTGGATATCCTTCAGCTTGGCAATTAATGACGGTTGGTTGATTAACAAGTACTGACGTATCTTCGGGCTCAACAATCCATCTTGGTGGAGCTATGTAAAATAGGAAAATATTAAAATCATAGACATTATAATATGTTTTTTATTTAGAACCTTTGATATTTAAAAGAGCGGAGTAATTGCTACTGGCAACAAAGTTGCTGACAATACACGTATAAAGTCCCGCATGATGTGGTTTTAAATTACTAAAGAAAATAGTGCTAGAAAATTTGAAATTTTGTAACTCAATTTCGTTATCAGTTGTAAGTATTCTATTGTCTTTTCGCCAAACAAACTCCATCGGCAAATCTCCTGATTTTATAGTACACGAAACCTGGGCTCTTTCACTTTGTTGTAAATCTTTAGTAAATTGAAATGGTGTTACTACGGGTGGTTCTATTAAATGTGTGTTTAATATTAAAGATACAGACGTTAATTTACTAGTTTTATTTTACAATTAGTTTACTCATTATTTTTAAATAGAGATTTCCTGTAGCAAACTGCCCTTTATCATTAATTTTTGTGCATACGTAAAGTCCCGAATCAGAAATATCTTGAGTTGAACGTATGAAAAGTGTACCATTGTCAAAAAGTTGATGTCTAGAATGGTTTGAAATAGATACCATGTCTTTTTTCCAAACAGTTCTCGCAATTGGGTAACCAGCAACAGGACATTGAAGATATGCATCGTCATCTGATCGTACAGTTAAATTTAACGGTGGTCTGGCTACAGGATCGCCTATTATACACACATTTAAATTTTTCATTGAGACAAATTTAAAATTCACTAATTAATTTGGTTTACCGTAAATTTTTACCATAGCTGAATACAACCTAAATCCTAATATATTACGTGCTAAACATGAGTAGTAACCTCCATGTAAAACATCTGCAACTGAAACGTTTAAGTAACTAACAATATTTCCTATAAAATAAATATGATTAATTAATAGAATGATAAAATTAGTTGAATAATTATGTTTAATGTATAACATACCATCTATATGCATGTAACTTCCAAAAACATAATCTCCTTGAGGTAATAAAAGTCCCCCGTCAAGATACCAATAAATTCTTGGGGGTGGATTACCTGAAGCTATACATCTAAGTGAAAGAAACCCATTATTTTGGATTATTTGTTCAGGGAAAACGTTGAATAACTCAGGAGATACAGCTAAAAAAAAAAATGCATTATTCTTTAAATGTTAATGTGTTATATAAACTTACCTCCAAGTAATAAAAGAGCACTGGCCTGTGCAGTGTCATCAGTATCTGGATTCCTTATTAAACATTGGTATATTCCATCATCATTCTTCATTACATTTTGAATGATTAATTGATTTCCTTCTTGAGATATTTCATATCGTTCAAATCCTATTATAGGAGCTCCATTCTTTAACCATGAATATAAAGGTTTTAAAAATGTTCCTTGAGCAGAACAATTAAAAATAGCAGTTGATCCTGAATCAATTACCTAATAAATTATATGAAAAAATTTCTACATTTATTATTTTTGATATTCTTATATAACCTACATACTTGTTTTAAAGGATGTATGCTGACAGCAAATGGAGTATCAGCTGCTATAATTATTTCTCTTTGATCTTGTCCAATTTTGTTAGATACTTCGCATTTATAAATAATTCTAGAACCAGTTATAGGAATGCTCGTAATTCGTAGTAATGATTGATATGGATGTACTGATAAAGATTCTATAGATACTTCTTGAGTGCTACCATGATCTACTTTGAACCATCTAATTAAAAATTGTATTTGAAAGAAAAATAACTTTTTTGATGTAAAAAAGAAAAGAATTGTAAAGCAACTAACTTATAAGATGGAGGTGGATAACCCTCAGCCAAACATAGTATATCAATAGGTTGGTTTGTCTTAACGTTCAAGTGATTCGTGTGATATTTAATAGTAGGACGTATTTCTTCGATAGATTGTTTAACAATTATTTTAGCAAATTGACTGGTTAATTGATCACCAGTGTACTTATTTTTAACTTGACAAAAATATCGGTCTAACCTATCTTCAAGTACTACATTATGTACGAGTAAAGTTCCATCCAAAGCTATTACATAACGTCCACCCAAATATATTGGAATCGCTTGTTCAATTCCTGATTTAGAATCGTCTGTTTTAAACCAGGTTTTTACTACATGTTCACTAATTAATTCAGGCGATTGGCATTTAAACATTGCTACATTTCCTTGAAATACAACCGCATTTTCCACTACTAATCCTAGTGTTTTCACTATCACTAAAAAAATCAATGATTATAATAAATTATTTTAAATTGTATAACTAGTTTTTAATATAATTTGAATGGAAAATTTGAAATCATAGAAAATAAATAATTAAGTAAATGAAGTCATATAATATTTTTAATTAACAGAAGGTAATTTAATTCGTGTTATTAAAATTATTTTGACGGATGTGAATATACTCAAAATAATCGTAAATATGGCTATTGCTCTAAAGATAAATTTGAAGTTTAAACATTAATTTAAAAAAAAGGTCATGGATAAAACTGAATATATGAAATAATAATTCGTAATAATTCATTTTCATTATTTTATTTAAAATTGCCTAAGTAAAAACTGCATTTTAGTAAAATTATCTTACTAAGTAAAATATATGATTTTTGATTTAATTAAGCCTTTTACTAGCAAGTATTTTGTAATAAATATTATCAAGAATAAATAAATTGCAATAACTTTAAACAGTTTAACCATATGTCATTTTAATGTTTTAAACATTATAGGATACATTATTATGTTATTAATATATGTTATTAGCCTTTAATGATAATTTTTTTACCTTAGTGTTATATGTAAATGTTTTATTGAGTTCAACATTATTATCAAAATTTGACATATGATTATTATAAATTAATTTAATGATACATCTTTGGTGTACTAAACAAAAAAAAAAAAACTAATAAAAAAATTACATGGTTCTAGCACGTGACTTTCTTACCAGCTTTTATTTGTGATTCACGTGATATAATTTTTCCGATTGGATTCTCTAAAGCACATTTATAAATTGTTGTATGTATATCTGGTGTATAATCTTGAGAAGGAAACGGAGGAAAATACAAGCTACCACTAGGTTGAATTTCCCTTAAAATAAAAACACTTTTATTAATCACATTTTAAACATAAAAAAAAACTCATCAGAGAGGGGTCACAGCACAGTGGTAACGTGGCATAGTTGGGTCAAGTATAATGATATCTGACAGTAATTAAAATCACTATCATAAAAAACGCTTAGATACAAATATTTAGATAGTGTNAAAAAAAAAAGCTTTGATGCAAATCTTTAGATAGTTTTTAATTTTAAAAAATTGGTGGATTATTCCAAAAGCTACATGATCTGCTATTTCTTTATTTATATCCTGATTAAGATAAAGTATGTAGAATGAAAGAGGTATATAATATTATTTCTCATAAAATAATTATGTTGATCCATACACTTTTCAATAAGTTATAGCATTATAAAGTTAAAAAACCCAGCACAGGGGGGTTGCGGCACAGTGGTGACGTGGCATAGTTGGATCAAGTATAATGATATCTGACAGTGATTAAAATCACTATCAAAAAAAAAACGCTTCGATGCAAATCTTTAGATAGTGTTTAATTTTAAAAAATTGGTGGATTATTCCAAAAGCTTCATAAACTGCTAGTTCCTTATTAATATCCTGATTAAGA
>NW_026099572.1:88303508-88303781 GCF_025091365.1 Daktulosphaira vitifoliae
AAAAAAAAAAAAAAAAAAAAAAAAAAAAAAATAAAACACATCTTAGTAAAACCAATACCTTCTCAGCTTCGCATCGAAGCTAAAATGTAAAATATAAAATCGAGATTTTCACATAAAAGTAGCATTTGGTAACTATTTTCACCGTGAAGACAAAATAAAATCCGAAATTTTTTTTTCCATAATAAAGTATATTACATTATTAGCTTCGATGCGAAGCTGAAAAAGTATTGGTTTTACTAAGATGTGTTTTTTTTTTTTTTTTTTTTTTTTGTT
>NW_026099572.1:88304598-88375906 GCF_025091365.1 Daktulosphaira vitifoliae
ATTTTTAACTTTATTATGCTATAACTTTTTGAAAAATGTATGAATCATTACAATTTTTTTATGAGAAGTAGTATTTATATAGATCTTTCATTCGACATACTTTTTTTTTAAATCGGACCATTTTCCTTTATACGAGGGGGGTTCAAATCTAAAAAATGCATGTATNACAGGGGGGGATTCAAAATGACAACTTTTTCACAAAAAATTGACTTTTTCAACTTAAATTTTGAAAGTGTTCCGGAAGGTCTGACATTTTTATATATATCTTAAATTAAAGCTAATGTAATATACTTTATAATGGTAAAAAAAAATTTCGGACTTTATTTTATCTTCATGGTGAAAACAGACATTAAACTTAATAAAAAAAATACGATTTTTGTAAAAAAATTCTTTTTTATATTTTTTATATTTTTATATTTTATATAATTCTTTTTTTTATAGATGCACGATGTCTTTACCTATCATTTGTTATATTTTATTTATAAATCTGACTTTTTACCTACCTACAGGGGGGGATTCAAAATGACAACTTTTTCACAAAAAATATACTTTTTCAACTTAAATTTTGAAAGTGTTCCGGAAAGTCTGACACTTTTAAATATATCTTAAATTAAAGCTAATGTAATGTTCTTTATTATGTAAAAAAAAATTTCGGACTTTATTTTGTTTTCACGGTGAAAATGGCTACCGAATGCTATTATTGTGTGAAAATTCTCGATTTTATTTTTTACATTTTTAACTTTATAATGCTATAACTTATTGAAAAGTGTATTGATCAATATCATTTTTTTATGGGAAATACTATATTTTAATAATCCCTTTTTCATTCGACATACTTTATCTTAATTAGGATATTAATAACGAACTAGAAGATCATGTTGCTTTTGGTATAATCCACCATTTTTTTAAAATTAAACACTATCTAAAGATTTGCATCGAAGCGTTTTTTTTTTATAGTGATTTTAATCACTGTCAGATATCATAATACTTGATCCAACTATGCCACGTCACCACTGTTGCGCGATCCCCCTGTGCTGGGTTTTTTTAAATTTATAATATGTATAAAAGTGTCAGACTTTCCGGAACATTTTCAAAAGTCAAGTTGAAAAAGTTAATTTTTTGTAAAACAGTTGTCATATTAAATGACAGATAGTGTTTAATTAAAAAAAAATTGTGGATTATTCCAAAAGCAACATGATCTCTTATTTCCTTATTTAAATTAAGTATTTAATATACTTTTATGGCAAATGTATATATAAATTAAAAGGCTTGATGCAAAACTTTTAAAAAAAAAAAAAAAAATTGTTTGTTATTTATAAATAAAATGACTGGTAAGGAATTTTCATGCGAGACCAAAATACAGAGTGTTCAGTAAGTCAGGAAGCGGGTTTCTATTGTTCTCATTGTTTGTAACAATGAGAATAATAGATACCCGTTTCCTGATTTACTGAACACCCTGTATACTTTTCTAAATCAATTTCAAATATCAAAAAGATTTCAAATCTTCAATTAGAGTTTTGCATATAGCCTAAATAATAACAAAACCCTTCTAATTATTATAACAAATACTTATGTTTGATTATTATGCTACATATGAATAATAAATAAACATATTTTAATTATAAATTAGTTGAAAAAGTTCTACTTTCTATACCCATATTAAGTTTTGAACCACCCCTGTATAAAAGGAAATGGTCTAATTTAAAAGAAAGTATGTCGAATAAAAGAAGTATATAAATAAAATTTATCATAAAAAAATTGTATTGATCCCATCTATTTTTCCAAAAGATATAGAAGTTTAAAGTTAAAAATGTTAAATATGAAATTGAGAATTATAACACAATAATAGCATACAGAAGCAAATATCACCACGAAGACATATTAGCTTTAATTTAAGATATACATAAAGTGTATATAAAAGTATCAGTATTTGCATAACATTTTCAAAAGTTAAGTTGAAAAATTTGTCATTTTGAATTTTCCCTGAGGGCAGGTAAAGATTTATAAAAAAAATATTCAAAATGATATGTTTTATGTATGTTTTAAAAAAAATTGTATTGGTACATTCATACAAATTTTTTAATTTTTTTGGAGATTTTCCTCATTAACGGGGAAAGAGGGAATTTTTTTTTAATTTTTGAGAGTTATGTCTTCGACTAGATACGATTTGTGATCTTTTGACGTATTGTTGAAAGTAATCGGTCGAGTGAGAGCTGAGAAAAAGTGGTATCAGGCACAAAAAAAACATCGTAGTTAAATTAATACCTTCTTAGCTTAGTATAAGTTGTAATTTGAATCATATACTAACATTATGTGTTAACGCTGTCAATATTAGAATAACATTGATGACGAAATACATGTTGTTATTTTACTTAGTATATTATGTAGCTTAAATGTTTTGTGAATATTATAGAGTTAAATATTTTAAAGTATAATTTGAAATCGTAAAAAGTATTAGCCGTAAGCTATTAATAATTTATAAAACTTACCTAAGTCTGGGCACCTCTATAACAACTTTATCATTGTACATTAACCAAGTGATATTTGGTTGAGGATAGCCGTGTCCTTGACAATTTAGTAATGTACCCGTAGTATTGGAAAAATATACTGAATTAGGTGGTTCGATAGAAAAAGACGGTGCCTCCATAGAACTCATTTGCCACGAAGATGACATTATTTCTAATATATTACACGTAAAGAAAATTATTATTAAAATTTATTAAATTAAATTTTTAATTAAAATTTATGTTAGGTCTGTGTAAAAATATATAAAATACTAGCTTAATAATCTCTAAATATTTTTGGAGTGGTACTATAAAAAAATTTCTTCCTTTAAAAATATTTNTAAAACTATTCTATAGAGTTTAGAGGAATAACCACAAAGATTTTAGATCGAGCTTTTTTCTTTTGATATATGTGCATTACTTGATCCACGTATTTTGCTATAGTTACTAAAAATAATTATAAATAACAAATCTTTTATAACTTAATATGATCAGATGAGGATCTAGAATTTGTTTTTAATGGAATCTTAAAAAAAAATTAATGTAATTTTAATTGTAACATTTTATTTCAATTAAAACTATAAATAAAAATAAATTATAATCCAAAAAGGAGTAATAATTATTTATAATACGCAAACACTATATCTAAACTATAATAACATCAACGTTATTCTTTTTTAGTTTTCGTTCTGACATTTTGAATTATCTAATTTTAATATTTTAGTGTTTTTATTGGTATTATTATAAAACTTTTTTTTTTTCAACTAATATTATCTGATTGTTACTATTATTTATAATTTAAATGATCAATAACTTTTATTTGGATAATCATTGTGGATTACAGAAGTTTTGTTATAATATAATAAAACCATAATTTATTAATTAATCTTAACTTGAATTAACTTCAATGAAATAATAATTTTATTTGATAGTTTTGAATAACATTTTGGAAATATTTAAAATGCGACACATTTTTATGTGCACTATCAATGTTCATCTTAATTTGATTTAAATTTCATATCTCAGAGTAAACGTTGCCACTCTCGCATATCAAGTTAATTTTGACTTATCCATTTACGCATTGTGAGCACTTATTCATTTGTATGTCAATCTCATCAGTATTCATATCGAATAAATTGAGTAGAGTATAATGATTGATAGCAAAGCGTGAGAGGGTAGAAAAAGTTCTATAGATGGTGAAATCATTATGTTATCGAAAGTTCCTTTTGTCAAGACATTTTTAACCCTCTTTCGCTAATATGGTTCGAAAAATGAGAAGAATAGTAATCATTTGCCATTCTTTCCATCAAATATTTTGCGATCTTGTTTTATTTCTGTTTTTCTTTTACATTATAAAATTTTTTATTTTTTTTTTATTAATGAGAGAAGACAAAATAATCCGGAACTCTTTGGTTGTTGTTGATATGACTACTATATGTATGTATATATATATATATATATACTATATATATATATATATACTATATATATGTCAACTTTCATTGCATTCGATAGGTTCTTTTTAAGGTCTTTTGATTTATGTTTTCCCTGTTTATATTTAATTAATTAAAAAGGTAACAAAAGTAAAGATTTAAATTTTTCCTTATTAAATGTATGCTATAGTGTATTTTTAAATTGTTAGAAAAGTACGTAGAAAATGTTTTTATTAAATTAACTCGTTCAGTTGTAAGTTATTTCATTTTTTTGTTAATTTGTCAAAATATTACAGAAACTTTAACTATTTCAATTTTTTTTTTACAATTTTACATTCATAGATTGATTTTAAAAATATGTTGTATTATTTTCTGTATTGTAAAAAAGTTTATATAATAAATATTAGTGATGGGAAATATCGAATGATAACTATCAAACTAATCCGATAGTTGTCCACTATTCGAACTATTTGATAGTCATTCAAAAAATATTCAAATAGTAAAAATATTTAATACCTACATAATATATTTAGATAGTTTTAAAAACTAATCGATAGTTTATTCGATTAGTTTTTAAACTATAGTTTAAATTATTTGAAAATGTCCATCGCTTATTTTTACTAATATTAATTGTATAATTATTTATTTTAAGTATTCATTAATTATCTTATTATTACAATTAATTGTACTTAATAAAAATTTTAGGTAGAACCAATCGAATATTATTTAAAACTATTTGATAGTTTATTCGAATAGTTATTCAAATACTATTTAATAGTTTAAAATATTCAAAAATGCCCATTACTAATAAATCTTATTCAATTATTGATTTTTAATTTTTTAAATGGCTTAACAACTTTATTTTCTAGTGATTGTTATAAAAGAGAGTGGAACAAGTTAACATCCTTAACTAGTTAAAGAGTTAATTTTTTTAAGTGGTTTACCACTTGCATAACGACTAGCTATGGTAGCAAGGATCACTACCACCTAGGCGAAGTGTCACACTTATCAGGTATGATTACCGGTCCATAGGTGGAATTTAATTTTAAGATAATTAAAAGTGTAATTTAAGTTAATATGTTGTTTGAATGCAGCGCCCGATGGTATTCACGCGGGTTTGTTAGCATTCGTGGTTTTATTTTGTCTTAAGTCTTTAGCTTTATCGAGGATAAGGAATAAGGTGAGTGTACAGTATGTTTGAATGTAGAATGAATATTACAATATAAAATTATAACAATTAAATGTATTAAACAAGAAATATATAATCTTATATACACCAATGTGGATAGGGGGACACTTAATACTAGTGCCACAAAGGTGATATAAACAAATTATAAATTATACAAGTGAGTAAGTCTTAGAAAGATACATGAACGAGCATTATACTTATCGGATAATTGAAATGACTGATGATAATGTTGAATATTGAAAGGATAAATTGAAGTCGAATGCAAGTGACTGACCAACGTGTACAATATGCTGTAAGCAGTACTGTGATGTATCTCAGAAAATATATAGACTATATATATATTTTATATATAATATATATTATAGCGCACAGAGTACGACATTCACAAAGGTGATAATTTTCCTTTTGCAACAAAAACGAGTACAAAATTACTGGCTCGCAAGCGCCATAGAGTAAATAGCAGAAGAAGCGTTAAGATGGCGGCGACAATGCAGAGATAGAGAGAAGACCAACAACAACTCGATGTAACACAACAATAACATGAATAATCACAACACAATTTCTCGACAACATGTTTGACCGATGTGTATCTAACATATGTATAAAATGATTATAATATCTCGTGGTATTATTGTAATAACAATGTGTTGTTTTAAAGTAATTAATATAATTATTATTTAAAAATTATGTCTATCATATATATATTATCAGAATTATCAATTTAAAAATCGCGCAATTTTAAAGTGCATTAGGCAGCGGTCGTATTTCACCGATCGTATACGAATGCACAAAAACACAAGACGATGCACTTGCGCGTACTACGACGAAAATATGGACTGTGATCGAGCATACTTCTTATTCATTTTACTATGCACTCTAGCATGGTAAATGACAGAAGCAGGATGGATAAGAGCCAACACCGATCTAACGGCAATTTCAAATCGATAACGACCAGTCTTTTGGAAGGGATCAATACCGATAAACAATTCGATGTTAATTATATTTATTTTCTTTTGTCACCTTATCTAGCGGTCAGCGACAAAAATAATGAGTGGTTGACACCGCTATGTGCAGGAAAAACTTCTTTAACGTGATAAAATGAATAAGTAGACATAACAAAAAATTATAAACGGTCCACCTTCGAATTGTGACGTTACAAACTTAACTAGTTAATTATTTTTCTAATAAACTTTTTAACTTAACTAATTTTATTTTCCGTTGAAATAACTTAGCTTTTTTTAGTTAATTAGTTGAAATAACAGTTAAGCTAATTTCAATATTTCATAAAAAAAATGTATGTCTTTATAAGCTACGTACGTGGTTTAATTTAAAAAGAAATGAAAACCCCCCTCCCCAAATATTATATTTATATAACAATAAATATAATTTTCTGGATTTTTCCAGTATGTGATTTTTAACTCATTTTTTTAAATAACTAGTTTTAAAGATAAAACAGTGCAACCAACACAAATATGTATAAAACAAAAAAAAAGTTTTTTGTTATCATTAATATTTTTTTCCAAAGTTTAAAAGGTATGATGAGTTGTATGATAGGTTAGGAACAAAGGAAGACGAAACAAAATTCTACGCACTTGCAAAAGTAAGAGAAAAATGTGGGTGTTATCGAGTGATGATGTGAAAAAAAAAGGAAAAAGTATTTTGAAAAATTACTGAATGAGGAGTATCCAAAAGAGGATATCTTGTGGAACGAATGACTGGTGATTTAATTAGTGAGAAAGAGGTATGGGAGACTGTGGCATCAATGAAAAAGAATAAAACAGTAGGACCAAATGAAGTGCCAGTAGAAGTATGGGAAATATTTGGCGGTGTTCGCATAGGTATTAGATAAGAGAAAAATAAGAGAAATATCAGTTACAAAAAACCAGTTTAGTTTTTACCTGGAATGTCAATGATGAAGCCAATTTTTTGTGTAAAACACTAATAGAAAAGTATAGGAAAATTATGAAAAAGCTATGTATGGTAATTATATATTTGGAGAAAGCGTATTATAGAGTACCGAGAGAGGTTTTAAAGTATGCATTAATAAAAAAAGAAGTTCCGAAAAGGTACATTAATATAATAGAAGATATGTATGATGGCACTTGTATCAGGATAAAAAGCGTAAGAGGAGTAACAGAAGATTTTAGGGTAAAAGTAGGAACGTACCAAAGTACATTACGCCATTGTGTATTTTCTATAGCGATGAATGAAATATAAGGAGAAGTAACGTGGTACATGTCGTTCGCTGACAATATAATGTTAGTAGGAAAAAAAGGAAGGAAATTAATCAAAGGCTAGATGTGTAAAGATCGGCTCTTGAAAAAAGGGATTAAGAATAAGTAGAAGTAAGACAAAATATATGGAGTACGAGTTTGACATAGGAGAACTCGAAGTAGGAGAAATGAGGATAACAGTGATAATAAGTGTGGATGTAATAGAAAAGATGGAATTTTCTAAGTATTTAGGATCAGTTGTGCAAAAGAATGAAGGTATTGAAGATGATGTAAGACACAGGATTAAGTGTAAGTGGTTGAAGTGGAGAGAAGCGTCTGGTGTGTTACGCGATTAGAGAATTCTAATGAGGCTGAAAGGTAAGTTTTATAAGACTGTAGTGAGACCAGTTATAGTGTATGCTTCAGAGTGTTTGGAGTAAGTGCTAACACTCACAACCTTTATGGAATCTCGATTCCAAATGAAACTTAAAACCAGTGTAGCTTTCTCGAATCTTTCTTTATCTTTCTTTTTAGTGGCATACGAACAGTATGGTGAGTCGGTCTTTTCAATAAGTTCACTAAGGTCATTCCATGAAAGATATTATTTACGCTTCTAGATAGAATGCTCACAAACCGTTGTTTCCAAGTTATTTTGGGTAATAAAGAAAATAACTAGTGGACAGTAATTAATAATCTTTTACAAGTATCGATACTTGTCCCGACCTTTTTTAATTTCTACATACTACTCGACAAGGAAGGACTTTAATTCCAATATACAGACGATATTGAAATTGCTTATCAAAGCACTGACTTAGAGGAGGGTAAAATAGTACTTACTGAAGAATTCATTACTATGAAATAAATAGTTTTTTAAATGGCGTTTAAAACTGAACCCTGTCAATACCGAAGTACCTGTTTTTTATCTAAACAACAAAAAGACTGGAGAAGGCTAAAAGTGACATCTAAGGAAGTATAAATGAAGCACGATTACACGCCAAAATACCTAGGCATAATGCTGGACCGTAAGATAAAATTTAAAGAACATCTTGAAAAAACCAAGAAGAAAGTACGATTTCAAGTTAATATAGTTCAAATACTAGCTGGTACTAATTGGGGTTCTGACATTAAAACACTACCGACGGCAGCACTAGCGTAGCATATAATACAGCTGAATATGATGCTCAATTGTGGTGCAACGGTATACACGCGAAGAGAGATGATACACAATTACATAGTGTGATAATAATGATTAGCGGCATAGTGAGTCAACTCAGTTACAGTGGTAATACCGGTATTACCAACATAGTTCCACCAGACCTACGAAGACAGGAAAAACTTATCAAAACTATAAAGAAAGCAAGTATTAGGAGGAGCTCATTAATAGCCAAAAGATTGGAAAATGTGTCGAAACATAGACTAAAATCAAGGAAACCCCCTTGAAGACGGCCAACGACCTAATAAGATCAGGGTTTGAAATTGGTAAGTTTTGGCACGATAAGTGAGCTCAATCTACTCTACAAAACAAAAACCTGGTACTTGACTCCAACCAAGAAGTTACAGGCATTGAAGGAATTTACACAATAACACCAAAGGCAGTAAAATGGATAAAGGAATTGGACGTGCGTTTTTAAATTTACACTTTATATCAAAATAATAATAGTGCAATAACAAAATACTAATCGTTTTAATTAGTTATTATTCATTCCCGTGTTATCATTCTATATTATTCTATTGTATATGTTAAACTTCTTGTAATTTTATACTAATTTTTATTATGACTGGATATCTGTAAACAAAAATTAGATTGCTGTAATGCTGTAATTTTAATTTGTGTTCAAGTTATATGAATAAATATATTCAATTTCTTTATGACAAAATTGAATACATAACATACAAACTATACATTTTAATTTATAAAAAAGGAAATTTTTATATTTATATAATACTTAAATCATTACCTGGGACGTAGTATAGTCCAAATAACAAAAAATTCATCCATCGTAAATTCATATCAAATAAACCTAAAATAAATTAACAATTAGTTACAACTTATAGAAATATTTTATTAGATTTTTACACTATGTTGTTAATTATACATAAGAATAAAAATAAATCAAAATTTTTTTATTTTAATATTGTTAATTTGAAATCATAATAAAAATAATGTGAAAATTAAAATTTTTTAAAAGGATTAAGGTTAATTAAAATTTAACGTATGCTCTATAAGAAATAATTCAATAATTGCTTTATCGTCAAATGGCCCAACTTGGGGACTTATTAAAATTGGGGCATTTAAATATTCTACAGGTTTCATACTTTAATTTTTGTGAACAAATATATTGTGTTTCTTAACAATAATTAAAAACATTTTACTAGTGCTGTAGATTGATACAATTGAAAAAATATAAATATTTAACTGCCACAATTTATAATACAACCGTCGTAAGTTAGCCCATTTGACGGTACTACGGTATGATACTTTTACTATACACGTTACTTTTATACACGTAATGTGTGACACGTGTAAATTAATTAAAATATGCAAGATAAGTGTTCACAGTACAAAATTTGTTAAATACTAAAAATATTGCTCACTCCATGTTAATATCAAATTAATAAAATAAAATTTTTATTTTTATTTTGACGTATATATTATAAAAATATTTGCATTATACATCTTTTTCATTTTTTTAAAATAGGGACTTTAAAAATTATCAATAGTTCATAAATAATATGTTTTTCTTCACCGTAAAAAATTTACAAAAATATGAGATAGCATACAGTCATCTAACCTTTATTGAAATTTACAAAAAAATATAGATAAATTTATTAAAATTATTAGTAAAATTGTAACAATGTTTCTTTTCCTAAAGTTTTGTAATACTATAACACCAAATAAATAATTTTAATACCCGGATTTTAGTATTTAAAAAAAAAGTGAATATGAAATAATTTAAGATACCCTAAGTACCAACATATTTCATTATAGTCACAATAAAAGTGTATATTATGCTTTGTTGAACATTATTTTAACCAAAAGTTTCTCTCAGATGCTATCATCGTAAAAGATGTTTTTCGTTCTTGTTAAACTAGCCATTGGCCATAAACCGTACTATAGTCTACTTTGGTATTTTTAAAGTAGTAAATAGAGCGAAAATAATTTAACAATAGAAATTTGGTGCAATATTGAGAAAAGCTACTAGACGAAAGTCAGATATCTGTAGCTATGGCGCCAGTGCTTTTAAAAATAAATAAAAAATCGATACTATTTTTATATTATAAAATCAAATTATGTACCTGATATATTTTTATTATTGGTGTCAGACACGAATTTTGTAAAAAAAGAATAGTAAATAATTCATCTATCTAACAACTGTATCAATTCCATTTAAATTTTCGTGACTAAAAAATTACTATCGGATTTTAGGCTGAATAATGAATAGAGTGCAGAAATACCCAGTGATTAAAATAATCAAACTAATGTCCCCTCTCCCGTCTTTATTTTAAAATGTTAATAAAAATATTATAAAGTGAATTTTACAATTTAATCCAACCTAAATTCATGCACCGTGTTATGAAGTATTTATTGTATTACAATTTATATTAAATCTAAAAAATAATGCGAAATATACAACAACGAAATCTGAATTAGGAAGTATATTAGAAGAATTTGAAAAATGTATATATATATTTTTTTTTTGCTGCATTTTGATTATAAGTATCAGCGTTGATGGAACGATTTAAAGAAGTTTTTCTGATAAATTATTTATCACATTTGTTTATAAAAAAATCTTAGTATAAATAATCTTTAATTTTTGAACCAAAAAGAAATCTATGGTTTAAATATAAAGTTTCTTTTTGTTCACTTTTTCTCAGATGTCGCCGGACTGATTTCTTTTAACGATATGTCAAAAGATCACAAATCGTAACTAGTTGAAGACATTGCCTATATAAATTGAAAAAATTGCATTTATTACCTGTAAATGGGGCAAATCCCCCAAAAATACGGTTTTTAAAATTGATAAAGTTTTACATTTTTTTCAAATTTTATTCTGATAAATAAATAAATCAAAATAATTTTCTTTTATATAAAAACCTTAGGTATTTATCTTTTATTTGTCATCATTTTTTGAAATTCTGACCCTTTATGTGCTGACAAGGTGGATTCAAATTAGTAACTTTTTTACAAAAGTCAACTTTTTCAACTTCACTTTGGAAAATTTTCCGGAAATACTGCGATTTTTAAACATATGTTAAATATAATTTTAACCTTGTGAACTTAAATCCTTAAATTCTATAAATTTAAAAAAATATCTCAAAATTATACTACTGTAAAAAATGGTGACTTCAAAAATACTTTTAGCTTCGATACGAAGCTGAGAAGATATTGGTTTTACTATGATATGTTTTCTTTTGTGTCTGTTACCACTTTTTCTCAGCTCTCACCGAACTGATTTCTTTCAACGATACGTCAAAAGATCACAAATCGTATCTAGTCGAAGACATTACCCTCAAAAATTGAAAAAATTTCCCTCGTTTCCCGTAAATGGGGGAAACCTCCAAATAAAGTACAAATTTAAAAATCGCTAATTTTTGGAATTTTTTCTTTTTTTTTTACTAAAAACTGCCGTAACTTTTTTAAAAATGAATAAATATAATTTTTTTTTTATAGATGCTTGATGTCTTTACCTATCATTTGCCATATAATTTTTTGTAAATCTAACACTTAACCTGCCCACAGGAGGGGATTTAAAATGACAACTTTTTCACAAAAAATTAACTTTTTCAACATAACTTTTGAAAATGTTCCGGAAGGTCTGACACTTTTATATATATCTTAAATTAAAGGCAATGAAATATACTTTATTATGAAAAAAAAAATTTTACCTCTGGACTTGTCTTCGTGGTGAAAATAGACATCAAATTTAATAAAAAATTACGATTTTTGTAAAATAATTTTTTTTTATATTTGTAACTTAATAATGCTATAACTTTTCGGAAAATGTATGGATCACTAAATTTTTTTTTTTTATCATTTGGCATATATTTTTTATAAATTTAACCCTTTATCTACCCACAAGGGGGGATTTAAAATTACAACTTTTTCACGAAAAATTTACTTTTTCAACTTGACTTTTGAAAATGTTCTGGAAAGTCTGACACTTTTATATATATCTTAAATTAAAGATAATGTAATATAATTCATTATGAAAAAAAAAAAATTTGACCTCTGGACTTGTCTTCATGGTGAAAATGGCTACCGAATGCTATTATTGTATGAAAATTCTCGATTTTATTTTTTACATTTTTAACTTTATAATGCTATAACTTATTGAAAAGTGTATGGTTCAATAAAATTTTTTTATGGGAAATAATATTTTTTAATAATCCCTTTTTCATTCAGGATATTAATAAGAAAATAGCAGATCATGTAGCTTTTGGAATAATCCACCAATTTTTTAAAATTAAACACTATCTAAAGATTTGCATCGAAGCGTTTTTTTTGATAGTGATTTTAATCACTGTCAGATATCATTATACTTGATCCAACTATGTTACGTCACCACTGTGACGTGACCCTCCTGTGTTGGGTTTTTTTTATTAAATATATCCAAATTAATAGGAGTATAAAATTTGTTTTAATAGTATTAATGTATTAATACTATTAATTAATAGTATTAATGAATTGCACATTAAAATAATATCAATAAAATGAAATATTTTTTAATCATATAGATCAAAAATAATTTGTTAAAACATATTTTTGCACCGATTTCAAATCTGTAAATAGATATTTTCCATCCCCTCTTTTTTTGTGTTTATTGTTAATTTATAAAAACGTGTCTTTATATTTAATAATTGATTATGATTTTTAACAAGTTAAAAATAATCCGTGCAAAATTTTAATTCAAAAGGTCATTTTTAACTTATTTTTTTGATACTATAATGTTGATTTTTATGAAAGTTTATAATTTAAAAATGTTGAACTTTCAAACACTATTTAGCTCAACTTGCATATTTAGAATTTATAACATTATAATAGAAAATTTTATGTATAATAAAAAATTGTATTTTTTAGATTGATATGTGATCAGGAACTTATATAATTACTATTAATAGTAAATTTATGAGGAAAACGCAACATTTATTAAAATCACTATTTTTTTTTGTAATAAATTATTTAAATCGAAGTCTTAGTAAACATTTCTATAAAACTCTTGTTGATTAAATATATGCTACAATTGAAATATTTCGAAATATTATCTATATAGTAATATCTTATAGTATTCTATAAAATACAGATATTTAAAAGTATTCAGTGCCTAATTTCACTTATGATTTCGTCCGCTGTTCTGTTATTTAATTTAATTTTAGCCTATTTTTTTTTTTATATGCTAATACTCAATTTTAACTAAAAAAACATTAAAAATCAGTGGTGATGGAAAAAATCTAACTGCAGATTTCAAATAAGCGTGAAAAATTGCTCAAGAAAAGTATATTTTTTATTCTGATGAAAATTCCTTGTAAACCATATATTCATAATTAACAACAAATTATATTCTGAATCAAGCCCTTCAATTTTTATACACATTTGCCATAAAAATCAATTTATAATTTTTTATAATTTCTCTGTAAAAATTACGATAGTAAATTATTAAATATCAATATTATATTTATTTGCTATAAGAAATATTTATTCATATATTATACTTATAAATCATAGAACTATTAATTAGGAATAATAAAAGAAATAGAAGTTCATTTTTATTTTGGAATAATTCATCAATTTCTTAAAATTAAACAGTAACTACAGATTTGTATCGAAGCTTTTCTTATAATAATGATTTTAATTACTATCAGATATCATTTATTAAAAGTGTTCAGAATATAATGGGAATTTTTAAATTTTGTCAGTTTGGAGAGTCTAATTATCACAATTTTATTTTTATAATTTTGATATATATGTTCCTGAAGTATGATAAAATTTTCATCTGGATTCATTTTTTAATTTGTCAGTGGCACTTGCTAAGGATAGACGTGTTTCATGACCTCAGTAGTTTTCTATTTTTAGCGTTTCCAAGATGGTTGTAAAGTCGTTAAAGAAGACGAACTTCCCGGACGCCCCACTACATTAACAACCGATGAAAACGTGGAAAAAGTGAAAGAAATGGTTATGAACGATCGCCAAATCACAATTAGAGAAGTCGCTGATGATGTTACAATATCGGTTTTGTTTTGGATATGAAACGCATAGCAGCGAATTTTGTTCCAAAAATGTTGAATATTAAACAAAATCTGCGCGCGAATGGAAGTTGCTCAAAAGTTACTTAATGATTCAACGGCGATGCAGAATTACATGGATTTATGAATACAACGTTGAAACTAAGGATCAATCATCTCAGTGGAAGCTTCCAGAATCGCCAAGACCGAAAAAGGCTCGATAAATGCGATCGAACGTGAAGATTATGCTCACTGTTTTCTCCGATTTTAATGGCATAGTGCATTATGAATTTTTGTCACGAGGTCAAACCATCAATAAGGAGTACTACCTACAAGTTCAATGTCTTTAGCGTGAAGCAATCTAAAAAAAACACCCGAAATTGTGATAAAACAATCTATGGCTTTTGTACCACAATAATGCACTTGCTCATACTTCATTGCTTGTTCGTGAATTTTTGATCAAAAACAATACTGTAAAGATGCCTTAGCCTCCATATTCGTCAGACATGGCTCTGTGTGATTTTTTCTATTTCTATTTATTTATTTTTAAGGGGCTGTCGTTTTACAAGCATAGATGGCATTAAAAGTGCATCTCAAATGAGCTGAAGGTTATCCCAATGATCGATTTTGAGAAAAAATAATTGAAAAAATTTGGAAAATTACCGATTTTTAAAATTGTAATTTATTGAGGGATTTTCTCCGTTTATAGGGAACGCGGGACTTTTTACAATTTTTGAGGGTAATGTCTTCGACTAGATGCAATTTGTGGTATCTTGACGTGTTGTTCACCGGTCCAGTGAGAACTGAGATTGAGTGGTAGCAGATACAAAATAATATACATCATAGTAAAATTAATACCTTCTCTGCTTCGCATCGAAGCTAAAATTAATATGACTACAAAATACTAAGGAGTATTCATAATTAAACTTCATAATAATCTACTAATTATTATTCAAAACAACAGGTAGGCAAAAGAAAACTAAAGAATCATTAAAAATCTTAAATCCCGTGCTATTAGTCATAACTACATATTAATAAAAAGTAAACAAAATTGAAAATAAGAAATATAAAAATCGCGAGTAACCAGTAAAGTTGTACGTCGGAAACAGAACAGGACGCATCATTAGTAATACATGGTTTGGTGGCGGCCTTGTCACGATGTTAAGGGCGGGGAGACACCCGATGACAACCGATTGTCATATTAATAGTTAGACGACTGATATCGAGAGAGCCAAGAGTGAGGGCCAACTTAGAGCGTAGCGCGGTTCCGTGTCAGGCGTTATTTTTTTTTTTTTTTCAATAGTAGTATGAAAAGTTCTATAAGCTTTTTAAGAAAAAAAATTATATATTATTTTGTATTTTTAAAGAATATACGTACCCGTATATTACGTATGAAGAAAATCTACATTCTCATGTTTTTTGTTTAAAAAATTTGCCGGAAGCTAATTAATAGCTCACATCGGATATAATCAAAACGTTGGGCATGCTTATTATATGAATACTTTACAATCATCGTTAAAAATGTTGTTCATTAATCTATCAAATAACATTTGGACAAGGTCAGGATATTTTTTGTACATTGTAAATCTGATATTATTTAATCATTTACTAATATTTAAGATTAAGTTATCATTTGTTAATTGAATATTGAAAACACTAGCAATATAAAACAAAAATACGTACAGTCTCCATGATTAAAATCTGATTTATTAATTTTATTTATTTAAGTTTTACCTATCTAAAGAACCAGCAAATACGAAACTCAATTCAGTCACTTTTCGTCCGAGTAGTTGCATCATTCAGCGTACATCCCAACTATTTGGGATCAGCTCTACTCCACTGATTTAACAGGGTTTTCACAAGGGTTGTTGTAAAAAATAATCTAAATAAATATATAAATTAATATATTAAAAAAAAGACCCAGCGAAATTGAGACGCGGAACAGTGGGATCTCAGCATAGTTAGGACAAGTTTAAATGATATTTAACAGTGATTAAAATCATTATCATAAAAAAAAACTTTAATACAAATCAGTAGATATTGTTTAATTTTTAAAAGGAATTGTAAGATTATTCCAAAAGCAACATCAACTCCTATTTCCTTAATTATATCCTGATAAAAAATTTCATGATTTAATGTTTATATATTAATAATTTAGTATTGTAATTTTTACGGAGAAAATATAAAAAATTATAATTTAGTTACATAATTAATTAACTCTATGGCAAACTGTCGTAATATAATCGTCACTATTATTTATACGAGACAACACAAAAATACCCTGTTCATGTACTCAACAATGTTATCTTTTTAGTTTTTATTAGTATATATTTTTTTCATTTCAAATAGTCACCAATTCTATCCATAGAAATGGTACATTTTAACTTGTTTCATTATACATTATATTATTACAAGGACATGATCCTTTTCGAACAAAAACTTAGATAAACATTTAAGAGAAATAGTCAAAAGACTCACACTGTTTAACTACATTGTAGTGGATGCGGTTCGATCATAAATCATAATTATAATGTTGAGTTATACAAACCCATTTAANTCTTAATGTTATAATGTTGAGTTATACAAACCCATTTAAATATAAGTTGTGGTCACCTACGCCTGCCGGCTCCGGTGACCGATTCGAGCCCCTTCGGGACTCTCATTGGATGGGGGCTCACGCCCCCAAACCCCCAGAGGATAGAAGTCAAGCCCAAACCCAACCTATTTAAACCCATTCGACTGAAATTCTCAGTGACCCAACAAGTATAAAACCTTGATGTTAAAATGGTGATATAATATTGAAAAAATAGATCAAAAAAAATAATTAAATTTATTTACTTCAACACTACCTTAACACGTTTAATGTACTCATAAATACTCTTAAATTTACTATTCCTCGGTAACTACATCATCGAGAATACTTTTTATAGTTAATCAATGAAAATTATCAAAAAAAAATAGCAGTATATAACAAAATTTGTATATGATTATTGAAATCTTTGAAAGCTCATAACTTTTAAACTAGACTTCGCCGACAAAAAATTTTTATATATTCTTAGTCGGTATGAAAAACTAAATTGATTTAAAAAAAAAAATTTGAAAAATCTCGATGGGGTGGTAAAATGCATTTAAGCCAACCCTTGCTCCTGGCTGTTCATTTCGTGCTCTGTATTTGGGCTATTCTTTTCGTGGTCCGCATTACGCTGTTTTTATCGTGCTCCGCATTAAGTTGTGCGAACGTCTTGATCGTCATTGTCGAAATTTTATGTGTTAATTTGTGAACTAAAAATCTGAACTTGTGTATTTTATTTATCATCTTCACCAATATCAGCACTAAGGATAATTATAAGAAACAGAAAATTTACCAAGTAAGATTTTTTTACATCGTTATTTTATGACCCTCGAATTAAACCCCGAATCAAAAGTAACTCTCACTTACACATTTTTTACACCAACAATAATATACATTCTGACCCTTTTTTTATTTGTAATTATATTTTATTATTTCATTTTTGAGTTACGACAAAACGTAACAACCTTGTTAGGGGTTCGTTTAATACTTGAGGATCTAGATCAAAACCAAGAATCGGAAGATACCCGACGTCTGCTTTAATATTGTCCCTATCTCCTTAAATGAGTTTTAATTACCTAAAGGAGACACAGACAATCGTGTACCTTAGTTACTAGAGAGCAATTATACAGGGTGTTCAGTAAGTCACAAACAATTGTTACAAACAATGAGAACAATAGAAACCCGTTTCCTGACTTACTGAACACTCTGTATAATAAAATTATAATATTGTTTTTGTCAGCGACAAAGTAAGATTATATTTTAGATGTTCAGTAAAAATAAGTTATAGTAATGTAGAATATGTCTGACCTGAATCCTAGTACAGTTGGTCAGTAGGTATATCCAAGTGAGACGGAGTTGGTTGGTTATGATGACAATTGGCAATAGACGAATCGTTGAATAAAACAAGTTAAGTTATTAATAATATAAATAAGACGAAAGTAATAGCATTGAAAACTATGTCTATGTCAAACTCAACCGCCCTTTTTTTGTTAGAATTGTCACATTAGCATTTCTCTCTATGCTAATTAATATGTATTGCGAATTAAGTAAAAGGAAATAAACGTGTATAATATAAGTGGTTAGAACATAGTAATAAGTGTTTTTACAACCTGTAATATCAAAATTGTAAGCATGGATTTATTGAAAATAAAGAAAAGGAAGTTCAATTATTTTAATCCTAGTTAATTAGTTACATTTCAACTATGAAATTAAAATTGTAATTTATCATAAGCCATTGATAGTTAGAATATTTTTTTTGAAAAGGACAGTCCCTTTTTTTTAAATATAATAATTAGATGCATATTAAAAGTTGAAAAAATTTTCTCTGAAAAAATTTAAAATTAACACTAAAATCTTATTTTTTGAAAAAGTGATGTTAAAAGGTATTACATGCCTTTCACTCTTATAAGACTACATTGATTAAATTATAAAGTTTATATTATTATTAATGCTAATAACTTAGGTTAATTAACCTTAAGTATAAGCATTAATAATTGAATACAAAAATTTAAGTAGATAATAATTTTCTACCTATTATTTAATAATATGGTATATGTAACATATTCAAATATTAATTTTAAATTCTATTTTTTAAACTAATCGTTTAAACCTAATTTTATATCGTGATTGTAAGTTTTATAATCTATATGTATAATACATAAATAAATACTTATTGTAGCAATTTAATTTAATGGATTTGATATTTAATAATTTTATATTGTAATTTTTACAGATAATGTTGGATATTTCGTTACCATTATAACCAAAATATACCAAAATTATATTAATGTAATTAAGATATATTAAAAATACGAAAATATTAGAAAAGAAAGTTAACACTCTTAATTCGAATATTCGGACCTTCGTCCGTTCGAATTTCAGTGATAAAATTGTAATTGAAGTTTATCATAAGTTAGAAGATTTTTCTTGGAAAAAACAATCCTTTCCTTTTAATATACTTAACAGATTGATTTTGAAAGTTTTAAAAATTCTCCTTAACTTAATTATAACTGACACTTAAATCTTTCTTATTATTTATTTATTTATTTTTTTTTTATGTAAAAGAGGGGTTTAAATGAGGTAATTGCCCTTTTTTTTATTTGATAATACTGTTTGATCTATAATATAGGGATAAATATTTGACCAAAAATTATTACGATATAAAATGGTGATTTTTTACGCCAAAGTAACATTTATGATTTAAATTCTAAGGCTTTTTACCTATGGGAGATAAGTCGTAGGTATAATTTTTTTTTCAACTTATAGTATGCTACATAAGCTTTATTTTAATATATGTTTAAAGGACGCATTATTTTCCGGAACATTATCAAAAGTTAAGTTGATGGTGTTCTGTCTTTTATACGTATGTTTTAAGTTTTGATACCCCACTGTATAAGAATTAGTCTGATAAAAAGTATGTCGGACTAATAAAAATTTGTGTTTATTCTATACATCTTTCAAAATTTTATAGTAATTCAAAGATGGAAATATAACATTAGAAATCAAAAATTCAAAATATAATATTTTAAAAATTAGACTATTTTAATTTAATTTTAGGGTATTATAAAAATAAATAATCAAGAAAAATATGTACACAAAAAGCCAAAATAAGAAGTGCTTAACTAATTTATTATTTTAAGAGATTTTAATCTTAGGATATGTGATGTTACAAATAAAGTCGTAAACAAATGTTTATGTGTTTTGTTGAAAATGATGGTACTCAACATCATTTTAATTGTCAGCAGGTATATGCCATCACCATTGCCGTCGTAATTCTTGACGGAGAGGCCAAATTTACAATAGATTCTGCCAAATAGACCGATAGAATTTAGAGCTTGAGCTTTTAATGCTCTGTTTACTTTACAGTCCATTACCTCTAGACGAAACATGAGAAAAACTAAAACTCGACCGGCATACCTTTTTCCGGGCATATGCACATGTATAGTCCACTAACCTTCTTTCCCTCCATACATTCAGTACACACAAAACATTTGACCAATGTGTTACAATCGCTGTGTAATATGTGCAAAATAACCTTGAGTAGTTTTTAATCATTATAAAGTTCTGTGCGGATAAAAGAATCGTTACTTCTTTATTGTTATATGCTCTTGTTTTGTTTGCTCTACCCCTTTACTTTGTTTAGTAAGACAGATTAAAATGTTCGATAATTATTACCCTATGTGTAATCTTGTGATTTTTGTCAATGATAAGTCTTTTGGAATTGAAATATTTGTGTACATAGGGTGTTGTATGTACTTAAGACTAGTAGTTAGAAAAAAAACAGTGCGAATGTTTGGTTTGTATCATACCTAAATAAACTTTACAATCAGATAAACATTGAAGTACATGCAACGTTACTGCTTTTGATGCACTTGATATATTTACATTGTGCAGTTTAATTCTTAAATATTCGTTTTCATAAATACTTCATACATGGTATTACTTTTTTGAGAGATAATTATAAGTTTGAATAAGTAATTATTTAGTAAAAAGTTCTATATTTTTTTTAAAAAAAAAAAAAACAATTTAACAATAACAAAATCTACCTCGACGCTTAAAAACGCAATAAACGAAAATTTAAATTTAAGACGTATAACGTTCTTTTCAAATATTTTTAAAAGTCAGGGTCTTAATATTTTTAGTTTTTTTTTACACGAAAAAATAAGTAAAACAAAACATCAATAACATCAAGAAAACTTTAACATAAAATTTAATTCTTAACTAATAATTTTTACAAATATAAACTTTTTCATATTCTATTGTATCTTATAGGATAAACTCAATATATTTTTTTAAGTTAATACTGTCACTAATATTTTTTTATTTCCAGGATTCTTTTTTAAAAGATTGAAAGCGTCAATGATATAAACTGCATAAAATTATCAAACCAAGATATACATAACAATATTAAGACAGAAAATATAAATTTTTTGTTTTATAATGACTATAAAATGTATAGTCATTATATTATATGTTTATCATATATTTAATATATGCTGATTTTTAAACATGTGCCAATTGAGAAGATAGTAAGATATTTTTAAATGATCATTTAATAATCAAATTAAATTCAAACTTAATTTATAATAAAAAAAAAAAAATTATATATTAACCTTATGTTAATAAAGATATTATATGCCATTTTTTTTTATAAAAAAATACTCTCTTAATTAAAAAATAATTAATTAGACATTTAAGAAAATATTTTTTATTGTTCAAACAGAAATATAACAAGTCGAGTAATTTTATGGTTAAATTAAAGGAATATTATATGGAAGTTTATGTTCCTGTGAAGGTGTTATTTCTATAATTTGGAGTAGTTAGTCAAATTTATTTTACTTAGTTTTTACTTTTTGATTGTGGTATTATAATGTACTTTAAAATAAATGTTTACTATTAAAAAATATTACTATTTTTAAAAGAACTATTTATTTATAATTCGTAAAAACACAATTTCAGATTTTTAATTAGGATTAATTGTCTTTGAAATATAATATTATTTTTCACTGTTTAAGAACTAATTTTATTCATTTAAGTTTCTAAAATTATAACCTTAGGCAATAACACAACTAAGCAAGCTTAGCTCCTAATTATAAAATTAATCCTTATCTATTAAAAGTGTTCACAAAAGAAAAAATATCATGGTAGAATAAAATCAATAGATTCTCAGTTACACATCGAAGCTAAAAGCCAAGTTCTTTCGACAGTAAATCAATCTAATTGAGTTAAAAATTTAACTTGTACTACGATGTAGTATTATATGCATTTTCTTCTAAATATGATAATTATTTTAAAATAAAATAAAAGCTTACCCAAATTTTAGATAGTTCTTTCGTTAAAAAAATGTTGTAGTAATCTATTTAAAATTTCAACCTGTATAAAAAAATAAAATAAAATGAACCCCTGCGTAAATTTTTATTTTTGCAGTTCAAGAATCTAGAAAAACATCCATACAGACCATAATTTGAAAAATTATTTTGCAAATGCATTATTGTTTCAAATTTTTCTTTATTTTGAATATTTAATTCCTATTTAAATTTGAAAACAAAAAACTTGATTGTGTTATTTCTTTGCGTATGTCGCTATATTTTCATTTTTTTATTGAGTATTTTAAGTTGAAAAATGTATAATAAAACTTGTGCGAACAAGGTTCTTTTTAGCGCAAATATAACTTCATTTTGTAAAATATTTTATAATTTCAGTCGGTAACTTTTCAATAGTTATAAAAAAGTTATTTTTGGTAAACATTTGATAAATAGAAAAATATTTTCACACTTTTTTCAATTTTTTATTTTTTTAAGAGAATATCCTGAGTATAAAATCAGTTTATACAGAACCCAAGTATAATTGATTTATCATCAATAAAATATTTTTTTACCTCGATAATTGAAAAGGTCGAGTTGTTCTTTTGACGCTTTTATCTATCTAAAAAGATCATGTAAAATCCAATTGTAAAGGTGTATTATTTATTTAATCATGCAAATAATTACGTTTAAAGTATTAATTGTCAATAAAAAAAAAATCATGTAATACTTACGTGCCATGAATAACTGTTAAATATTTTACTATTCAAAGAGAAAATATTTTTTTTCGTTAACCACGACCGAACACAGATTTGTTCCGAAGCTGTTCGGGGAGGTACCTACATGACTGGGAGCCGGTTTGCAACTGTTAACTGCCGAGTTGCTGATCGTCCTTAAGGGACAGACGCGGAAATAGTGCGTACATATGACATGGAATACGCTGGTGCAGTAAAACTGGCCTATTCCTATTGGAACACCCTATCCGTCTGCTTTTAAACGAGGTATATTAACTGTGTTTAGTAGTCCATATGTCAGTCAGTAATTATTTAACCAACAAGTCACGTATAAGATATTTAATTCAATTTTAACTTTGTTGCATTCAGTATCTCCAGTACATAAAACGATAATGACCTTAAAATGAGAGAAGTTTTAATACCTTAAAATATGTATTAAGAACATGTAGTGCATAAAGTAACATTTTATTATAATAACTTTATAAAATACAGCCATTACAGCCAACTAAACATAAAAGACCAGCGAACATTTTATTTAATAATTTAATATAACAATTAGTTGCTTCAAACATAGTTGCCAAATTGTAATACCAATAAAACAATACCTTTCAATAAGTACATTTATTTGAATGTTATCGACAACTCAGCCAAATTATAAATAATAATTTTACAAAATAAAATAAAGCAAAAAAACGTCCTGTTTAAATGATAATAATAATTTCTAAAAGAGTATCCAACAAAAATATTTTAAACAATTGTAAATGATAATTAATTATTTTTTAAAATGGCTAATTGGATTTTTTTTTTTGTATTAATGTTGGCTCACCTCTTAATCATGCACTTTAATTTGATAAAAAATTAATATAAATCGAAGTTCAATATACTATTTTACTAATTTCTAGTTCAATTTAAAGTCAAGTGTGTCATTTTTTACAATGAGTCGACGTAAATGTTCTCTGACTTTTTTTTTGTCAAAAGTACTTTAATAAGTAAAAAGTATTTTAATTTCATTTTTTCATAAGCAGAGATTTTTATTCATGATATGTATAATATTTTTTAACGCCATAATAACATCTCTTCATTGGTAAACCTTTAACCTCTCTTGTGTTGTCGCTTTTTTTATTTTTAGTCTACTTTCGTTAAATTGAAAAAACGTTACATTTTTACCGTCTGTCTCATCACTTTTTGTGTCAGTCGACACGTTTTCTTCAACTCGTTAAACATACTATCGCTTAAATTCTATATTTCCGATATGGCATGTTTTTCAAAGCGTGAAAAATATCTATCATGCGGACATATTGAATTTTTTAGTGTTCATATGTGAGTGTGTATTTATTTACAAGAAATATTTATCAAGTGAATATGACACGAGCACCTTCCTATATCATATCGATTGATATTTTACACCTCGCCTTTCACTACAATTATTGTAATATTTTTTATGTAGCCAATTTATTACTTTGGGTCATCCGCTCGATTAGAAATAAGAGATATAAAACGCTGTCGACAATTTGAGCTTTAGGCAGAATAAATTTTTTAATATAGGTTCTTATATAGGTTAGCTAATTTAAAGTAAATTAAAAGGGATTGAGTTCAAGTTGTGAATGTCAAATTTAACACTATTGAGATTTCTTGACGTGTAGCGGAAAAAAAGAGTGTACGTTTAGTGGTGAGAATAAATTAAACTATATAAACTCATTTCCCTAGTGTCGGAGACCGGATAAATGTATGTGAAGCGAGAATGAAAAGACATCATTTGGGACGGTCTAATAAACGGAATACCTAGTAATACATTATTTAATCACATAAACTGAACATTAACTTTAATACGTCAATTAAAATAATTTATTCAAAAAAATGTATAACAATAAATTTTAATTCACTTAATACTCAAGACTTAACTAATAATATATAAGAACTGATAAATAATAAAGCATTATAATCGAATAATCTGGAGTTATTTTCCGCAATGATAACATAATATGAAAGAAAATTAGCGTTAACCCTAATGGATAAACTTTAATTGATATAAGTTAAAATTATAGATGGTTGTATTAATAACGACGAATAAATAAACTTTATTAAATTTGTTTCATCAGTGATACTTTAAATACCATGTTAAATGTTTGGACTAAATCGATATATAGTATGAGTTATCACTTATAAGCTGACTAAAAAAATTAATGAACTCTTAAGAAAAGATTTTTTTTTAATAACAGCAGCATCACAGGCCATTGGTCCATAGTTATACATTTAGCTATTTACTATAACTAGTACAAGAGTTTTGTAATAATATGTTTGGTTAAATTAAATAAGGTTGGCTAACAATGTTGTCTTTAGGAAGTAATGTAGGTTGTTGTTGATTCAAAGTTTAGTCCGAAAATTACATGAAGATGAATATGTTTTTATTTCCAATAATATAAAACAGTAATTTCAAATAATTAATTCATAATTAATTAAAAGATGGACATTAATTAAATATATTCCACTGAAACTATTATAATTTCTAAAAGTGGTAACCTTTGAGTAAAAGCATTCGCTTTCTGTTTTTTTATTGCGTCATTTATTACAGAAATATATTTTAGAGGTATTATTAAGGTAAAACGATAAATAAAATCCATTTTATTTGAGAAATATCTCTGACAGTAAAATCTTAAGTATTAGTGTTGTTGTTTCTAATTATTGTTAAGTTGTGAAAACTAATTTATAAGCTTTCAATTACATAATTCATATTTTTAAAAATTTTTTTTATTTTTAAACGAGGAATTAAACTTTTTTAATTTTTGAAGTTTGTTTTTACTATAAAAAAAGGTAATCAGAATGAATTGAAATAGAACACACGAATTCCTAATACGAAGTAAGAAAGTTAAATTAAATCGATAAGTACAGTATAGTTTTAATTCAGATGTAATATTCAATCAAAATTTACATTCAATCCCATTTATTTTATGTACATTGCTATGTAATAGTGCAATAGATATTTTGAATAATATTATAATATACGATTGATGAGAGAAAATAGACTTAGGTGGTTTAGTCATGTTATGAGGAGAGAAGAATCGGAAGCTGTAAGAACAGTTATAGAAATGAATGATGAAGGAAGAAGAGGTAGAGGAAGACCAAAAAAGAGATGGAGGGATACTATTGAATGCGATTTGAAGACAGCTGATGTGGGAGATCGTGTCAAGTGGAAGTTTAGGATAAGGATGGTCGACCCTAAGTAGTTGGGATTAAGGCGAGGAACAAGAAGATTATAATATGAGATTGATCATTGTTGTATAGTTGTATATGAGGGGGGGATTAGGGGGATAGATCCCTCGTATTGACATATCCTAATTGATATTTTTACATTTTATATTTATGAAACTTAATAGAAAGAAAGACATTTATGTATTTTAGTTCAAAATAGTATCTTTATATAATAAATAAATATAAATATAAAAGCTCCGAGATATGAGATTACAGCTCCCACGAATTTTTTTTATGATAAAGGTTTTAACTCCTATTGAAAAATCATTTGACCGCTACTGTTGTTGTAGTGTAAAATGGTTTTACTTTATTAGTATTGAGTCTTTTTCTCATAAAATATCTCAAGTTATGTAGTGAGATATACAATTATTTCCTTTTTAATTTAAATTGTAAAATTAAACCAAAGTCATTAAAATTGTTCTAACAGTATATGTGAGATTTCACTCGCTAATAAATTGAATTATGTAAAAATGTATCGAAAAAACATTTACAAAAAATGATAAAATAACTTTATAACTGTATTTTGCTAATCTTGTACTATATAAATATTAAAATAACCAAATTTATTAAAATGTGATTTAAAAAAAAATATATTTTAGATAAAATAATACAGCCAAAGTCAATAGATGCTGTATATGTATAAAACTTGTAAAGTTTAAATCATCAATTTTTTTTGTGGGGAATTTTATGACGTCCACGCATATGCTTAGTGGTTAAAAAATTTATCGTTTTGAATAATAAAGATATAAAAAAATAGTAGACATTTGTAAAGGTTTATAATAAGTCTTTTCTATTAGCTTGAATAGTTCTCTTAGCGATAATATTTAATTTTGTTATACTAACTTGCATTTAAACCTTTTTAATTGAATCAGATTTTTCAAGAAACAACAAAAATTAAGTGTTATTTTATAAATAAATAATTTTCCGCTTCAAAAACCTCCAAGAACAATGTGAGACTTCCTAAAACGGATATTGAAAAAATAATGTCAACTTTAATTTAGAGACCTCAATAACATATATTTTGATATATTATATTAAAAATTAAGACTAAAATTGATATAACACTCACTATTACTCAAATATGAATTTAGCAACCTCAAAACTTTTTTATCAACCTTTTTTCCATAAAAAAGTAGAAATTTTGACTTACATTAATTTTGTTTACTAAAATGCGTTTGGAAGACTATGAACTCAGATGATTTTATTTAAATTTTCTTAACCTTAAATACAACTAATGTAAGTTTTCATAGGACTTGGGAGAAGGCCGTAATATCCATGTCCGGATAAAATGACAGTCTAGGAGTATAATCACTCAATTTTCGATTTTTGAGGATCTATTATGATATGATCAACCTAAACGTTAAAATACAGTAAAACTTTTTTTTTCGTCATTATTTATTTAAGTAATTAGATTAGTTACAAAGCTAAGAAGATATTAATTTTATCATGACGTGTTTATTTTTTATTTTTTGTGTCTGTCACTACTTTTTCTCAGCTCTCAGTAAACCGATTTTTCTCATCGATATGTCAAAAGATCTCAAATCGTATGTAGTTGAAGTACATTTTCCTCAACAATTTTTAATTTGAAAATTTTCGTCAATCAATGTGAAACTAATCAATGAATGATACTAATTTAAATACGATATATTGTTTTATTCATATTTATTTATTATGTAAAAATATAAGTTACATGTCTATTATTCCATGAATAATTACTGAAAGATTATTTATATACTAGTAATTTTTATTTTTGTCTACTAATAATTTTAGTATTTATGTGAAAATATTTTACATAAACAAATAAATGTAAGTTATACCTCAAAAACACAAGTCAATTATAATATTTATTGATTTCATAGAAAAAATTCCTTTTATAAAAATAAAGTCAGTTAATAATTTCATTAATATAAACTATCCACTAAAAGATGACTAGAGAGTCTAGTCCCAATTTTTTATTTTTTTTAATACGATTATGAAGATACCCCTGAATAGGAAAAATCTATTTCGTAAAAGAATCTTTCTATTTGGGGTAGTGGAATGTATTAGCTGTTGCGGATTAAGTTTTACGATGTTATCCATCAAGAAAACTTCCAGATTTAATCTAATTTGCTTTTGAATTTGTTAATTATACAGAGTGGTTCTTTTAAGCTAGCTACCCAATTTCAGTAAGTAATCATTTTTTTTAAATTTTGTTAGTTTCATATATTTTTTATATTATTTATTATTAACAAATTTTTGGAATAAAGATCTTATTTTAGTTATATTATTGTCAATTATACAGGGGTTGTTTAAAAAGTAATATAAAAGGTCAATTGTTAAGAACAATAAAAACATTAGAAACTTTTTGCCTTACTTACTGAATATAAAATAAATAAGGTCAACACCCTTAACCCTGTAAGGTATATTAGATTGATCTAAAAATGATTTTATAACAGATAAATTGATATACAAATGTATACAATAAAATGTATATATGTAACAAACAAAAAAATTATTATAAGAGATACCAAGTGGCTAGTGTTACCAGAATCACTCTGTATACTTTAATGATAAATTATTTTTTAAAAGCTTATGTCAATAATATTTTCGAATATCCAAGCCAATAATTTAATTAACAGATACAATTGTGATACACTTTAATACTTGGATTTAAAAACGATAAAATTCACAAATATTAAAAACAATTGACATATGTGTACCCCAATCGATTTCTGATCAATTGTTTGAAGTCACGTGCCTATTATTTGATTTCTAATTCAGTTGCGATACAGTCGCCCAATCTCTTCTCTATTTTTTCCGAAAAGTAAAAATACATTCATTGATCTATAAACACATCGACTCTTTATATTATTTGTAAGGTAAACTCCTTTAGTAACAACAATATAGCTATAAGTTTTTCATTGAAATACAGACGAATGTCGTAAAATAAAATTACCCTTTGGGAACAATTATTTATTTTTAAAACAAAGTATTAAATACACGAACTCCTACGGCGTTATATACAATTCAACTATTGTTTATACTCCTAAATCAGAGTGATAGAGCTGTAGAGTGGTTTAACAAAATTTTTGTAGGTCATGACACGATGAAAACATCTAAATGGTCAATGTAAGGGAAACAAAATGAAATCCCGTAGGCAATTTGGTCCATCACTATAAATGCTGGTAAGCTGATTTCATGTTAGCGTCTCAAGAAAATCGCGACCAATGGCCAATATGTATCTGTATGAAAGATACAAGTAAAAAGAAAATAATATAGAAGAAATGCGAGGTGGATTCTAAAAGTGTATGTGTGTGTAAATCGTAAAACAAACTCACGTTTCGGCGAACCCGCGTAAAAGGAAGAAGAAAAAGAAATAAAATGAAGAGAAAGAAAGAGTGAGAGGGGTAAAGACTATATCCAGCTGTCCGATTTTATTTAACTTCAACGTCTCTAGTCTATCAGAATAGTGCAGTACTTTTTTCGGGCATTTTTCTTAATGCTCTCCAAACTACTTTTTTTTTTTAAGACACCTATTTCAAATACTTTAGTCTGAATTATTTTCAGCCCTCTCTTATGACTCAGCCAAGTTCAAGACATCATTAGAGAACAACTTAAAACCATTTCTTTGTAATTACACGACTACTACTTCTACCACCAATAATTTGAACGTGCAAAAATGCGTGTAAGAACCAGAAAATAACTCGTATTTAAGATATATTCTCTTTCTCTTAAATTATTATTTTACTGCCAATCTTGTAACGTTTTATAGCACACGATATTCTTTGGTACAGCAAACAAACTTTTATAGAATTATAAATTTATAATCAGTTTTTTCTAAATACTCTATCCGGAAAATCAGAATAAATAACTAACGTTCTTTAAATAAAAAAATTCATGCATAGCTAGCTGTACACATACAATGAAAAAATAGTCTTTTTAATTTAGTCTATTTACAAATATTTCTATACTTAACAGAAATTTTAATTAAATTTAAAAATGTACTAGCGAGAGTATTTTTTAATTTAACAAAAGATTATCAGCATCATTTAAAATAAGATCATTCATATGTAATATGATAAATTTTAATAAATAAAATTTCAATTACAATAACGAAAATAATCACAAAAGACGTTTACGAAAAAATATATTTTATAGCTACGCTTAATGTAGTGACAAATAAATATAATGTTGGAGCAATCAGTTGGGATTATTAAATAGATTTAGTTGACCATTTTTGTAGTTTGTTTAACTATATGAGATAGTTTTTCTAATTGTATAACTATTTAATCACTAGATTGACCATAATTTCGATTAGATCAAGTATGCTATACCATTAAGTATAATATAATATTTACACTAAATATGTATAATATATAATAATAATATGTATAATAATAAAACAAATTATTATTTTAATTAAACATAGAAACGTATTTTATTTTTATTTAAAACGATAAAAATAGTTGTATCTCTTATTTTACAAAAATTTATTTGTATAGGCTGATCGTTGTAATGAATATACTTCAATAGATTCATATTTTAATTTCTTGCTGTTACTATTATACAGTTATAATAAAATATTAGTGGAAAGTTTAGTATCGTCAAATAAGGACATGTGTTACAAGCAGCAGTGATGTTTTACTTTTTCATTTAAAGAAATATATTTTCTCCCTGTTTTGTTATGTGAAAAAAATTGAACATGCTTTTCTTGGCTATAAAAAATATGTAATATAATAAAACCCAGCCAAAGGATAGTTTCCCACAAACTTAGATTTATTGAACAAAGTTTATACAGCTGCACACAAAGAGTATGGTTAAGTAACTTTAAATCTTATTTCTTACTGCACTTAAATTTCGACTAACATATAAGAGATAAAGTAAAAAATTAAATTTTCGATCACCCTTTTATATTTACTATATTTTATACTACATTTTGTCGATTTTAAAAAAGTGATAACTTTGTGTTGTTACATTTTGTACACCGAAAAAATATTTAACATAATCATTGTTAATGTTTATCTTACAAATATATTTAAAATGAATAACAATTTTTATAATTGAAAAAATAATCGTTCAATGAGAAATAACTTACTCTTATAACAATAATTATAGTTTTAAATATAAAAATTATTATTTTATTTATATGTAAATTGAAAATTCAGAGAAGATTTAGGTAAAAATTAATTAAAACATTTTGTTTAAACAAAACTCAGCATAATAGAAATTGTAACTTGTATAGATTGAAATTTGACAATGATTAATATGACTACCTATATAATAAGAATTGATCGCTTGTGGCTAATATTATTTAAAATTAGAAATATAAATCCAAATATTAATTTAAAACTATAGAATATTTAACTCAAATAGCCATAAAAATACTAAAAATTTCGTTTACATTGTTCGAGACACAATTCTACTATCATCACTCATAAACACATGGTATCTATTTAAAGAAAAATTAAAAGTTAATATTTTTTTTTCTGACTCAGTACGCGCTTTCCATAGATAGTTTTATTTAAATTTTTTTTTGGATTATTGTAATTTATATTCTGTAAATGTAATATTTTAACTAAAAAGATATTACAATGTGTAATTTGTGTTATTTTAAATCCAAAGCTTATTATACACGTTTGTTATATGTACTAGAGTTAAAACAATTCGATTGACATGAAAAAGCTTTCAGTGTTAATTATGTGTATATACCCGTTATTTTCCTGAGTATGCTTTATTTTCAACTTTTTCCATATAAATATATTATTCCTTAACATAAGCTTTAAAGTTAAGGCCGTTGGTAGAAGTTTTTATGGGTGGGGTTCAAAATAATTTTTTAGATAATTGGTTTTACTGTACGCTCAATAGAACCAGCTTTGAAGAAGGGTTCTTTACCAGAGCACTACGTTTATTTGGAGGTTTCACCAAAAATGGAAAAAGTAGGAAAGTGCATTTATAGTTTTCCTCTTTTGTTAGCCCTGGGTATAATGAACTTTAAAAACATTTAACCTTTTGTATCTTGAAAATAAATACTACTTTAATTAGCGAAAAAATAATTCTTAAAATATTATAAGAAATCTATTTTCAACGATAAATTAAATATTCTTTATAAAAATCCAATAAGTAAAAACTCTGAATCTCTCATACACAAAATGTATATAATGTAAATACTTTTGTAGGTTCACTATAAGTAAAATTCCCGTATTTGACTTATGCAGAGTGAACTATAAATATAAATTTTGTAAAAATCATTATTTACGAAAGCATAATTGTTTTTAATTTCTAAAATTTAGTAGGTCGTTCTAATTTTTGGTGACAATGGACTTACATAGATTAAAATCAAATATAAGTAACGTAATATCTACAAGAGAAGTAATTTTGGTATTTCACCTTTATTAGCTTTATTAAACTGGTCATTAAGTGATAAATTTTCGTGTACTTTAGTTAAAATAAAAAAATTGAGGGATCATTGATCAATTAGAAAATTATCTGAAGTATCTGGTATATTTATGACCAAAGAGTTGACACATTTTTTTAAATCGTTTAAGTAATTTTTAATATAGTATATTAATTTAAAAGTAAAAACAGAGGGTAAATATATTAGATTAAACAATGAATAAGGTTTTAAATAAAATCAATTATATATTGACTCATAAATTTTTATATTTAATTTAACTATAACCAAAACATTTTTTTAAGAACTCTTCAATAAATATTAAAAATTTGTCACTTCTTTACGGAACAATAATTTCTGAAGTCTACTTGATTATAGATAAGATAATATCAATTCTAACCATGTAACAATTATTTAAATTAAATAAGCGCTTGGACATGTAAAACTCCTAATTTAATCATAGTAGTTTGCCAATAGTATAAAGGTCTAAATAAATTGAAAAAATCCCTTACTTAGCAAAACGTAATTGTGATAGATTTGTTTGGTTAACACTTTTGAAACCCTAAAAATTTGTACACATGAAACCATAAAGGATTTCAATATAGAATATACATATAAAACACATTATGTAAACAGATCCTAGAAATTAACGGAGTGGAAATTATTACAAGGAGAAAAATATTTTAAGCGATAAAATCATTTAAATATTTTATTCGTTCAAGCGTATCTGTTTGGTATTATTCCGTAACTATTATACAAACAATACTACAAGTTAAAAAATATTTTAAACTTCATGATAAATTTTCTTTATAAATAAAGCAAAAACTATAAGTATTAAAGAAAATTTTTTGTATACCTTGTTACTATTACCTTAGTTACATTTTTTTTCAATTTTATAGGAATTGCTTCTCTTTTTTCTTTTGCCAAAATATCATCTTATAATTTAACGAAAACAGTAAATAATTATTCAAATTAATATAGCCCAATTCAATCATTGTACTACCATTGATTACGAACAGGATTTGGGATTTTAAGTATTTATGAAATTTAATTTAGTCATCCTAAATAAGGGAATCCACAGAAATGTTTTAATAAATGAACAAAATATTTTTTTAAATATTTGGTTTCACTGTCCATTTAACAGACCCAGTTTTAATGAACCATAATCTGGGTCTTCGGTCAAAAAACTACGCTTCTTTTTAGGTCTTACCATAGATGCAACATGACAGAATTTAGCCACCTCAGTTAACTAATTAGTTCTCTAAATAATTTAAAAAACTATGTATTAAAATTTTTTTGTTTTAACATCAAAAAGCAGTTACTGAGTATATATATTAACAATAAATAAATAGCAATAAATTAATTGTTGATTCTACAATCTATACCAATTCATAAATATATCAAATAAATTACATTTAAATTATAATTTACAATTTTAGTATAAATTAAATATTTTAACAATATAATATTAATTTTAGCTTTGATATGAAGTTGAGAAGATATTAATTTTACTATGATGTGTTAATTTTTAATTTTTTTAATAGCAGATTGAATTAAGACCATCAAATATTTAACTGTAAGTTGAACGTTACCTATATTAAGTTTACTATAGTATTAATTAATTTTTTATTCTATACGTTTTCTTCGAAAAATTAAAAAAATCTAATTAATTAAATTATTTTCATAATATACCTTGTATATGAGAGGTATAGAAATTTTACTTCTAAACAAAATCTTTGATTTATCTTTGGCAATCTTCTAAAATTTATCTATTATTATAAGATTTTTTTTTTTTTGTTTATTTAAGTAGTATTTATTTTTCGACATATAAGTGGTAAAATGTTTTTAAAGTTCATTATACTCAGAAACAGCACACCAATGCACTTGTTTTGAACCATGCGATTTAAAATAAATATGTATACTCATATACATTAATGAAAAGTAAAAAAGGTCATTTTTACTAAAAATATATAAAAAAATTCCGCGAAAAGTTTTTAAATTATGACCCGCAATATCTAGCGCCGGTACTATTTGTCTTTATTAGGGTACTAATTTAACTTATTTAAATGGTAGCATATAAATTTTATTAATTTAATTATTAAAAAATGATCCAACTAAGCACAATTTAATTATTGATGATTATTTAAAGAAGATATTTCATCGAGATATTCTTGCATTGGCTTCCTGCTCGATACCCAATCGAGGTGATTATCTTAAAAATGGTGGATATAAATGTAAAGATCTATTGCTTTATCATTCTTTACTCAAATTGTTGATTCTAAATAGATGAGATAAATCAAATTGGTTTACCTTGTTGAATTTGAAGCTGCATTGAGCGCTAATGCGTTGAAAAGTCTAATTCTAAGTTTCGCTTAGATATATTAATATCTACGCTAATGAAGATATTGAGGATATATCTTATAATAATGTTGTAACACAAACTACCGATTTATGATGAACACAAAAATATGCGGATGACAACACGAGACTACGGCTGTTCAAACGAAGTGTGCAAACGTGTCGAATACTTAAAAAGGCTGGATGAGATTCAATATAGAAATCGAACACGGATGTGTTGTGAGGCTGTTTGGCCTTTTTATAGTATGTTAAATAACCTCAACCTAGGGATATTGTCGTCAGCGCCTTTTAGTGAATATATTTTTATTGTGGCAAAATTAAAAATTACATGATTGTTATTTTAAGATAAGACACATGGTTAATAATGACTGAGTTGACATTTATATAATTATAAGACAATGTGTACAGCAGTGTGTTGTCATTATGACAGTAAAATTATTATTTGACTAAATTTTTGTTTTTAAATAGTATTTTAGAGGTACTTTGATCAAAATTTCTATTAGTTTTGATCTATTTAATAATTATAAATGTAAAAAAGGATCAAAATAAATCTTATGTTTGCACAACTACGATATAACTCAAATATCGTAATTTTTGAGTTATTTGCAAATAATAATATTGGTATTTTATTTTATACCGATAAAAGGACATAAGTGACTATATAAAATTAACTCAAATTATACTTTAAAACATACCCAGTTTATTTATTAAAATGCTCGTAACTCAATAATTTCTTATCCCCAAATATAAAAATTTATAATAAAATTATTTTTGTATTATCTAGGTAAAAATAAAATACTTTTAATATAACTCACAAAAATTAAAAAAGCAATAAAAATATTCGATTCCGTGAAAAATGTAAAAGTTAATTAAAAAAACCTATAGCTATAATTCACTACAATTTAGAGTACTTGTGCATATACAGGTGTCTCAGATCTAACTACTAGCGGTTATATTTTTTGATACAATTATCATTTCGTTAATTTTTTTTTTTTTATAAACATTACCTTCTTAGACTACGTTCATAACATATTTTAATTTTTTTTATCACTAATAAAAAAAAAAAACGCAGCACAATGAGGTAGCGGCACAGTAGGGACGTGGCATAGTTGGTCCACTATAGATGATATCTGACAGTGATTAAAATCACAATCATAAGAAACATTTCGATGCAAATATGTAGGTAATGTTTAATTTTAAAAACTTAATACATTATTCCAAAAGCTACATGATCTCCTATTTCCTTATTTATATTCTGATTACAAGTTTTATGATTTATAAGTAATATGTGAATAAATAAATAAATATATACAGAATAAACAGATCTAACTGACAACTCATATTTGTGAATATGTAATTATGAAAAATAACATAAAAAATATTTGAAATGTAGTTCTATATTATAAAAATTGATTTAAAAAAAAAAACAGTACAGGGAACTAATGAAATTTTTTCAATTTTTGAGGAAAATGTCTTCGACTAGACATGATTTGTGAACTTTGATGTATCGTTGAAAGAAATCGTTGAAAAGAAAAAGTGGTTACAGACCCCGAAAAAAACACATCATGGTATAATTAATACCTTCTCAGTTTCGCATCGAAGCTATAATGTAGCACAGTTGGGTGCAGCCCGTCCTGGTGTATATATAGTCCCCTAAGTTCTATACACTCTCTACGTGTTGAAATCCTTGTAACTTGTTAAGTACTTATGCTAAATTTTTTTCGATCCAACCAATTCTATTGTGAAAAAAGATTAAAAAATGAATAAACTTTGAAATTAAAAAAAAATGTAATAATTTTTTTCTAATAAGTGAAAGTTAAAAAAATATGCTTTAAACGTAGTCTGAGAAGGTTTAATAAAAAAAATCAACAAAATGATAAATTTGTCATAAGTTATAAGCGTTGTCAGTTAAGTCTTTATATTGTAACTATAAAACATATTTATAGTATTTTAAACACTTCATTTACTCTTGTCAAATGTATTACCAAAGAACTCGTTAATGAAAATATTTCAAAACCAAACCCCTTTAAAGTAAAATCCCTTTGAAGACGTTTCTATCGTTCACTCGCTCATTTTTCTTGATTGTACGACGTACATGTACATGGCTGTTATTCTATAGCTTTGTATACATATAGTTATGTAAAAGCAAGTACGATTTTAGCTAGAAGCTTTGTTGTTCACAATCTTGTAAATAATTTCGATTAGTTTTAAATCTAATCGATTTTTTTTATTTTTCATTTATCTCTTAAACAACATAAAATATTAAAAATATGTTGTTTTTTTTAAATCGATTCAATTATGTATAAGACATTTTTTTATTTCTCGAACATCTCTCTAATGATCACTAATGTTATAAAAGCAAAAGTAAAATTTTCTAAAAACATATGTAATAAATGCTATGCAATTAATTTAATTAGAATAATTAATACATTTAAATTTATATAATATTGTTACTTTATTTCACTATTGCACAGGATTCTAACGCAATAAGTAGAATATAGAACCAGAATTTTTTCACAAGATTGGCGCCTAGTATGCATTTTTAAAAATACCTAATAATGAGCTAATTAAAAATAAAATTTCACGTAGTATCAATAGAAAATTTATTACCAACATGAAAAGTCAAACGTCCTATCATCCATTAAATTGTTGCTTTTTTTTTACTATGATTGATTGAATTTTGAATAATTCGTCACATCAAATTACAATTAAATAACATTCATTGATACTAATGACAAAACTTTCAACCCTTATAGAAAATCATTTAAGTTCGGATTAACATAGAACAGCGAGTTCTAATATAAGCAAATTTATTCTATTATTTTTTTAAACAAACTTTCAAGTAAAGTAAAATTTATTCTCATTCAAAACATTAAACGCAGTTTAGATAAATACTTATTCCGGTCTCTTAAAACTTTTGCTAAACTTTCCATTTTATATATTTTTTTGTATAATCTTTTGCAATTTGTATGTTAATTATCTAAAACCTCTTAATATTCATTATTATTTCACTACCTGTTGAAAACGACTTATACTTAATGAAAGTAATTGTAATTTAAAAAACCATAAATCTTATTTTTAAGTAATTAGATTAAAGTAAAAACTAATAATTTACTTTTCTTAACATTTTTTGAACATAATTAACTGTACAAATTTTTATTTTAACTAAATTTTTTAATATTCATAATAAATGTAATATTAGTTTTTATTTAATTATCTTAAATGTATGTTCATAGATATAGATATTTTCATTCTATTTTATTTCAATTATCACAGAATGAATTGTTATTTTATTGCAATTTCTTTTCTCTTTTTTTATGGCCGAAGATAAAACAAATTAATCTTTTTTTACGGCTATTCTATTTAAATTGTGCAACATTTTTTAATAATATCAATTAATATGATTGTTAATTATTGATTTTTTAGTAGGTACTAGATTATTTTCGCACATGTCTAACATAAATAAATATAAAAATCATAAGTCATAAAAATTTACTTTAACCCAACACTATTATGAAATTATCTAATAACAAACTTATATTGTAGTATTCAATTAAAAAAGTAAGAACTAAATTCAATTAAGAGACATTTAGCTCTGAATAGTTTATTTAATAGGGACATTTGTATATTATTGATATAGGTAATTTTATAGCTAAAAAATATTTTGTTTTTTTTTTTAAGAAAATAGTGCCTTTCTATACATTGTTTTCATTGTAACCAATTTTTGGTCATATTAGCCATAGTTTTATCAAACAATTAAATATATAATCGATCATATTATATGTTAACAAATGAACAGCGGCGTATTTATATGCAGGCAATTTAGGCAACTGCCTACAGCGGCATATTTTAAAGGGCGACAAATATTGAAGGGCAACAAATTTATAAAAAGCGAGTTATAATAATTATTTCTAATAATTATCATAATCGTTTTCATTTATTGCGTATTTATGATATGTATATTAATAGCTACAAGCAATTTATTTTATGATTTATTAATAAACATAGATTTGCTTGAAAAATATTTTTTTGAGGAAGAATTAGTAGTGTTATGGCAAAAAATATACATAAAAATGAGACCCTTCCTTCATAATGTTATGAAGGGTGGCAAATGTTTAAATGCCTATAGGCAAAAAATATATGGATACGCCCCTGCAAATGAAAATAAGTTGAATCATTTTATATCAACCTAAACAGATATGATATGATATTATATTTTAGATATGATTTAATAGATTTAATTAAACAACTTAATAATGATTGAATTATTTGAGAATCTTAATAAAATAAAACAAAAAAAATATAAACTAATCAATTTAGTAAATAGTAATCAAAGAAGGCAAAAAAAAAACGAAATGGCTGATTGTAAATAAAACTTTTTAAATTCAAATCTTTATAAAATGATAACATAACTATCTACAGTGGCGGTCAAGATTTTGCCATTGGAGGACAAAAAATCTTTATGATAAAAAATTTTGTGGGAACTGTGATTCAATATCTCTACATTATTTCTATTTGTATTACTAAATCAGTGTATTACTGAGGACTATTAGATTTATATAAATGACTTTGTTTAAATAAGCCTATTCCAAATCTTTAATATATTATATAATAGTAATGCATTGAACCAACAAGATTTAAAGTTCAATCTTTAAAATTTGTAAGATAAAGTTTTTCATATTAGTTATATTTAATAAATAATTAAATTTAAGTATTATACATATAGAGTTTCAAAATATTGCCATTTTTATAAAAATTATACAAAAATGTTGAGATAGATATTTCAATGAGAGTGGATTTATCCTCTAATACCCTCCTATTTGAACGCCACTAACTACTTATGAGAACTATATTGATGTTAGTTTGCATTACCTTTTAGTTATTCTCAAATTATGGGTGTAAAAAAATAAAAGAAACTTGTTTAAAAAAATATGTCCAACATGCGAGCACGTAATTTAGCACAACATTTTACTTTATTTTTATATATTATATCACAGATATTTTATTTTAAATTATCTATATAGTATTAAAATAATTTACATAAAAAAACAAAACATTAAGTAGAATTTAATTAAAAATTGATCGATTATTCACAACAAAAACATATTTTTTAATAATATATATTTCTTTCAAAAAGTATTATGTTTAAGTGTATAAATGCTATAATTATTTAAATCTAAGTACAGTTTTCAATATCCATTCAGAATGTCATAATTAAATTCATCGATTTGTTAAATTCTTCAAGTAAGATTTCCCTTAATGTTAACAAACTTGAGATTTTTCGTTAAAATGACCTTTTTCTGGATATATTAACTTTCTTTGAGCTCAAACAAAAAAATTTAATATTAATAATAATATTAGTTAGTTGTTAAATTTGCAAAAGCTAAATATTAAAATTCGATATATTATTATTCAATATTTTCAGGAAGTAGAGCATTGATTTTTGAACTTTAACGCGTACTCTTAATCATTAATAAACTTCCCTTCACTCCCTCTAATTTTTTTTTTATCTTTGACTGAAAAAATTAATTAGCTTGATTGAATATGATTATTTGCTATCCCCTCCAGTTCTCAAATGTATATCCACTAGGTTATATATAGATAGAGTAAATATACGGAGAAATCTTATTTACATTTACCATCACATAAGATAGTTAAGTGAAATTGAATCTGCATCCATACTACGATAAATTGAATTTGTATAATTTCATTAATAACTGGTACTCAGTCAATAGACAATCACAAACATGGCTAATAAAATCTTTTCGGTTATATGTTTTTTTACTTTACTTGGATGGGTTTCAGGATATGATTCAAATGACAATATTACAAAAACACTTGATATAAATGAAATGAGTAAGTTTCTAGTATATTAGTCAATTTTTTATTTAAATAATTAATATTATCAATTATATTTACATAAAAATAAACAACTTACCGGTTAAGTTAATTTTAGTATTTTTATAGGTAGGCAAAGCAGACAGGCTATATATCCGTGCCAATGTAAAGAAGGTAAATGTACATGTTGTAGCGGAAACTTATTGCAAAATATTAACATAAACTTGCAGCAAAAATTATGTGCTCAAATATCTTACGATTCCGAAGAATTTGAATTTAATGTGCGTTTGCTGTTTAATGACTATACGTTATTTAATCGAGTTGTATCAGGTATAACAAATCTACGGGAAATTAGCAATGATTAAACTTTAATTGTGATTTTAAATTATTTTTTTAACTCTTTTAAACGTCTTTATAGTAATGCAAATTACAAATTTTGTAATTATTTCAAATCATAATAGATTCAAATTATGAATAACACTACTCTTACTGATTTAGGAGGGTTTTGTTGAATTATAAATTAAATAATTTAATATCATATACATATAACTACTGGGCTTTATTAAGGTGAGTTGTCTAGTGACTCACATATAGTACACTAATATCATATCTAAGATATTTCTGTAAAAAGCTAATATAAAAATAACTTTTTAATATCACCACATATTTTAGCTTCAATGCAAAGCTGAGAAGGTATAATTATACTATGAATGGTTTTTTATTTATTATTATTTTTTTTTTTTTTGTGGGGACTGTTACCACTTTTTCTCAGCTCTCACCGAACCGATTTCTTTTAACGATACGTCAAAAGATCACAAATCGAATCTAGTCGAAGACATTACCCTTAAAAATTGAAAAAATTTCTCTCGTTCTCCCTAAATGGGATAATCTCCAAAAAAATTACAATTTTAATTTTCGAAATTTGTTCAATTTTTTTTACTTAATATTGCCATAACTTTTTTAAAAATTACCAAACCAATATATATTTTTTTAAAGATACACGAGATAATTACTTATAATTTTTTATATTTTTTTTATAAATCTGACCCTCTACTTACCCATAGGGGGGATTCAAAATGACTACTTTTTCACAAAAAAATGACTTTTAAAAGTGTTCAGGAAATAATGACACTTTTATATATACCTTAAATTAAAGCTTTAAAAAAATTCGGACTTTTTTTTTTGTTCCTATGGTGAAAATGAAATCAAAAAATGTTTATAAAAATATACAAATTTCAATTTGATTTATTTTTATAAACTATAATAAATATCAAGTTTATTTTAATAATAATTTTTTCTAGGGGTATACTTTAAGAATAACTTTTTAAATCATACAATATTATTTTATCAACAACTGTATGCTTTTAGGAAGAAATCCGAGACCTCTATGTGTACCAATATTCCCAGTGTGGACTCGAAGTAGAGTTTGTTTAAAATTTAGTGATATATATTTTATTGGGCGTAATATACATATGTGTTTGGGCATGGAAACACAAACAAATCAAAGACCTACGTTTTCAGTTGAATTTAATTGTATAAGATTGGGTACAGAAGGTGTAGCGTTACTGAAACCAGAAGAAGGAGGAGGTTTACCTCCTCCCGCTCCAGAAGAATTAGCTACAGAAAATACTATTTCATCAACAATCACAGCAAAACCAAATTCAACAAATACAATGAAAAAGAAAAAAGAAGAACTTCAAAAAGTTACTCTAATCTAAATTTTTAAAAGTACATATTTACTATAAAAAAAATTTTAATTACCAAAGACGTATGGATTTCTCATTAAGTAATTTTTCAACAAAATTTACATTTTCTTCTTTATTTTTCTTTTTATTAGCCTATATAATATATAGGCTAATATAGTATATATATATATATATTTATTTATTTAATTTCGATTTATTGGGCTTGGTACTAGGAACATTTTTCTATAACTCAATTGATTATTAATACTTCGTTTATAGCACGTTAATGATTCATATATTCAATTAATTTTTTTTATCAAAATTAAACTACTTATTTAAAATCTAACCATAATTCTTTTTCATTTTTTTATATAAATATTTTACTTTGAAGTTGAGAATAATTATTTACTAATTTAATATTTTTTTTATCCTACTTAAATAGAACTTTGGTAATAAAGTTAAACGCCAATTAAAAACAAAAGTACTTTAACTGTTATTATATTTATGAACTATGTGCAGTAGTTGAAGTGGGAATATGTGAAAGAATGGTACCCCTCTACTTTTTTTAATTTACATTTTTCATTCCTCTATTTATTTTGTCCAAATTAATTTACCCTCCTTAATATTTTACAATGTGCTTTAAGTTTATGGATTTATATTGGTGTTTTAAACAATAAAGGGTAACCCTCTAATTATTTCACTTCGACTACTGAATATGTGTTATATACTATTATTTTATTTTAAATTTATTTTCTTTAATATTGTAAATTATTAAAAATTATGTAAAATATTTAATATTATTTATGAAAAAAATAATTGTAAGTTTATTTAAAATACAGTAGACTGTAAATATTTTAAAGACTTCAATAAAATATAAATTTAAATTAATATTAACGAAGTAGCTATATAGAAGGCATTTTAAAAAACTATTGGCTTGTGTAGCATAAAAAGATAAAAAGAACTTCAATATATGTCACAAAGGATAGTGGTTGATGTGACAAACATAAAACTGCATAATTTCAAAAATTCATTGAAAGCATTTCGAGTATGGTAACTCTTATACCTTTAAAGTTTTTTATTTATAATATCCGACGTTATAAATTATATAATTTTGCATGATTTAATAACATTTACTTAATTTATAATTTTATGAAATTAAATTTTACTTTGATTACAATAGTAAGGTTGTAGAATTGTAAATATTAGCACATTTATTTGTAACCAAATAAATATGCTAATAGTGTTCCCTGTTAACACTATCGTTTGTACAAATAACACGCTAGAAGAAACATTTACTTAAGATAACTTAAAAAAATAATTGTTTTACTAATTTCTGTTAAATTTATATTAATTTCTTGCGTATTTCCAGTAAACAATTATGAGACAAGATATGGAAAATTAAAAAAGTAAATATTCATTTATATGTATTTTCACTGTGATTATATAGTAACACACTTAAAGTATATAAAAAACAAATATAACTAAAAACTTTGAATATGTATGACGTGTAAGAATCAATAAGCACGTGTGTATTGTTTTTTGAGGACATAAAATGTAAATGAAGCGATAAAAACCCACAGAAAGTCAAATGCTAACCCCTACTAAGTTAAGAGGTGTATTAGCATGATAATTATATGCATTGTTTCCAGAGTGCTTCGAGTAGATCAGTAGCGACTATTTTTTTTTTTTTGCAAATACATAAATTTGTTTAAGTGCAATAGAAAACAAGGAAAATATAATGGTTAAATTATGCAACTCAGTAATTTTATTTTTATTAATATTACCCTCATTATTTGTGAACTGTAGTTTAATAAAAAAATTGAAATCAAAAAGTAAGTAAATCATTTATTAAAAAGCAATAAATACTAAAATTTAGAAGCTTATAAGCCCACCAAGAAACCAGGATTTTACCGATGGGCTCTTCGACCTAACTATCATTTATATTATATCTGGGTTCCAAACTTTTCTTTTGCGTTTTTAAATAATCAATAATCAAATATTAATGTTTAAGAACGTTGAAAATGATCTGTTCGTAAACATTGATTTTCAAGATATTATAAGGTACTAAACGTAAATTTCTTGAAAATATGTTATTATTCTAAAATTGGTTAAAAAAAAATTGTTTTTATATTTATTTCAATTAAATATATCTACAATAAATCACAATCGTAGCGAGCAGATTTTTTTTTATATAAAAAAACACCATTTTATATTTTCCGTTAGTAAAAAATCACCGATTCACCCATGCTAAAATTAAAATTGTATTTGAAATAAATACTCTTACTATACTAATTTTTTGATAGTTAACTATTAAAAAATTAGTATATTTATATGACATAATATTTATTTTTTATTGTTTATTGAGAATAAGGCCGTGACAACAAAGATTATTGCTCGACAAATATTTTACAATTTTAAATTTACAAACATATAAGTAACAAATTATATTGTCAATTTATATGCAATGATATTTTGTTAGTAACTATTAAAATGTTAAGAAATTTTCCTATTGTTTGTGGTCTGAGCCGATTCTTTAGTAAGAGTTGAGAAATTATTTTTTTTAACGATCTTCTAGATATTGCCTACAATCTTTCATGATATAATGTATTGTTATTGTTATGTGTATTTATATATTCGAATATAATGTAGATAGGAGAGTCCTATTCTGCCATAAGGAATCCATAGCCTTGTGTGTCCAAAACTAAGTTTATTTAAAACTGTTTCGAATTTTCTACTCAGTCTAATTTTTTTTATATTGTTTAGTATTCAATTTAATCCAATGTTTATGCCAAACTATTTCATATTTTTATTTAATTATCTTTTATAGTTTTTGCAGAGATATGTAAGATATAGTTTCACTTGCTGTAGTTACTGAAACAATATATGCATTTGTGTCTGTTTCTTCATCCTCGTTTATGTGATAATAGCCTACAATACAGATAAATATTACGCTGATATATTTTTCGAAAATTTGGAAAATAAGAATTATTTTTACCATATCAAAAATTTGATGTAGATTTTGTATGTTGCTGAGTATGTTTAATTACTCCATATTATATCTTTAAAGTTTTTTCCAACGTATTTTCAAATGACTTTGCTATTGCAATAGCTTCAGTTAAGTATATTGAACTTTGATGATCTAATTTGTAATTATCTACACATGCATAACAATTGTCGTGTTGTATTTAATAATATAATAAGAAATAATATATTTAAGTCTATAAGGTATATATAATGCAATTATTTTTAATATTTTGATTATTTTTCTGTTACTCATGTTTTATTATTGAACATAGATGTATAAAAAGGGTAATGAACTTCAATTTTTTGTTTAATACTTATAATTTGTTGTAGAAAACACTTAAAGATGAAATTAATAATATTAATATAAATTTAATTGATGTACTTACGTAATCATAATTAGTATTTAAAATAGTTTTTTATATTTCTTAAAAAATCCAGGTTTCACATAAAAGAGATTTTTTCATCAATCAGTTTTTAAACAACAATACGTAATTTTACAGCTCACGTAGTAAAAATAACTACACACAAATCAACGATTCAATAATTAATTTAGGTTCTATTGCACAGACAACAGCTTTTAATTTAAAATTTTTTTATCAACTTTCTCCAATGACAATGTTAGAGCCATATATCTATTTTATATAACATTAAATTAAAGAATTTCTTTAGAATGTTTCTTCGTTATAATTTATAACGATAAATTATTTATAAATTATTGAAACGACAAATCATAATTAAATTCATGTATTAACACATAAAATGATGAACTCACTTGTATTGCATGAATAAAAATACATTTTAAATCTTCTAAGCGATTTTTTAAGAAAAATATAGTCTTTTATCAATCAAATTTGAGAAGTAATTTATGTTAACGCTGTTTGAATATCGTTGTTATCAAATCAGAAATTCAAATATTGATGTTCAAGTTAAAAATCTACTTTAGTTTCCCTCTTTCTGTTTATGTAAAGAATAGACTCGACTTATTAAAATTGTTCTTATAATTATCTTATTATATTCTATTTAAATTAATGTGTATTAAAAGTTACATGATGAGAACTTTTATTGTAGTTATTTGAAAAAAAACTCTATTTTTAGATAAAGTTCAAAACTTACAGTAAAAATTACATGCCAATTAAATAAATTCTGTAATATATAACTACGAATCCTTATCATGAATTCAACGCACTATGTAATGAATGCCTCAAATAAATAAAATGCTTCAGTATTTTAGATAAATGTAATTAAAACAAGATGAATGACTGTAATTTATACAAGTATAAAATAATGGTTCATTTTGTACTCTTAAACAATAATAATTATAGTCGCGATTGTTAATAGTAATTCTTTATGTGCTGTGAGAAAGAATAGAATAGAACAGTAAAACGATGTTCTTATGGAAAATTTGTTTACTATTTAGGTATTGCTTTCTCTCCTACAATGTTTATATAAATAAAAATAAAGTTAAAAGAGATTTATGCTATTTTCATTAACACTTCTATAGTCATAATTATATTTAAGTGTTCTTGGAAGTTATTTTAATTTAAATTAAAAATCATTAACAAATTCAAAGAATAAATTAAATAAGTTTTTAAGTAAATATGCCATTTTTAACCTAAATCTTGTGATAAATTTTATTTTAATAAATATCAAGTTTTTATTCTTATCTTATTAACAAAACTGGACATAAAAACGAGTAACTATAATTTTTCATGTGAACTATGAAAGTTAACGAATTAAACTGAGTTTCCTTAACTAGCTCTACTTTAACTTTTAAAATTATATTGATAATAACGTTAATTATTTTATTTTTCTAGTTGGTACACCAGCACCCAAACAAAACTATATTTACTATGATATGATCACTAGAAAAAAAATACCTATGCTTCAAAAGTTGGGTGATCAACAAGAAGAACCTCATACATTAAGGTTTGGACGTATACCCTGTTCTTGTCAAAACTATATATGTGGTTGCTGCTCAAGAATTAATATACGACTCTTTAACTTCAACAGGCTAGGTTTGGTCTCAGTAAATAATTTTCACTCATAAAAAGATATAAACACAAATAAACATTTTAATTAAAAAAAAACATCAATGTAAACAAATTTATTTGACACTGTGTGATGATTCAATACAAAAAACGCGCAAATTAATAATAGGGTGACATCATCATTGAAATAACAGTTATGGGAGGTACGGGTAATGCCACCCACTTGAAGAAAATTCACTATAAAATCTATAATAATTGATATGAAGAAACAAATTTTACTTTGAAATACAAACTAACTTGCTTCCTCTTATTTTTTTTTGAGATTTTTAATTACTCATAATTTATTATAGCTTGTGTCAAATGACGATTAAATATTAATATCTTAAATAGCTAAATTTAGCTTAGGACAATATCATCTTGAGCTATTGTAAAATACGATTATAAAAATTAAATTGTCATAAATTTGTAAAATTTTAAAATTCTGTATTGTTTACTGAAAAGTTTGGTAGGGTAAATTCGATAAAAATAATATATTATAAAATAGTGTTAAAAACAATGGTCATTAAATTTTGAACCATTTATTTCTTTTGCTAATAACTTTTTTCAAATTTGGACATAAGGGTTATTGTGATTAGTCTTTGGTGTAAAGATAACGGGTAGCATAGACCTCTATAAAATTTCAAAGTGTTACTTTCATAATATATCATCGACTTCTTAAAATTAAAAAAATTTTTTTATAAAAAATAAGATTTTAGATTGAAAATTTAAGTTATTTAAAAATCAAGATTTGAAAATGTTATTTTTTCAAAAATTAAATTTTGAATAAAATAGCTATCAGTTTTGATTGTTATGATGCCATGTTTAGATATTGCAATAGATTAGTCATTTTTAAAGCATATTAAAATAAACAATTTTAATTAATTTTTAATTGATTTATGGGTTTTGAAACGATATTTTAGTTTTGCTCCGGAACAAATCGAAAATATCGTTCCAGAAGTTATAATATAATTAAAAACTAATTTAACAAACTTTTTGTTGTTTTAATGTTTCAAAGCTACTTGCTAGTCACTTTGAAACACCGAGGAAATAAACAGATACTCAATTGAGTATCGCCAAAAGATGAATTAAATAGACCTCATTGTGATTATAAACATATATTTATTGTTGATTTATTTTAACGATTATGTTGCACACTTCCTTTATTTAAACTAGTTACTATATAAATATGAAACTTAAAAATTTTTATTAATTAACAATATAAATTTAGCCCCTAATTCCTGGATACACCTCTGTATAAATAGATGATTGAGATTGCTAAGTGTAAAACTTAAGTAAATTTAATATTTAATCATAAAACAAATTCTATACTTTTCATTTCTCTTGATAAAAATAAATATTCAAAATCTATTAAAAATAATAAACCGTAAAAGTGTACATAAAATTATGGTACAGAAAGGGATGTAATTAATTTATGCACGAAGAGGGATCATTATTATAATGAAAACATATTTTTTAAGTTTGATTATGTCAAAAATTTGAATACTGTGTATTTTTAAAAATGTGAGTATTGTATTCATCTGAAAACCTATCTTGAAATTCACTTGAAAAAACATTTTGGATATTTAATATGTTGTGTCGTACACTATAATATACAAACATACTCATATGAGTATGTTAAAAATAAATTTGCTCAATAAATTATTATATTGAGCAAAATTATTTTTAACTGAATAGTTTAAGTAACTTAACATTCTGTTATGTTTCAATTATTTTCATTTATTTTTTATATATTTTATACGAACCTATGGTAACTCAAAATAAATATAAACGTTATTTGTTTGGTATGAGGATGATTGAGTTTCTATATATTTATTAAATAGAATGATATAATATAATTTTCTCTCGAGGTAAATATACAAGAGTTTTATGAGAAAATATAAAATATAGAACAAAAATGTGATGTATGAAAATGTATTAATATAATAATAATTTTAAATAGAAATTATCATACTTTAAGTATCTTTAACGCCACTAATACCAATACTTATCTAAGCTTATGTTGACTATGAGTCGTGTGAATAAATACCTCGAGTAAAATAGGAATCACAAGTTCCTATAGTTCATTATTTTCACAAAAAAATCTTTATTTGTGTTGACCACACAAGCATAAATATTTGACTAAGCTAGTTAGCTTCGTACAAACGTTATTAATTTTATTTATTTAAGAAATATTTTATTTAAGTGGTCACTTAATTTTTCTGATCCCTAATTTAATTTATGTACTCATTTATACTTAACTTTAAACTTTATAAATCTTCTGTGAAATGTAAGTTTACCTACGTGATGTTTGAAATAAATTAATTTCCTTTTTTTTGTGGTTGGGTGGGTTTCTTCTTAGCTACTTCTTGCTTCTAGTTAAAAGATCATAATATAAAAATGGAGTGAGCAATAGTGGCAGTTTTGTGTAATTTTATATTAAATTTAACTCATCTATACGTGTAAGAAGCGTCACGATTTTTTAATTTTGCTTTTTTTTACTCGATCGTGTTAGTTATTAACAAATTATTTTACTTTAAATAACTGTTTTGTCACAACTAAAGATTTTGATAGTCATTATCTTAAATGAAAAAGAGCTTATTTAGCATGTTGTTATAATAGAATATTTTAAATTGTACAAAGTAGGAATAAACTGTATATCTGTATGTACTGTATTATATCTTATGTTAGACATTAGATTTTTTTATGAAACCAAAAAAATTATTTAAAACTAGTTTGTAAACTGAAAGTGCCTTTACTTTAATTAAAAAATATTATCATTACTACTAAACTCAACAAAAATGTTTAAAAAAATTCAATTTTTACTGTTATTATTAACAAAGCTCAGTTTGGGCATAAATTTTCATTACCTTTTAACACCACGAAAAAAGTAGTTTACTACTTTTGCTACATGCTTTTTATAAAATGCAACTTGTTATTATAACCACCACTAGTGGTATGAATTACGGCTGTCAGTAAACATTTAATTATAATATATAAGGGACTACAAACGAATTCTGGCGAACAACGTTACTAATTAAATGTGACAAGGGTATGAAGAAATATTTCCCTTGTAATTCGGTTTTATTAACTCTGTACATAGTCTTGTACTCAGAGTCGTAAACCTTGGTATATTCTTCTTTTTTTTTTCATTAATACTCATGAATTTTATGGTTATAAAATACTAAATCCCGTGGAAAATAGTTTTTCACCGTCATGGTGCAAAACTTCTATGAATATACGTTGAATATATTCGAATAAAATTTTATACTCTACAGGATGTCTCAACATTACTTATGACCCGACGGATTTTGCCATTAAAGGGAACATGTTCATGGACGAAGAATCTTTATACGAATACAAAGTATCTGGTAAGTTTTAAGCCAATCAATTATTTCATAAATTAATTAGGTAATTTGTATAAATGTTAAATGAAATCTTATGAATATGTCTTAAAATCATAGTAGCTATAATACTAATAATTAATTCTGTTCTATATTTTATAGATTTAACTTTCCTATTATTTCATAAAAAAATAGTATAGAAATTGCTATATAAATCAACAGTAATAAATTACCCATAAAAATTAAAAAATTAACTAAAATATTAAGATTGTCAAAAAAAAGTCCATTACATATTTAATAAGTATAGCAAATTAAATTATCGTGTATGCCGTTTAGTATTCATTAACCATCAAATTAGTGTGCCATTATGTATTACCCATTATTATAGAGAACTCTAGTGAATTTCAAGTAAAAATTCTTTTGCTCGCTCATCGTTGATTCGCAATTAGATTCACAANTAAAAATTAACTAAAATATTAAGATTGTCAAAAAAAAGTCCATTACATATTTAATAAGTACAGCAAATTAAATTATTGTGTATGCATAGTATCCATTAACCATCAAATTAGTGTGCCATTATGTATTATCCATTATTATAGAGAACTCTAATGAATTTCAAGCAAAAATTCTTTTGTTCGCTCATCATTGATTCGCAATTAGATTCACAAGTCACCACATAGTATTGTTTTATGCTGTACGAAGAGCTAATTATTAATAAAAGTGAAAGTTTTAGTGTATCTATGAATTCATTAATGAAGCATTTCCATTATATATTTTAAAAACGTCATCTACTGTACAGATGGAATACCGTTAAACCTGTTGTTATAGTACTGGTTAATCGTTTTGTATACATAAACACTACTGAGTCCTGTAATAAATATATTTAATGATAACTTGGAATATTTCTTGTATGTTGACAGCCAAAAATCCTCCTCCTGCTTGCTTACAGATACCTATGCCATACATACCTGCCACTGACATGTGCATAAAAATGTTTGACATTTATACGCCTGGCAAAAACTTACACATGTGCATCAATTTCCTCACACGTATCGAACACGCCGAAATATTTGTACTAGAATTCGATTGTATTCAATTTGGTAGAGACGGCGTGAGTATACAAAAATTCAATTCAACTACATCCACATCGAGTACAACTCAAACTACGGTATCGTATGATTCGACAGTACCAGACTTAAATATAGACCTTATGGAGTATAACAATACATTGAACGAAAATTTGTAGACAAAATAAGATACATGATACTTTTATAAAAACTAATTAATATATATTTTATATACACGTATGTAATAAACGCAATCAATATGAGCTACAGGAAATAATAAATAATAAATATAAATGAGCGTTTTATAACGTACTTTCAATGCGATTTTTCATAGAATAATTATTTTTTTATTCCAAATAAATTCATTTCAATAAATAAATAAATTAACTTTAACATTACTTATATACACCTAAGCGTCCTTGAAGAAACGCTGTAGATTTTTGTTGAGTAAACAATGAGCAATAATTTTTCATAGTGGTCATACTTTCTTCATGAAATGTATAGCCGTTTCATCTGGATCTGAAGAAGACAATCTCATCCGTCTGTGAGATCGACCTCTTCTATCATTAGGTACTATGGCTATTGGCGTTAATTCTTTAAGACTTCTAAACGATTCGTCATCGTCATCATCCTCTTCCGTTTCATCATCATCATCATCATCATTTTCCTGACCTTTAACAGCCGGTGTAACACTGCTTGAAGCAACAGCTGCTGTTGTGGCTTCAGTAACGGTTACAACGGTTTTATTCGTTACTATCCCCGTGCTAGTGGTTTGGTTTTTTTCGGTATCGGAAATACCAACAACGTCAGCGGCCGAATCAATAATATCTGACACTATGTCGTCGTCATCTTCATCGTCATCATCCTCGTCATCATCATAGTCTTTATCCTTTTTATTTGTAGTTGCCGATGTGGACGCAGATACTTGAACACTATTAGGAATCGTTTCGACACGATCTGTGGGGTTTTCATCTAGTGACGCTAAAGTAGACGTATCTGAATCTTGTACAACGCTAACGGTGTATGAAGTTGATGTAACAGACTCAACACTCACTTGTTTTTCAGTTTGTTGACTAGTCGAATAAGCTGCTGTTGTTGCTTTAGTTTTGACGGTAACAGGCTTAACTGTAGAAGGTTTTACATTTTCCACTACATCATCTTCTTCTGCTGCTGCGGCACCACCTCCAAACAAGCTACTTAAAAAGTCTGAACTTAAAGCGCTGAATCCAGTATAACCAGTCGAGTCTACGTCATTTTCGGATTCTTCTTCAGCCACATCATCATCATCATCTTCTTCTTCGTCGGCAGCACCCAAACCGTAGTCATCGTCATCGTCATCATCGTCGTCATCTTCGTCGTCATCTTCGTCGTCTTCATCCTCACCTTGAGCCAACGAAGGTAACGGTTGGCCGGGCTCTACCTTCATTCCTTGAGGTCCAAAACGGAAACATGATACTCTCAATGCTGCCTCGACGTCGTCCAAAGCCCTCAATTCAAGTCCCAAACAAGCTCTAAATTGATCCCCGTCGCGTGATATCCCGTAAACTCGACCGCAAAACTTTGAAACACCACCAGGCAGGTTCATACACACGGGTTTAGGCTTTCTCCCGGATATAGTAGTATTACGTAATACTCTGTCACCGAAGCTCATCGTCACTGCCATTTTATCACCTTTCAAATACTTAAGAGTCGCGCAACCTGTAACAAGAATCAATGACACATTCTCCTATGACTAACAAAGTTCCATGTAATTTTGGACAGACAGTTAAAATATACATACGTAAATACCTCAATGATATAATATAAATCAATTTTCCAAAATAATAATTTTTTAAATTTTAATGATATTTAGTGATCAAACAAAACCTATCTTTTTTCAGTATTAAAGTTAATTTATATTATATGACTAGTTTAAAAATTTAGTTAAAAATAATGACTTTATTTTTATTGAATCAAATAAAAAAACTAATATGACAATAAAAGGCGATTGTATACCTGGTCCTTTAATTGGAACTACGGGTAACGAAAAATCTCTGCAGCAATTACACATAAGATCAGAACAAGCACAATAACGATTTGGAACGGCTGGCGCTTGTCGAGCTTGACCCATCATTTTTAAATGTTCTTTTACATTGTTTAAACTAGTTCTCCAAACATCTTTATTGTCTGGAACTGTAAAAAAAAATAGACAGATTATTGTTATCAATAAAACAATAGAGAAAAATTTTAATTTTGGCTACAACTCACCTACTCTACCGTAAGCCGCAAATGCTATGATCAAAAAGATCAACAAAAGTTCGAATACGACCGAAAGTCGCATTTTAAAAGTTTATTTCTTTCCAATAATTAGAAAACTGTAACATAAATGTTTATGTAATCAAAAAAATTAATAAGAAATTTCTTTACTAGAAAATAACAATAATTCTAATAATATATGTAATAAAATTGGTGAAAGGTTTACACGTATAGGATATAAGTGACATTGACCTTGTGTGTAAAAAGAGAAATCCTTCGTCTGTGGCCTAAGGCATGTTTTTCTCAGGCTGCAAGAGTATGCTTAAATTACTAAACATGTGATATCAGTGACAGGATAAATCTCAATATTCAAACTTATTTTAAAAACGAGCTTTTTAAATACATTACCATAAGGAAATACAATTATACAACAAATTCATGAGATTTAACGAATAACAAATAACAACTAGTTGATTATTTTAATCGTATTGTAAGTCTAATTTTCACAAGACATTAAAAATAAAAAAACAGAGAGAAACCATAAATTTAACACCTTTTTACGATCGAATTGCTTTCCTGATGGTCTTTTCCGAAATGGTTATAACCGTTTCAGTTTAGTTTTTCTATTAAATAATTGTTTTATTTCTTTTGTGCCAAACAACATTATCACTGAATTTGTTTTGTAACTGTAGATATTCATCACGTTATACTTAAAACCGGATGTTACCATTTATGTGATATGCTTGCCCGAAGGAGCTAATTATTGAAACAGGATAAATAAGTACGATCGACAATTAAAAGAACAAATGTACTCATTTATATAGAAATAAGGTTGTACTAGTACGATAACTAACCAAACCAGTTGTTCAGAATGAAATGATAATGACATAAAAATCATTTACTTTAAAATCAATAATCTCTATTTAGACATTTTATGTTAATCATTATATAATATTACTTAGTAAATTACTGAAATTGATTATACCAGTGTCAAGTCGATTTACACATTTGAAAAAACAATTTTCAAATAATATAAAATTGATATTATATTTCCGTACGAAAAATATTTGCGTTTAGTAAAAAATTCAACATTAAACTTTCTAAAGTTCTATCTGAAACTGCTTTCTCTATAACGAGTTGTTAAATTGTCAATTTTGCTAACCAAAATTATTTCAACTTTATGTTTACCCTAAAATAGATCTTATCGATCTAAAGTATTCTATGAATACAATAATAACAATTAAAATGGTACGTACCTTTGTGTTCCGGGCGATCAATATACTTTGTAAGTTTATGTCGGACAACAAAAACCGTCTTAAACTCGTCTCTCGTGGTAAGAACTGCACTGCGACCAGCGCGGCGGAATTACCGCAGCTGCTGTGCTTGTTCCGGGCTAACAAAACCGGGTCAGGTATGTGTGTCATCCGACGTTGCTTGGCCAAAGACCCGACGTACGCCACGGATTCCCCACTAAAAAATGTTTCAGGAGCCCACTCTCGTTCCGGTAAGATTTTCCTTTCCAAACTACCGTTCTCGGATCTTCTTCCTTCACTTTGATGATTCTAAAAAACAATTGAAATGTTGTGACCATTCCCAGTAGCTTAGTAATAGATGCATGCAACATATATTTAAGCTCACATATTTTGTCATATTAACAACAGTTCCGCGTAAAGATAATTTAGCGAACGACGTCTAAAAATTGAACACTTAATCCATCACGTTTCAGTTGTTTCGATAATAATAATAATTAATTTCACGCTTAACTACTTAAATTATTTATTTTCGATCTACCGCGAGAGAGAGGTTACTCACCTCAAGTTCAAATCGAACAAATTCTAAACGTCTACAAATACCCAACGCAAGTTTTTCAAATAGGTTAAAAAAAAATCTTAAAAAATTCAATGTATTGGGAAAGTCTAATTATTTACGTAGAAAGCGAAGTGTAGTATGCGCGGGCGATGGTTTCGAGAAAGCGAAATTGTCTGTCGGTGCACCGAAATGTCTATTGTTGTTGTTGTTGTTGTTTATGTTGTCGTATACCATTGACGCGTGCGTAAGTATACGTGCAGTGGCTAATGGTGTACAGTATTAGCGGGCACTGTACTTGAAAAGAAAGTACTGGTCGGGTGGGGGCTGCAAGTGGGTGACCCGTTGACCCGTTGCTGTTGTGACTGTCCGTGTGCAGTATCGTTTATCTACCACCGTCGTGTTCTTTACGACCCGCAACAGCGACGACCGACGTGCGTTCGACGTTCGGTGTGTTTTATTTCTGTTATTTATTTATTTTTTTAAATATTATCTAACCTTTAGTAACATTGACGACAAAACCTAGTCATGTCTCATCTAACGTGGTTGTGTGTGATGCTCTCCACGTCATTCGCATTGACAGCTAAAGTTCCACCATCCACTTCAGTGACGGGTAAACAAAATATAAAACCTTAATTTTATTTTGAAAAGAAAAATATTTACAATTATTTTTTAGACATACTTTGGACTGGGCTAGAAAATGTTTTTCAACAAAGAAGTGGATTGACTGGCGAAACAAAACAAGTTCCAGAAAAACGTTGCGAGTGTCAAAGTCCAGAGATGAAATCATGCGTGTGTTGTTTGAAAATGAGCTTACCGCTTTTGGACTTGACTACGTCTCCAGGTAAGAAATCGAAAAATAAGATTCACGAGAAATTAACTATAATTATGATCGATGAATTTTAATTGATCCGCTATGATTTGTTTTAACAGGATGCGTCAAGTTCAAGTACGTGCCGGATATTGAATCGTTTGCTGTAAACGTGACTTATGGCAAAGGAAATATCCAAAATGGTGTCATTAAAGGTAAGTCGTAAACATCCAGGCTACATTAAAAATACATTTATTTTGCCCACGGCCATTAATTGTGCACGAAATTGCAATAAAACTAATGTAGAGTACGTCTGAAAACCGAGTGTCCATAATAGCAAGATATAAATTGAATGTGATTCATTTAGTTTATTTGAAACTGAATTAAATTAACTGTTCCTGTTGAATAAAAAAAACAGTTCGAAAAATATATATGTTATCTCTTTAGAGGCGGAATTTTCATTTACTTAACTATTTTATCTACACTTGAAATTATATATTATTCTTTATAATTAATGAAAAAATATTAGTTAAATAATAAGCATAACACTAGATCATTTTATAACTATTCTCGAGCAAAAATATTAGTCAAAAAACTAATAAACTTTGATACATTATAAGATTTATTTTCATACAATTTTTAATTTATTTTATTACGATAGTAATTGCGTAATTTCTTATTTAATATAATTGAAAAATAGATGAATAATATAAATTTAGATTATTCATCAATATTTCAATTACATAATAAAATCATAATTTTATTGATAAGTATAACACAGTAGTGTAAGTAAAAGGTGAGATATACCCTCTCCGGATGAAAAATTTAATTATCACTCGTGATTTTTTTATTTAATATGTAACATATATAATGAAATAATAAAATGGCTTTTGTTTTTTATATAATACATGAATTATATTACAATGTCTATAACAATATATACCCCGAAAAAGTCATGAACTATTGCCAATAATAAAAATAATGAAAAAGATAAAGTACCACGTAAACTTTTAATGTTTAATTCTCGAAATATAATATAATATAAATAATAGTAACATATCGTTATTAAATAACATTAAATCTATAAACTAGTTAATTAAAAGAGCAAAATCGGTATCGAGTCACAGGCATATTTTTTTTGCTTAATCAAGTATCAGTCAAGTAATAAAACTCAGGTCTCTTCCCGATTCAAATAATCATAGTTTAATGTCACCTTAAACATTTTTACAATAAGCTTTTTCCGAATAACTAATATATCGTATATCGTTAAGAATAGTTTAAAAAAATACATTTTACAAAAGAGGTAAAAATGAAAAAAGTTATTCCATTCTATTTAATTACAAAATAATTAATTATAAAAAATTTGTACAAGACTCGTTTGAGAACAATAGCATCTAAATTAATAGAATTTGTATCGTTTTAAAAATAAATTTTTATTATTTATGTTAGTACAAAAATTAAAATATTTTTTAATAATGTTGTGAATTTCTGACATAAACATTCTTTATAAAATAACTATCATTATGAATACATTTAATGACAGTAATAACCTAAATGATCACAAAAAAAGTTAGTCAATATCTGCACTAGCCCTAGCGATCGATATTCGAAAAAACTATCAAATTGGTTATGATTTCATACATTCCATATTATTTTCTATTAAATAAATTAAAAGACTTAATTTTAATTGCCCATACTTTTCAATTATACTTTATACTCAATCAATAAAATGCAATTTTTAATAAAAAAAAATATGGTTCTTCGCAGAGATGGAAAATATACATGGGACAATGTTGAACTTGAGCAACCCAATATTTAGACATAATTTTAAATTATCTTTAAAAATGTATCAATGAAATAAACTATTAATTTTACTATGGACTGGTGAAATATTAGTATATTTTTCTAGTTTTTTAAGAATATATATATTTAAACGCCTTATTTTGCAAATACGATTTTTTTAAATTGTTAATTATTTTTAGTTTATCATTTTTAGAAATTGAATTATTGTAATCAACCGTGGGAACAAAAAAAAAGTCTTGATAAAATAAATTATAGTTACCACGAATTTCAATGTGTTTTTTAACAAGAAAATGCTCTAGATTTCTGTCACCCAAATACTTTCATTTTTTTTGGTTCCTTCTATTGTTTTATTGAATAACAATTGACTTTATCATATCATCATTTTTAGGATTTCTAGTAATATTGTTCGCATTTTCTAATTTTATGAATAAACAAATCAATAGAAATGTAATATAATGTATATATCATCTTATAAATTGTATAAAAGTCTTGAGACACAGATTTACTTAAGATTTTTTGCGATATTCTTAGAATTTTCAATTTAAATAACATTTTCAGGTGATAATCCAGAACCAGTGTGTATGGATGTATTAGCTGGATTTGGACAGTTATGTGCTCGATTTATTGGCAATTTAACTACACTTAAAAACTATGATGGATGTTTGAAATTAGAAGCAACATTGTTAAATGAGGTGCAAAACTCTATTTCTATGGGATGTTACAAATTAGACCAGCAGCGATTAATATTTAACTCTACGTGAGTCTCCTTGCTTAGCAATATAATTATTAATAGAAACATTTAACTTTCTTTTGATATACTTTCCATGATCATCACAACTCTGAGTAAAGATACAATTTGAACGCAGCAACCATGCATTTAAAATTTCTTTTATTTTAAATTGAAAAAAATAAAATTAACGTATAAAAAAACAAGTTAAATTAGCCATAAGTAATAGGTTTACTTATCAATTATTTTTACCTAAAAATTTAATTTTGACACATAAAAGAACGCTGATTAATGACGCACACTTAAAGAAATTCTAATACTCTCAGCTGAGATTTATACTATCAGAGTTTTAGTAAAGTATTTTTATCAAAAAGGAAAATATGTTGGGTAAAATCCTTGGTGAATAAACAACACCACATAGTTTTTGACTAATAAATTATGTAATCTCATTAAGACAAGTTGTAGTTTGTACCTAGTTTTTTTAACAAGGAAAATATCTAAATTAATTCTTAATTTCATATCAAAGTTTTGATATAATATTATTTATTGAAATATTCTGATTTTCAATATAAAATAACAATTACAATTTTTTAGTTAGTTGATATTAAATATTTAAACATTATAACAGAAAATTTTCTAAAAAATATATGTAATAATTCCACGAGTGAATTATTAAAATATAAATAAAAAAAGAACTTAAAAATATGAAAAACTCTTATGATCCCCTCATATAAAAATAATTCTACTCAAAATTGATTTTATGAAAAATATCTTGTCATTTTATATTACATTATTTAAATTTTTCTACGTAATTAAAAATTAATAGTTGGCTACTTAGCATATATTTCAAAATAAAATTAATTTCTTTGTGTCGAGTATTATAAAATTTACAGCCAATTTTCCTTAAGTGGGTGGTATTACCCTTATTTCCCCTAAGTATTCATTCACTGATAATGTTACCCTATTATTAACAAATGCATGAAGATATATTTTCGTGTTTTTTATTTGGATCATTAAACACAATTCCAAATATATCTGTGTGATAATTTATAGCGTCATAGAAATTTTTAGGAAACAATACTTTATACTTTCGATCAACCCTCTTTCCGAATTTTAAAATTTACCTGTAATCCGAGATTACAGGTAATTAATTAATAATTAAGTGATTACTAATTACTTAATCCAATATGAAGGAGAATTATGCATTAAAAATTCGTAATCCTCTACATTTTTATTTTAATAATAATTTTTTTTTATATGTTTTTGACTTAGAGATTTTTTAAAAACTTAAAATTTTTATATCACTTACTCGATATTTCACATTTTTTTTATTTTAATAATAAAATGATTATTATAGTGTTACAAATATTCACATACAATAAATTGCATAGGACTATCATTTTTATTACGTGTAATAAACAAAAAAATAATTTAAAAGAACCCAAAATATCTATTCTTGTCTTGTCTCTTTTTATTTTTTGTTTATTATGTGTATTTTTAAAGAGTAAAACATGCAAATAAATATTCGTTTTTAATCTTATAGTAACTTTTCGGTTCAGTGTTAACAATCGTTTGTAGGATCTTGCATTTATTTCGATTAATTAGATTTATGTGTTTATTAGATCTTAATCATCAATACGCCCTTTTATTACACGACTATGTACGTTGTTCATAAAATACTCATTTAAAGAGGATTCTTTATGATGCGACCTGCGTCTATTATAATTTGTTATTCTATTTATATTTTTCAAACTCTTTTCATATAACACTCGACTTTGCTAATAATATTTTCAATAAATTCCCTTTAGTCGATATCAATACTCTTAACTCACTCTGAAATTATCAAAATAAAATTATAAGAATTATCTGTACTCAAAATATAATCAACAAGATTGTGGTGGCCCAGCGATTATTAGCGTTAGCCTTGACTGGCGGAAAACAGTTAACCTCGTTAATATATATTAAATAATATTACAATACACATCTTGAAATCCTTTACACCAACTGCTTTTTTGTTACCAAAAGGGTAGGACATAGCCTTACGACTTCTGGCGAGTACATGGGCATAAAGTAATATATTTAAAAATATTTGAAATTATTAAATATAATAAAAAAACATTCATATCTTATATGAATATTAGGTAAAAATAAAAATAAATAATACTGATTTTTGGGTAAAATATTTTAAATTGTCTAAAAATAATGTTCACTATTTAGGGCAATATGAGAAAAAAACTAAGTAGTAGGGACAAAATATTTACTTATATTGACGCAGAGTCCCTGTAAGAAAAAGTCGACCAAGAACATCAAAAAATGCTTCCATGCAAAAACAATCGCGTGATGATTGTCTTTTAGAAAAAATGGCCTTTTTATATACTGGGATAGTAAACCAGTAGGCCAGTCAACGAAGGAGTAATTTTGGCGAATGGTGGAAAAAGTTCCCAACCAAATTTTTTTTTTTAAAAAAAGTTGAATTAAGATATGTATAATGACATACTAAAAGTCCTCATCGATTGGACTTAAGCTTTTTTTTTACAGCCTCGCAAAAGTTAAAAAATATGAGCTTTTTTATTTTTCTCAAAAAATATTTAACTTACAAAAAAAAGTTTCGTACAAAAGTTGTTTAAAAAACAATTCTAAACAAAAAAATTATCTTATGTTTTTTCATTTAAACAAATATTTTTCGAGTTACATTACATTTAATATGAGTACTAACATTTATTTTCCAATTTTTTTCATTTTACGGTTACTTTTTATCATGTTATACTTACATTAGACACAATGTTATAAATGCATATGTGTGTATGTGTGAGTTTATTTATTTATAGTATCATTAAAGTATAGTGCATATTAAGATACAACCGATAGAGTAAGTAATTGATTTGATGCTATATTGTTTTAACCCAACTAAACGCTATATTGTACATTCCCAAACAACAAATATATTATGTCGATTGTCACCGAAATTTCTGCTAATCTTTTTCTTTTTCTTTGCCTTAATCCCAACTACTTGGGGTCGGCCACCCTCATCCTAAACTTCCACTTGACACGATCTCCCACATCTTTTACGCTCACATCAACTGTCCTCAAATCGCATTCAATAGCATCCCTCCATCTCTTTTTTGGTCTTCCTCTACCTCTTCTTCCTTCAACATTCATTTCTATAACTGTTCTTACAGCTTTCGATTCTTCTTTCCTCATACCATGACTAAACAATCTAAGTCTATTTTCTGTCATCTTATCCACGATTGACGCAACACCTATACTTCCTNTTTAAGTCTATTTTCTCTCATCTTATACACGATTGACGCTACACTTACATTCTTATATGCTCGTTCCTTATTCTATCTTTTCTAGTCACTCCACTCATCCAACTAAGCATTTTCATCTCTGCTACACTGATTCTCTGCTCTACTTTCTTATCAACCACCCAACACTCTGAACCATACATCATAGCTAGTCTCAATACATTGTTGTAGAATTTACCTTTTAGCCTCATTGGAAATCTTTTATCGCATTTTTGAACTTTTGCTAGGCTGTAAAAAAAAAAGCTCAAGTCCAATCAATGAGGACTTTTAGTATGTCATTATACATATCTTAATTCAACTTTTTTTTAAAAAAAAATTTGGTTGGGAATTTTTTCCGCCATTTTTTCTTTGTTGAATGGCCTACAGCGATGACTAGTAAAATTCTTGAGATGCTATATAATTATTTGTGATAGAAACCATGGTATGTGCGTTATTAATGAGTTGTAAGGGATTGGTTTGCAACATGTGTTAAAAATTGTTATTTTGAATTCCTAAAAAGGAACAATTTTTAAATTATTTTTGCTTTTACATATATAGAGTGTTTATTAAGTAAGAAAACGGGTTTCTATTGTTTTCATTGTTACAACTGACCTGTTTCCTTACTTACTGAGCACTCTGTATTTATGTTAATAACTATGTTATACTTCTTTTTCTAAACAAAAAAAACACTGGTTTATTGCAATGTGCATTATCCCTCCAGTTCATTTGCTGCCATTTGTGCATGCCAATGAGCTATCAAAACTTATCATTATCAATACAATTTTTTAAATAAAAATTGATCACTTGTGGCTAATTAATTAAGTAAAATTAAAACTATATTAAAAATATTATTAATTTAAAAACTAAAAAATATTAAACTCAAAAATCAAAAAAAATTACTGAAAAGTCGCGGATACGTATTTCGGAAACAATGTTACCATTATCAACGCTAAACACATACTTAAAAAACACAATAAATACATACGTATGTGTTTAGCGTTGATAATGGTAACATTGTTTCCAAAATACGTATCCGCGACTTTTCAGTAATTTTTTTTTGACTTTTGAGTTTAATATTTTTTAGTTTTTAAATTAATAATATTTTTAATATAGTTTTAATTTTACTTAATACAATTTTTGTTCGCAATCATTATACTTATTTTCTTAATAATGCATTACAAGTATAACACCAACACTTTGATTTTAAAAATAAGTTTAGTCCAATGTACGTATTTTAAATAATTTAATGATTTATCTTACTTACTCTTAATAGTATAGAAGAGCCTGAGACGCTTTCAAACAGTACAAACGGAGAATCTGGATCTGAAGAGACCGAAGAAGAAGAAGGTGGAGATTCTAGTGAAGAAGAATTAATGCAAGTATTTGGCGAAACTGCTGTCCAAGGAGTTACATGGTTGGCTAGTGTCATGGGCGTAAATTTTAACCAATCTATTAACTCATTGGAAACTTCAAGTAGTACAGAAAAACAACCCACCACATCACAACAGTCACAAAATTCTTGAATAATTTGTTTATGATTATTATTTTCTACTCTTTAAATAAGTACAAAATTGTAAGTTTTAAAATTTAAAATTTTGTTGTAATTTTTAAGTTGGACACTATAAAGCCCTAGACCAAAATTTATATAATTAAAAACACGATAAAGCTGTGTTACTGGTTTCCTATTATTAATATTATATATATTTATTATAATGTATACTTATTTAATAATTATTTATTTATGTATAAACTTTTATTAAAATTTAATAAATTATTTTTTCTTGAAAATGATCTCATTTTACTTTGAAAACACCGTTAGGCTATAACATACGATATATATATATACATATATGTATATAAAACATTTTTACTGTAAAAACGGTAGCACAGTGTGGATGTAACATTGTGGGTACAATTATAGATGATATCTGACAGTGATTAAAATCGTTTCTTATGATAGCCATAAGACTATCATATTTAATTATTTAGTATTATAATTTTGACTCAGAAATTATAAAAATATAAAAAGTAGATATTACTTTTATGGCAAACGTGTATAAAAGTTCAAGGGCTTCATGCAATACTTTACAAAAAAAAACTATTTGTTACTTTTAATTAAATTTACTGGTTTACAAGGAATTTTTATCAGAAATCTAATTATACTTTTCTAAACCTATTTTGAATCTACAATTAGGTTTCCCCCATTTCCGAGGAACGATGAGATTTTTTTCAATTTTTGAGGGTAAATTTTTCGTCTAGATACGATTTGTGATCTTTTGAGGTATGTTGAAAAATATCGATTTGGAGAGAGCTGAGAAAAAGTGGTAATAGACACAAAAAACACATCATAGTAAAAACAAAACCTTCTCAGCTTCGCATTGAAGCTAAAAATATACAACAATTAATGAAATTTAAATAAATTTCAAACTATTAATAGTGTTGAATTATAGTATGAATATGGATTTAATAATTTTTATTATATTATGAAATTTGAATATTTTTTAAACTACAAATAACTAATAACAATTATTAACTTTTTAACTTTTATTAAATACTAATATAATTAAAGTATACTTAAATTTTTTTTAAGATGATAATTTATTTTTTTATAAATTATATGACTATTAAATAAAATTTAATATATAATTTAAATATTTAATTTAATTGACAAGATATTGACCACATTAACGGGTTTCTTTTTTCAAATTTCGTATTATGTTTAGGTATTATAATTATATTGTTGTTTTTTTTTTTTTAGACAATCATTTTTCTTAAATTTAAGTGTTTGTATATCATGAAAATATATGTCACTCATATAATTTTTTTTAATATTAGAATTTTGAAATTACTATTTAAGAAAGCAGTACTCATTCATAATGCTTCTTAAAAAATACCTTTATTAAATAATTTAGAGCAGTTTCAAGTAAGTTAAGGAATAAATTGTATGCACTTCGTTAAGTTCAAATACCATAAGAATATAGACTAAGCCATAGTTATGTTTACCATTAATTTGAAATAAATTATCTAATATTTATGACTAAAAATATTAACAATTAGATAAAATATATTTTTCTTAAAGCAAATGAAACAAAGTTATGTATTATTTAAAACTAGTTGTAAAATACCATTATACAAAATTAATTAACTAATCGTCTACATTAATATCAGTAATGACGACAGATTCACTATTATCGTCAATTTTACTTTGCATTAATCTTTTTTGATTCATTTCATCGATTAATATTCGTATAATGAAATAAATTAGTTCAAACACACTTATAATGCTGCACCCAAGAAACAATCCCAAAAATCCACCCGTATGACCTAAAAAAAATAAAATATTATAGTTACAATGTCAAAAAGCATAATCTTCTATCACTTACATAGTAATTCATTAAATGACAATAATGCAGTTTTTTCGATACTTATTACGTATGATCTATCAAAATAAATTGATAAAGCAAAGGAGTCCTTATTTCTATTTGAAATAAAGTTAAATTATGTAAAAGTTATAATAATTATATGATACTTAAATATAATGTACCAACGATTTTTTCTCAGTCGGTGTATTATTTTTGTATAGTTCAACAACTTTAAACTCATATCTAACTTCATTGCAGTCTGGTAAACAGTCGCATTCATCTTTGAAACTCTCCGGGAAATTTTTATCAAATATTGAATAACCTACGTACATTAATTATAATTAATGTAAATAAATAAATATAATTAGTCTAACACCACAAATAACACTTGAAAAAAATCAATGGTTTCCGTATTTTAAAAACGATGTTTTCAACATGGTTTTTTGTGCTTATCAGGCACGTAGTCAGGAGGTGGGTCCATGGGGTCTGGATCCCCCTCGAAATTTTTTAAACTTCTCACCAAAAAATCAGATGGTACTTTGATTTTCTACCAATTACGTTTTAAAAGTGACGATAAAAAAAAAATATATATATATTAATATATTTACCTATAGGTTTAAATAAATTACTAACTACACACCCGTATTTTTATATTTTTTTCATTTATTTGAGATCGGTTGCTTTATTAAAATTGTGTATTCCATTATTCTTCATTAATAAATACTAGATAGTAGATACTGAACGACATTTGTGCAATGTGAGTTAAATTCAATTTAAATCGTGGAACATCAATGATGCCATTGATATTCCAAGAATTTATGGAATATTATATTGTATATTGTTCGTTATAAGCGCTTGTCCCGTTGTTTGTCTGGAGGCATCACAGATATATATAATTAGATTATATATATATCTGTGCGAGGCATCAACTATAGATAATATTTTGATTTTCTTTTGGATACCTAACTGAACACAACTAGTGATGGGCATAATCGAATGATTAGTAATCGAGACATTTTCATAATCGAATGAATCTCTCGAAAAATCACTCGAAGTTAAAATCGTCTGCTCGTATGATAAGAATAATCAACTATTATTATTTATCGAAAGAATCGAAAAATTATTCGAAATATGAATAAATATACCTATAGTAAATAATTATTAATTATATTTTGCTTTTTTTATTTGTTGGTGTTTATTTATAATTATTATATTAAACTATAATTTAGGAATAATAATAACAATAATATATTAATAATGCATTATTAATAAGTGCTTTAAATAAAAGACAAGTTGTTATTTTTTTAATTTAATAATTATTATCTACAGAGTGTTCAGTAAGTCTGGAAACGGGTTTCTATTGTTCTCATTGTTTGTCACAATGAGAACAATAGAAACCCGTTTCCTGACTTACTGAACACCCTGTATATTTTTAATTAATCTGTTGGTCTAAAATACTGTAAATTCTGAATTATAAAAAAATCTACCTGTTATGCTTTCTTTATCTTTTAATAATAAATATGTATATTGTCTCATTTATAAACATACATCGTATTATCTGTATTTATTTATAACTATAACATAATACAACCGAGTTAGACCGTAGAAATGACGAAAAAAAACCGATAACAAATTTAAAAATAAAAACATAAGATAAGGTAGCAATTAGTCGGCTTGACCATCATAATTAAAACACCTAATTCCACACCTAATTGATTTTTCATAAATTCACAACTAGTGAGAGAATCAGAACTCAGTAGTTTAGCCAGTTCAGGACAAAACTTTGTTCTAATCGTCACATACTTCCCAAAAATGTGACAGATAAGGTGTTGCCATGAGTAGCGATTGAACGAGTTGAAAATAAGAAGACTCGAAGTCAATAATTTAATAATAATTCGACTATAATTTATGCTAAATAAAAACTTAAAAATAGTATTCTCTCGTTTCATCGTTTCATAGACATCATTCGAATTAACTTTTATTCGATTATATACATTTCAAGATCAAGAAATCATTGTTTTCATAATAAACGAGAAATCATTAAAAATAATCACTTGATTATAGAATAATCAATATTATTTAAAAAATCAGAATATCTCGATTATATAAGAGATATGATTTCAATAATCGAAATATCTCGATGGGTTGCCATTTGAAAATCTGAAGTTTATACAAGTTCTAAGTATAAGGGATGATAACAGAAATTTAATATTTCTTGTGAAACAGCTCATCAAAGATCCATAATGATTTAAAAAAAAAAATTGTTTATAACACTTGTATTTTTAAGATATTGCGTGAGATATAGTTAGCCGATCACTCTGTATATTATAATATAAATAATTTAAAAAAGATCTAATAAATATTAGATTGATTATTTTTTATTAGATTGCATAAAATTTTTGAAAATATTAATTAATAACTTGATTTTGAATAACCTTACGTATATCCATTTTATTTTATTTATTTTTATTAAAACTAAGAGAACTAAACATTCTTTGATATGTAATGTCAATAAAAATGTACGAGTAAATTAAAAATACCTGAAGAACTCTCCATGCATCCATAATTTTCTTTACCACAGAAAGGCGTATCTTTTTCTCCTAGATTAAAAAAAAATTTTACAAAATAATCTAAAGACAAGATTAATTTCTATTCTTTGCTAAACCAAAATACAAAATTACAGTGATATATGTGAATTTATGGTATATCTGAATAAGACAGTTGTAGAATCTGACTAATTCAACGGTCTATCAGGAACATTCCCAGTAGTTTACTATTGGGAATGTTTATTATTATTATTGAGGCATTACATATTATTTATTGCAATTTTAGTAAATTATGTAAAACAAGGTGTTCAGCTAATTTATCTGTTAAAGTATAACTCTACTAATATGTTACAGTTACAAAATAATTTTAACCACTGGTGGATTTAAGAAGAGTATACGGGAGCTGAAGCACGCAACGTTCAGCATAGCAACTTTTTGTTTTTATCTCTCAATTACTAAAATATTTTATATCATTTATAAAACTATAGGTTTTGTTTGTAATCTCAACTGGATAATAGAATATAGAACAATGATTATTATTTATCGTATTATACACCATAACCCAATAATATTTGTCATAGTGATTTCAACTATGCTTGAAAAATGTATAAACAAAATTATTATTATGTTACCCTGTTAAATCACGGCGAATAAAAAAGTTTAAATATTTATGATACATTTGTAATTACTATTTTGTGTAAAAAGTTGAATGTAAGAAAGGCAATTTTTGTAAAACATATTTCTCTTTTATATTTCAGAATTTAAACATCTTTCATCTATATTATTATGTATTTATCAAAATATTATTTATCTAAAAATAAATCTATTAATAAAATTATATATATTAATTATATAATATACTAATAACTCAAAGTTTTAAAAATCTGAATCATTAAGTAACAAAAATGTTTACTGAAAATTTGTAATTATCTTACGTGGATGATAAAATGCACTACAACCGCATTTCTTTATTGAGATATTAGCTCTACACTCAACATCGCAATTATTTTCAGTATAAATTTTGAAATACTTCAATTTCTTTTCATGTTGAAAATAACACTTTCGTTGTCTTGGTTTCCAGTTTGAAATCCCCTGTGATGTTGGCCAAGCACTAACTACTGTAGATACATATAACGCTTCATCTCTAAATATGTAAGCAGTGGGTAAAATCATATTTGGAACATTAACTGGACTGTGCAAAATTAACTGGAACACATTTTTTATATTTTATGTAAAAAATCGATTAAGAAGATGTAGTTTTAACAAAATTTGAGGGGCGGGGACTTATTTTATCTAACTTCTCCCTTTCTAATACTTCTTTTTATAAAAATTGTATACATAGATTTTCTTAAGTTATGGATATACAGTTCAAGGTTTTATCACAACAAATGCTAAAAAATTAAACTATGGTTTAGGCCACTATTAAAATAATATCCAATAATTACCAAAAATAAATTCTTAAGTTTATGCAATAAAAAAACATAAATATACGCATCTAAGAATACACTAAAAATTGACAAAATATGAAATAAAAATATAAAAAATAAATAAATATTTAAATTATTTATTTATAATATAAATTGGAAAAATGTCTAAAATTACCTATATTTAAATTTGTAATTTTTTGGGGGATTTTCATCATTTACGAAGAACGAGGGAAAAATTTTTAATTTTAAGAGTAACGTCTTCGATTAGATACGATTTGTAATCTTTTGATATATTGTTCATCAAAATCGGTCCAGATAGAGCTAAGATTGAGCGCTCACAGACACAAAAAAATATATAAAAAAACACATCATAGTAAAAAATATCTTCTCAGCTTCGCATCGAAGCTAAAAAACTGGGTTGATATTTGAAAAAATAAAGTTGATATTGATTTGAGGGTTATGGAATAAAGATGGAATCTTTATTTTTCTTGACAAGTAGCTCAAAATGTATTTATAGCAAATAGAATAATTACATATATGATAAAACTGATCATTCTGTATTTTGTAACCCTGTTCGATATTAACTTATAGTTGACTAATGATCAAATAGAACTCTGAGAAATATCTAAGACTTCTAAATGGATCATTTTGTTAATGAAATTTTATAGAATTTTAACTATGAAATTATTTTCCGTAATAAGGCCTTATTAAGTCCTCAGTTGCAACGTATAACAAAATTACATATAATCTGAAATTAATGTAATATTTAATAATAATAAGTAATTCTAAGGAAATGTAAACATGATTTTAATATTTTTTTTATAAATTTTTTAATTTCTCATAAACATATCCGGGATACTAAATTACTAATTATTAAATATATACAATACTCATATGTAAAATATACCCATCATAGTGATGTCGAGGCACAGTCGGAACATGGCAAAGTTGGGACTTCAAAGTATAGATGAAATGTAACAGTAATTAATATCAATACCATAAGGAACGCCTCGATTCCAATGTGTTAAATTTTATAAATTGTATATTTGTATTATTACAATTCCTTTGATTTAAAATTTTTCTCAAATATTATGTTTTTGGTTTTACTATGATATGTTTTTTTTTTATTTATTTTTTTTTGGGGGGGGGGGGGTTTGTTCCCACTTTTTCTCGTCT
>NW_026099572.1:88375917-88408546 GCF_025091365.1 Daktulosphaira vitifoliae
GGGGGGGGGGGATCTGTTACCACTTTTTCTCAGCTCTCACCGAACCGATTTCTTTTAACGATACGTCAAAAGATCACAAATCGTATCTAGTCGAAGACATTACCCTTAAAAATTGAAAAAATTTCCCTCGTTCCCATTAAATGATGAAAATACCCCAAAAAATTACGATTTTTATAATCGGTAAATTTTGACATTTTTTCACTTTTTTTTTTTAAATTACCATAATTTATTGAAAAATGAATGAATCAACCACTAATCAGGATATAAATAAGGAAATAAGATTTCATTTTGCTTTTTGAATAATCTATTAATTTTTTAAAATTAAACACTATCTACAGTTTTTCATTGAAGCTTTTCTTATGATAGTGATTTTAATCACTGTCAGATATCATCCATACTTGTCCCACTATGCCATGTCCATACTGTACCACGCCCCCTTTTTTTATTTTTATTTACCACATAACCAGATCCTTTCAAGGAACATTTTTTTTTATTATTTTTATCGAAGTTTAAAGCCAAGCTGATTGAATTCTTAGAAAAACCTTCGACTATTTTCCAAGGAATATCAAATGAAGTTGAATTTTTTTTAAAGCCTTTATCTGGAGACCATGTTATATCACTATGTTTCATGATGTCACTATGTATAGGGTGATTTTCAAATGATAACCTGAAATAGTATTATTATAATTTATTAAGTAATGGAAAAATAGTCTCTCGTTATTATTATTTACATGTTACGATAGCCTTGGCTTAATAAAGAATGAAAAGGTACCATATTTAATGAATAACATAGACCATATGAAGTTATAATAGGTTGAAAATATGGACAAGGTGAAACAAATTTATGACGTCGAAGTTGAACTATTTCAATAAATTCATTACAAGAAACTCCATGATCCTGAAAATATATTAATTTTAAGGTTATACAAATAGAATACTGTTAAAATTGACTTTTTAATTAAACCTTAATTTATCTTACACTCAAAATTAATTTCAATACATTTGAATTAATCCATTTAATAGTCCTATTTTTTTTGGCTTCATAAGGATTGCATAACAATTGTACAGTTTCTTGAAATTCACTAATACCAAATAGTATTTTTTTTATTTATTATTCATATAAAATTTGATCGAATAAAATTTCAATTTATATACTTGAATGAAATTTCATTGGTGTCATTTCTTTTTTCTAAATTTTGTAATTGTGCATCTCTACAAATAGTTATTGCTGGGTACGGAAATTCTGATAAATTGTATTTATCATGGCGTACTTTTACAGTCATTTGACTTTGCATCCATTTAAAAAAAATTTGATAAACCTGAATTCCACAAATAAACGCAACTGATGACATAATAATGATCCAAAACAATCTAGCAAAAAGTCATTTAAAAATCGTCGATATACGATAAACGTAATATTTCTTATTAAATAATTAACACCTTATATCAAATTGTCAAGTTTCAGCTTTATTATATAAAAACGAGACCCAAGTAAAATAAATCAGTATACTTTGAAAGCAAAAATATACATATTTATAAAACATTGTTATTAAAATATTATTAAGTTATTTAAATTTTAAATTGTAATAGAGCTAATAATAATGCCAACTATATGATTTTACAATTAAATTAATGCTTTAAATATTTTATACAAATATTTTATATATCTGATTAATGTCAATATTTATTCGCATTTTTAAGTTTTCATGTGTCAACAGCAAAATTTAGTTATTATTTTACCAGCACCAAATTCATATAATAATAGTTATAATTAAGTCAAGGAGATAAAACCCCTTAACTAAACCACTGCTAAGTTCATTAAGTTCTTCACATAAACTAATATGACCAAATTTTAACGAATTTCATTGTTTATCGAGATTTATTGTTTGGTAGCGATATGAAGATAATTGAATTAAAGCTAAACTTCAAAATAAGTGACTATATATTATAGTTATGTGATGATGAAATATTTACAATATTCACTATGTTTGTTATATTTATTTGACTATAATTTTTAATAATATTAAAAAATATATATCAATATAAAAATTATTTATTTATAAATTGATTAACTATCAAATTTAAAAAAAAATAAACTTAAAAAAAGAAATATATTATATTTTCAGTAAATATTTTTTATTTCGTTGAATTTTTAAAAGATTTAGTTTAAAAAAATAAAAATCTAGATAATATTGAATAATTATTATAAATTAATTACCTTTCAAAAAGTGGTCGTTTTGGTTCCCCTAGATACATCACACCATGTATACTGGTAATAGATGAAAACTTGCGAAGATAATTCCCGAAGAGCTTTTTTAGTGACTGATTTCTTAAATTGTCATTATATGCCACTGCTAATTTTCTACGGAAAATATTAACTTTGTAATATTCAGACATGTTTTTTGAAATTTCACTTCTCAAATATAATTTTTATGAAAATACCAACAATATTTTAAGACTAAAAAAAATAATAAACTCATTCTACTAAATATTTCTATTTATAATTCTATGTTAACTGAGTATTGACAGTTCTCGAGAATTCTTGAAAAGTTCTCATGCAAACGATGTTTACACAACACGTCAAATAATAAATGAAAAAACACGAAATTATGTTTTCATTAAGTTAAAAATTTATTTACACGAGTGATTTATTTCATTAGAGTACAATGTTTCAGTGAAAAATCAATTAAGATCCATTAAGTAGACCTACTACTAATGATTTTAACTCAATGCTTAAAATACTCGAAATCCTCTGATTATAAATTTAAATATACTAATTATTAATAATTTTTTTTCCATTATATATATAATATTAATCTATTTTTCTAAACAAATGTTTGTTAAACATTTATAAAATCCTATTGACTAATAGTTAATATTGACTTTTAGTTTGTAAGAAACCTGTCAATTTTGACCATGACATTTCTTAACTTTTCAAAATGTTAATACACTTTAAACATTCATTATTTGGAATTAAAATTAAAATACATTGGTAACCGTAATTTTAATTAAAAGGATCAATTAATCTTATAAGATGACTTATAATAAATAAAACACAAATTATGTAACTTTGTCGACCTTGATATTTTAAAAAATTATACAATTATTTAAGTATATATCATCAAAATCTAATTTATAATACATGTTGAGGTATTGTACAACAAAGTCAAATTTTTAGTATAAGTGTAAAAACTTTTTCGGTACATTTATGGTACTTCACTGAAATACTTGCTGATTTAGCTTTTTTCACAACAATTTAACAATCTAGACAAAATGGTAAAATCCTTAGATAACAAAACTTAAGGTAATCAAAATGATAAATCAAATTTCAATGGACTGTTGTGTCGATTTAAGAAAACATCGGTATTCATCAATTTATAACAGAAAATAAAAATGAATTTTTTTAGCGCTTAACAATGATTATAGTTTTATAAACTATGATCGCGAAACTTGGTTACAAAATGGGATAGAACCCCAATTCTTCCGTATTTTACAAAGATGCAAAGGAGTAATATTAGGGTGGTCCTTATTTTGCAAGTTTGAAAATTTGATGCCAAGTGATTGGTATTTTGTTCGATATAGCATACAGAATATATTGGTGAATTTTGAGCGTTCTAGGTCAACCCCTTCACTTACCTCAGAGTGGTTGAAAATTGAGAGTACAGAAAAAATTATCAAGGATTATCTAAAGCCAGTTTAATAAAAAATGTTTCACTGCAATAAATTTAAGTTTTAATATCAGATTTTAACAAAATACATTGAACACATTCATATTTTTTTCAATTTTTACACTGAAATTACTACAAAATACAAAAAATTTTAAATGACAACTTTTTCATCAAAAAACTATGCCACGTCACCACTATGCCAAGACACCCCTGTGCTGGGTTTTTTTTTAATTATAATATTTCCTATTTTATAAGATAAAATATTAAATAAGTATGTTCTCGTTTCAAAAATTAAGGTGACTCCCTTTTATGTTAAAAGAGTTGATTCTTAAAAGTAATTTTTAACTGATTAATCAATAAATATTTGTAACCAAAAGAAATTAAAAATTTGTTCCAATATTGCATTGATATTGTGAGTATTCAAGTCGAGTTGTTACAGTAAATAAAAAAGATAATTATGATAGACATGCGCGTAGTTATTAATTAAGTTAATCAAGGTTTATTCTTTATGCTATATTTAGATTAAAACATTTTTTTTTTTTATGATCTTTCCATTTTTATGGCTATTTTAATGTAAATAACCCAGCACAGTGGTGTCGACGCACAGTGTGGATGAGGCATAGATGGGACAAGTATAGATGATATCTGACAGTGATTAAAATCACTATCATATGAAATGTTTCGATGCAAATCTGTAGATAGTGTTTAATTTTAAGAAATTGGTAGATTATTTCAAAAGCAACAATAACTCTTATTCCCTTAATTTTATCTGGATTAGTTATTTAATTTATAATTAAATATATGAATAAATAATAATTATAATAATTAAATTTAGTATGAAATTAATATTCAATAATTTAATATTGTAATTTTTACGGAGATATGAAAATAATAAAGTAGTACTATATTTTTTTACTTTAAACGCGTATAAAAATTTAAAGGGTTTGATGCAATACTTTTCAATAAAAAATGTTTGTTACATATAACAAAGTTATAAGTTTTATACACAGGACTACAAGGAACTTTCATCAGAAACAAAAATATACTTTTCTAAATATACTTTTCCAAATCAACTTTTCGTGATGTTTTCAAATGTGCAATTAGACTTTTACTATTACTTCTAAGTTTCAATATTATTACTTATTATTAAAAAATAAGTATTTACATATAAAAAAATAATTAAGAACAAAAATAAATTGTTTTATATTAATATTGATTTTGATTATAAATATGTTAAAAATAAGGAAAATGGCATATTTAACCTATTTTTTTTATCCATTAAAGTTGATTTTTGTGCAAGTATATAATAAAAAAAATTAATTTATTACCATAACTTTTAGCTCAATTTGCAAGTTTGAATTTGACATCATTAAATAGGAAATTTTTTGAGAATTATAAAAATTGTATCGTTAAGATTAATATGCAGTCAGGAAATTTTATAATTACTATTTATAGTACATTTATCAGAATCGCTCAATTTTTTAGCTTCGATGCGAAGCTGAGAAGGTATTGGTTTTACTAAAATGTGTTTATTTTTTTATTTTTGTGTCTGTTACCACTTTTTCTCAGCTCTCACCGAACGGATTTCTTTCAACGATACGCCAAAAGATCACAAATCGTATCGAGTCGAAGACATTATCCTCAAAAATTTAAAAAATTTCCCTCGTTCCCCGTAAATGGGATAATCCCCAAAAAAATTACAAATTTAAAAATCACTAATTTACGAAATTTTTTCAATTTTTTTTACTTAAAACTGCCATAACTTTTTCAAAAATGAGCAAATCAATATAATTTTTTTTTCATAGATGCTTTATATCATTTGGTATATTTTTTTTATAAAACTGACCCTTTAACTGCCCACAGAGTGATTTAAAATGACAACCTTTTCACAAAAAATTAACTTTTGAAAGTGTTCCGGAAACTCCGACTCTTTTATACAAATCTTAAATTAAAAATAATGTAATATACTTTATTATGGAAAAAAAAATTTGAACTTTATTTTGTCTTCACAGAGAAAATAGTTACCAAATGCTATTTTTATGTGAAAAGCTCGATTTTATATTTTATATTTTTAACTTTATAATGCTATAACTTATTGAAAAGTGTATGGATCAACACAATTTTTTTATGAGAAATAATATTTTTTAATAATCCCTTTTTCATTCGACATACTTTATCTTAATCAAGATTTTAATAAGGAACTAGCAGATCATGTAGCTTTTGGAATAATCCACCAATTTTTTAAAATTAAACACTATCTAAATATTTGCATCGAAGCGTTTATTTTTTATAGTGATTTTAATCACTGTCAGATATCATTATACTTGATCCAACTATAACACGACATCACTGTGCCGCGACCCTCCTGTGCTGAGTTTTTTTTCATTTTAATCGTAATAGATAACTTAAATAGAAATAATAGTAATCATTTCCTGGTGACTTTTGGTATTTAAAATGATTCTACAATTGAAATATGAACTGAATTAATTTTAATGATTTGCTTTAACTAAAAAACTAATCAAAAAAAGTTGTTAAAAAGATCAAAAATCTATTGTTAATTCAGAAGAAACTAACAATCATTTTTTCTATAAATTATTTATATAGTAACATGTTACCAAAAAATTTGGTAACATTATTTGGAATATTATAGTCTAGTAGTAGAACACACAAATAGAGTAAAATAATTATTAAATTACAAAGTAAAATGATTGAATTTTGTAATTGAAATCTATCATTTCGTACTTGATTCATCAATAAATACTTTGAAAATATTATAAATTAATGATTTTAATTGTCTGTATGGAGAACATGGGATAAGTAACTGTTTAATTAATAAATTAGAAAATATTTGTACACAAAAACAACAAATATGCGCTCTAATACAGTCAATAACATACAATTTTTAATTTACTTTATAATTCAGTATAATAATATCAAAAATGTATGTATACAATTTCATATTTATGCTTAAAATATGTACAATTATTATAATCTGAAATTTGAATTTTGCGGCTTTCAACATAAAATGTCAGAGAGATTGGAGTTTCGATTATCAATAATAATACTCCCATTTTACTCCCCGCCTACCTTTAATAAACAGCTGTTTGCGCAACAATACACACTAAATTTTCCGAGTGATTGTCGAATGTTGATTTGTGTGCGTAATAGCTTTAAAACTTGCGTCGAAAGTTTGTAGATATTTAATTTACTTTAGTTTTTTTTAGAATTTTTCCTATAACGTTGTATAAATTGTCTACTGGTCATCTAGAATAAATAGTTTTATTTCAATAAGAAATCCAATTTAAAAACCAACTAATCTACTTTCATTTAAGTAAAATTATTTTCAAAGTAAGTACATATACAAAAGGTTATCTTCTGTTATGGTATTTAGAGGACAGTATTGTCTTCAATTTTCAATAAAGATCAACGTATATTTTAACATTTAATATTATATAGTTTATTAAAACCCATTTTTACTGTACTGATGTTAATATTTCACTAACTTTTTTAACCTACTTATAATTCAATACTATCACTGTCAAATTATTTTGTTCTACAGAACAATGTCTGTACTGAATCATAACTGTGATGATCAACCTGAGTGCCCATTATGTATGGAAGCATTTGAGGTTGATGATCTGAACTTTTTTCCATGTACGTGTGGTTACCAAATATGTCGGTTTTGTTGGCATCGTATTAGAACTGATGAAAATGGTTTATGCCCAGCATGTCGAAAACCTTACCCTGAAGATCCAGCTGATTTTAAACCACTTAGTCGAGAAGAAGTAGCTAAATTAAAGGCGGAAAAAAGGCATAAAAATCAACAGAAAAAAAACAAAATTACTGAAGATAGAAAAGTACTTAACAATATGCGAGTTTTACAAAAAAATTTAGTATTTGTAGTTGGTCTACCCAATCGGATATCAGAAGCTGAAGTAATAATACTTATATTTAAGTAAAAAAGTCATTATGTTTAATATCAACATAATACATGATTGTTTATTAGTTTTCCATTTGTATTTAATTGACTTTTAAAATATCTTCTATTAAAATTCTGTTGTTATAAATAAAATTCTTTGCAAGATCTTTTATTTAGATATTATTTAACATAATATCCCTTTTAAAACCTAAAAAATTATACTTTGTTTAATTGATTAGCTTTAAAAATCCATTATTTCATTTTTCAGACACTCAAAAAACATGATTATTTTGGAAAATTTGGAAAAATATTAAAAGTTGTTATAAATCAAAGTACATCATATATTGGAACTCAAGTATAAAAACACTATATGCACTATCAATAATTATATAATTATTATTCTATTAACTGATAAATTAGGTTTTTTACCTGCAAATTTAGCCAAATGGTTAACTTGCACTAAATATGTGACTTATCGTTTATAAAAATATCTATAGTATAATTTAAGTATTTACAAACTATTATAACTGACAAAATCTATTCAACTAATTAACATAAAATTTAAAAAAAGTAAAGAACAGTAGGGACCCAGCAAAGTAGATTTGAGGTATTTTTTAGATTTGTATTAATAAATTTCTGACAACGATTAAAATCATTATCATAAAACAATTTGATGCATGTTTGAAACAAAATTTGACATATCTACCAAAAGTTACAGTTTTCAACTTAAGACACTCATAGAAGATAAGTCATCAAGAAGACTTTGTTTTTTAATCATATATTACACAAAAAATTTAATATCTACTACAGATATAGATCGTTTATTGTTAATTATTACTATCATTAGATATGTTCTCTTTACTGTCAGTTGGTATATTTATAATTGTTAACTCACAGTATTGTGCCTTATATATTTCTATATTTTAAACTTATCTATTTATGAAGTCATAATTGACAATTAACTCCTTATCTTTGATAGTGATATCATAGAAACAACAATTAGCTACCTGTTTTTGTAATCCCTCATATATTATACATATATATTAAATTAACATTGTACATAAAATAAATTAATAAAGTTATGTTAAAAAATCAAATGCTATTTACTATTAAAATAAAACCTCTAACATTTTATTAAATTCAAAATATGTGTTCCCATTTGAAAAAACAAAATTGATATACTTAAATAGTATTACATAAATAATTCAAGAATAGTATGCAACTAAAGGTTGTATGTTATTATTTGAAAAAAAAAATATTGAAATTATGTTTATTCATAAGTAATTGAGTAATTATGCTCAGTTTCAGTGTTGTATTCACTATAACTTAATATATATATTTTTTAATTTTTATTATTAGTGATTTTTTGTTCTATATTATAAAAATTAAAACAACATTAATTTATTTTTTATAAATTTTAGGGTCCAAGTGCAAGTGCTTATGTAACATACTCAAAATGTGAAGATGCACTTAAAGCTATTTTAGCAGTTAATAATGTAATTATTGATAATAGAGTATTAAAAGCATCATTGGGTACAACTAAATATTGTTCAAATTTTATGAAAAATCAACCTTGCCCTAAAACAGATTGCATGTATTTACATGAAATGGGTAATTAAATACTAAATTAATCTAATTTAATTATAATTCAAAAATAATATTTGATGTCCATTTAATAGGGGAACCTGAAGCCAGTTTTACTAAAGATGAAATGCAACAGGGTAAACACCAAGAGTATGAAAAGAAATTATATGAACAATACAATGTGGTTTTAAGGTGAACTAATTTTAATTATACGTTTTATCTTTTTTTTATGATCATTATAAAATATTAATATAATTTTAGAAGACAGGATAATTCTCCTCCAATACAGAATTCAATAATGAACGGCGGTATAGAAAATATGTCTCAAAATAATAAAGAAACTTGGCCTTCTCTCCATAGTAATAATTCACGTGATAATTCACCAGGTATATCATTCAAATGTAATACAATAAATAAATTGTTTATATATTAGCAAGGCTATATTAACTATTAGGTACTACAGGTGCTGTCTATGAGTCCTGTACAGGGTTATTGTTAAACTGTCCTCACACAATATCATTAAAAATATAGAACATATTATATTTTTTTCTTTTTAGAAATTAATACAGCAGACTCTCATTATGTTTAATCTCAATTATATGAAAGTATAAAAATTTTTACTATAAAATTTCTAGGTGATTTTATTACAGCTTAATAAAGTAAAAAAATTGACATTAGAAAATACTCCTGTTGTATTCTACAATTTTCAAAAAAAAAAAGATTTATTCCTATCTCTTTCCCCAAAAAAGTTGTATAAAGTTATATTTTTAAATAGAATTTAAACATATATTTAACCAGATTACAAATGTTATCATCATCTAATAAAGAAAATGATTGCTTGATAACAACTAGTAGTGTAGCTGAAGCTCATAAACGCCTGGAGATATAAATAAATAGTGCCACACTTTATCTTCAGCCATTCTAAGTAGTCATTTATATTATAAATCATTAAATAGTTAGGGGTAGTCAGAGGTATAAAAAAATTATTTTTTTTTTTTTTTTACAGTATAATATATAATTTTTACAACAAATAACACAACACTATTATATTACGTTTTAACATTATTTAATAAAAGTTAAAATTAAAAAATCAAAAATTATTGTGGACCAAGTTATGGCTATATTTGTCGGTCCCTCTTTCAGTAGTAAGGTGTTTTGAAAAAAAATTTATACAACTAGCATAAGTACTAGTGCTTAATTGATAGATTCTTATTAAAAATTATATTTTTTATTAACAATAATAAACTAATGCTCTTTTCCTGGAAATTCCACAAATAAATTATCAGAAGCTATTATTATTATTTTTTTTTTTAATTTTTGATCAACACTAGATTAACTATTAAACTTATGATTTTTCTTTATTTGGTTTTATATGAACTAGTATGTTAATATGATAGTACATTTTATGGTGATCACCACAAGGTATAATTTTTTCAGTTGGGTTCCAACTAATATATATAACTTAGTGTACAATAATTTTATTTTTCAAATAGTGTTAAAACATAATATAATAAATTTGTTTTGTATAATTCTTTGTACATAATAAATTTAACTATTTTCCAAAAAAAAAAACCCGTTTTTTAAGTACTCTTTTTTTTCATGCCCATTATGGCTCCATGATAATCTTCCAAAATACTAGTTCAAAAGTTGTTAATGAATGGCCATTTTATAAATAAGATAATTTTTTCATTTGTAATTTAGTTAAACACATATGTTTCCATTTAAATCAAAATAGTTGTCATAGTATTAAGGGGGATAGAACTAAATTTTTTTTTTAATCATACAATGTAAATATGAATGACTACTGAAAATAAAATTATAATATTTTTTACAATTAAGAGTAAATAATACATAACTGAAAAATCAACATGTATGTTAGTAATAATATTGCTAATTTTCATTTATGAGTTTTTAAATTACTGAATAAAGATAATATTTCAGTTGAAGATGACAGATTATATGATGTTGAAATAACTTTAACTAATCACAATTCACAGTCAGATAAAAATTCAGATAAAGGAGAATCTCAAAATAATAAAATAAATGCACATAAAAACAAAAAGAAATCTAGTTCCCCCGAAAACAGGTAATCTTAATTATATACTTGATTGACTAGATAAATGTCAATTGTACAGAAAATGCTAAAATATAATCCTTATTTTACAATTCATCATTTAAAAAAATGTACTTATATTATTATTTTAATCATTTACACATTTACTTAGCTGTTACAAATTAGAATTAGTATATACTTCAATATAAAAAAATTTTAATTAAAATGTAATTGTAAACAACTTATTATTTTAGAAAAGATAAAGTAAATACACCTAATTCTATTCCATCAGCCGAAGAGGAACAGTTAAATACATTGGAAGGTGAATGTACTGAAAATAAAAGAAATTTAATAAAAGAAATATGGTATACTGAACCAGTTGGTAATAATCAATTAGAAATTGATGCCCAAAGTGGTATGGATTTTCATTAACTAATTAATTTTTTTTAATATATTTTAAATCACTTGTGTTTGTTAAAGATCTATGTATCTTTAATTTTTATTTTTATATTTGTTTTTTTACTAGTTAAATATTTTTATAATTTATAGATACTTTATTTGAAAATTCCCAAAAACCATCCTCAATATTTGAACAAGATAACAACAATTCATTCTTTTCATCAAATTTTTCAAAATTAACCAATGGAAAATCTAGTCCTGGTAAAATAATTTCTTACGCATATTAGGTTTTATTTTAATTTCTTATTTTTACATCTAGTATTAAACAGTGAATCTGATTGGAGTCCACCAGTTAGTGCAATTTTACCACCTATACCTGATGTTTTACCTCAAGTTCAAACTTCTGAGGATTGGCAAGCAGCATTTGGGTTTTCAAATAATAGTAATAATTTTAGAAGTAATACATATAATCAGTCATCAGATATTAATAGATCTACGGTAAGTGCAATATTATTTGTTAAGTTCTTAGATTAAAATTTTACACAATATAAATACTTTAGATTTTTTTTTTCATTGCAAACCTAACAATACTTTTTATTATTTAAAACTTATTGAGTAGTGTATTTTTCTTTTAATAATTGATATTTAATTTTAATATATGTAATCAATCTACACTTCATTTTGAATCACATATAGTGTTGCTATTGCATATAATTAAACTCTGAAAAATTTTAGGTGATAAAAACTTATATAATATTTTGCTTAAGTATTAATAGTTTGATAATTTTTTCCAAAAGGAGACTGATAAGAATTAAGAAGATCTGTAAGATAAATAGTACATTAAATAATATCAACTGGTTATATTTAATAATGGTTAAATAATTATGATTTATGAAAATTATCAATTTTTTAAAATTATTTCAAAATTATCAATACAATAATATAAAATTGTTTAATATGATTAATAAGTTTTATTAAATTAAATATTTAATTTTTAGTTAAATTTACCAGCCGATGATAGTATATTTGATTCAGTTTCTATTACACAACGAGCTTTATCTGAATATATGGAACAACAAAATCATTTAAATATGTACCAATCTAGACTTCAAAATTCTGGGTAAGTCAATTAACTGGATACCGATTCTCAACATTTTATTTTAATTATTTTTACTGATAGTTTCCCTTACTGCACAAAATTAATGGATAATCTTCACATAAATAATGCGGCTCCTCCAAGAACATGTCTACCACCTCCTGGATTTTCTTCGGCTTCCAATCAAATCAATTCCTATGGTATCAGTATTCCTCGTAACACAGGTAATTTTTAATATTACTCTTCTTTTACTTATTATAGCTTATTAATTTATCATAAAAAAAACCTTTAAATATGATTACTCTATCATTAATAAAGTATAGGAAATTGAAAAAATTATTTTTATCGACTAAATATTTTTTTTTTTCAATTGCGACTTTTTTAAAAAAAAAAAAAAAAAAACTTTGCTTCAAATTTGTATATTGAAAAATTGCAACTTAAATGATAGAATAATTTTAAGTGAGGAAGGTATGACAAACACCTCCTTGGGATGGTCTGTATTTTAGTTTGAATATTACCATTATTTTTTAACTATAATATAAATTAGTAGGTATAATTCTTAATTTATTATATGGTTTGTTTAACGTTTACAGTGATAATTTAATAAAATTATTAATGTTATTTTCTAATTTACAGGTAACACTAATAAATTGACACAAAATAATCAGTTTGGATTACAACAACATATAGGTCAAACATCTTCCCATAGTAAGTTGCAAAATGATAAATTAATTATAATAGAAAAAATATATAACTAATTGTTATTATTTAATTTTTGTTAGATTTAGATTGGTCATCAATTGATCCAGCAATTGTCACTGCAGCACCTCATTGTAATCTTTATACAACACCACCACCACCTCCAGGTTTTAATATGAGACAAACTTTCGACTCAAATTTATGGTTGTTCAACAACCTTATTTAAATGTGCTTTACTTATGTGATACTTGAGCAAGAAAATAAATAGTAAAGGCAGATATTTTTATTTCAATATTGGTTAGTAGTAAACATTTCTTTTATATTTTTTACGTTATTTTTTTTATTTATATATATTTATTTATTGTAAATTATATAAATATTATTATTTTGTACTTTTTGACATCATTGAAAATTTAAAATATCTTTTGTCTACTTGTTTTTCCAGATTATGATAACCCTAACAAATCCCACGCAATATTCTAATATTAATTAAATGAATTGTTTATGATTCAAGAAAATAAAAATTTGCCAAACTTTATTATTATTACATTTATTATTAATTATTATTCTTATTATATTAATTGAAATATCATAAAAAAATATTAGAACTGCTTTAATATCAGTTTATTATTTATTTTATTTATTATCCCTCCATTTTAAATTTTGATGCCTATTAACTAAAAATTTTAAAAAAGTTATTAGGAATAAAATTAAATAATTAATGATTTGTGTTGCATAAATAATTTTCAAATCAGAAAAAATAATCTAATATAGTTAAATATATTTTGGCTACAAAATAAATATAAATTTATCAATACCTTAACCATTCTATCAGTTTGCCCCTTCAAATGTTATTTCTTTAATTATTGTAACATCATTAACTCAATATATTTAAAATTAAAATTAAATTGGTGGGAAATTTTTATATTTTATTACAAAAGAAATGTCATTATATTAATTAGTTTGTGAGGAACTTAACACACAATGCATTTATTAAAGGATCCTTGAATCATATTTTAAAATGTATTTTTGGTCTTAAAAAAATTGGCATTACTAAGATTTATATTTTAATAATCTATTTAAAGGTTTACTTTACTAAGTGGCGTATTAAAATAGTTGTCTATAAATGTTTCTTAAAAGGCTTATAAACATAAGAATTTAATTGCTAATATAAATAAGAACTTGCAGAGCTTAATATATAATTTATTTAAACCACTTTATTGTTACATAATATGAGAACAGTGTCAAAATCACTTAATAAATATTGCTATTAAAAATAAACAATCATAAATTAAGAAAACAAATTAAAGCCCAACAAGTAAATGTCAAGTCTTTCATTCCTGAGTTTGTACAATTAGCATTATACTTCCTTGTGAATTGTCACATTCTACTTGGTGATTGTTCCAATCTTTGCTCTGACAAAATGTAGAACAGTAAGGTGTGCGTCGGCAAAGGGAACATTCAGCAAACGCATCTCTATTACAATTGGCACACTAAAATTTAAACAGAAAAATTAAGTCTCATAAAAATTTTAATTAATCAACAATTACTTTTTTAACATCAGGTAAATCATCACTGCTGGGCTGTAAACCTGCTGTAACACTAGAAATTGTTTCCACATCATAATCATTCCTACAATTTAACAGGGATAAAGGTTTAGGAAAATAAAAATACTTAATCAATAAAAACATTTGAATCTTAAAAAAAAAAATACCTGTTGTCAACATTATTTTCTTTTGCTCTCTTAAGTTCAGATAAAAGTTGTTGTTTTTCTGTATTCCACTTATACTTAGCAACTCTAATAGAGTTGTGAAAATGATTTACTAATTTTGTCATTTTTGAAGACATCTAAATAACAAAAGTCTTAAAGTTTTAACTATGTTAAAAAAAAATTATATATTTTTTTAATACTAATGAAGATTAAAATCTTACACTTTCTAATTTTTTAAATACTTCTTCTGTAGAATCATTTTGTTGAATTACTTCTAATTGAGAAATATCTGTAGATTGAATAAGCATACTAGAATGTTCTTCATCTTTATCTACATCACCATTATCTAATGAAACACCCACACTGCTATCACAACTATCTTCATCAAGACTAATACCAGTGCCATCATCAAGTTTTTTTTTTTTTGAATTACAATTAGCACCAGAATTCTTTTTACTACGTATCCTCTTATAAGGAGTAAATAGTCTGATAGGGCCAGTCTAGTTGTGTAAATTTATATATAAATTAATTAAATAACTTCTATTTAAAAAAAAGTAGATGAATATTTACAGCAGATTCATCATCACAACAAGCTGCACATGTACAACTCATTGCATGTGGTAATAATATTCCATCATAAATAAGAGTTTGTAAACTTCGACCACCAAACCTTATACTTCTTTTCCAATCTTTACTAGATGCTCGACCACAAAGGGCTTCAAATTCACTAGGTGTATACCACTGACTTCCATACTTAATACATTTTCCACGACAACCAGAACCAAATTTTTTTTTATGTAACTCAGCATTTGTTGTCTGTAAAAGTTAACTAAATTATTATACTAATTAAAAATATATATCAGCACAGTGAGGACTTGGCATAATTGGGACAAGTATTTATGATATCTGACAGTAAAAAGAACTATAATAAAAATACTTTGATGCAAATTTGTAGATAGGTTTTAATTTTAAAAAAATATTGGATTATTACAAAAGCAACATCAACCCCAATTTTTCAGATTTGAAAAGATTAATTTTACTGTGTTTTTTTTTATGCCTAGCCACTTTCCAGCTCTTACTGGACCAGTTTTTTTTTAACACGCTTATATTAGTTTCACCTGTATGTATGTATGTAACTCTCCAAACGCCACGCGTTATCGCATATTCCGTCGTCTAGACTAGACTGTTATACACATTCACCCCTCCCCACGCCTCGCTCACATCACGACGGCACACTATTCCTATAAAAATTTATTTTTAGTTATCGTACCCGTACACGCGTGCTTGTCATCAATATTATATATATATAAACAAATTTTTATTTTGACTGACCAATACCGCCCGCGTCTAATGTGCCTTACGTATATATATTTATATATTCCTACCACCGTTTATACCTCAGGTATAACGTTAGTCCGACCCGCCTACCCACAAAATACGATTATACCTAGTGCATGATACGTTTACGTACTTAAGTCGCTTTACTTGTATATATATATATTCTAATTACTATTAAAATTTATTTATTAACACGCTTTATTTTAATTAAGAGATATAAAGTATTCATTCCGATTACGAGGGATGATTTCCGTATCGTCATTTTTCGTCACTACCTCCACATTCCGGTAGTGAGTAATTTACGCGCCTGCTGCTTTCCTTGGATGTGGTAGCCGTTTCTGAGACTCCCTCCCCGGAATCGANACAATAATGTTAAAAGATCACAAATTGCAACTATAATTTTTTACACAAAAAAGGAGCATTTTTTGTTTAACTTAAACCATTTGCGCATGTATGATAAAGTGTCAAGACAAATTTTTAACCGTTAGTATATAACAAGCTTAAATTTAACATATGTTGGAAGCTCTGAGTATTTTTGGAACATTTTCAAAAGTTAAGTTGAAAATGCTAACTTTTTATGTAAAAGTTGCTATTTTTAATCCACCAAAGGCAAGTAATGGTCCAGATTTTAAAAAAATATATACCTAATAAAAAGGAAATACCTATAATATTTTTAAAAAATTTGTTTTATATATTTTTCAAAAAAGTTATGACAGTTAAATGATCTTTTGATTTATTGTTGAACAAAAATCAGTCCATTGAGAAGGAGTAACGACAGACTCAAAAAAAGAACAAAATAAACATATGATAGTAAAATTAATACCTTTTCAGCTTTGCATTGAAGCTAAAAGTGATTACTTATATTGGTTTTGGAATTTAATGTAATTTTGTTATTATATTTTATTAATATTTATTTTATTTTAAAGTTTCTTTACAGCTAAAATTTATTTAGGATATATTACTTTACAACGAATCGGTAGTACTGGTAATCTAGCAGCTTCTGTGTAGGAATAACAGGGAGTCGTTCTATGAATAGTTGACATGTTTTGATTTGTATCATCATCATGAACATCATTGTTGGATGAACTATCTTGTCTAATAACAATATGTGCTGTTTTAAGTGTTCCATCCTATAATCAAAATAAAAAACTGCTTATAGATATACAGAGGTTATATAGGTGTTGTTTCACACCTAGATCAAAACTATTGCAATTAGATGCAAATTTAATTACTTGTAATATAAAAATTATTTTAATAATGTATTATTATTTTTAATAGTAACCTATGTATAGTACAATGGTACAGCTTGAAAAAATTAACAAATTTTACTGGAGAAACACAATAAAATAAACAAATCTATACTATCCAATAACTTATTTTTGACAAGACTATCTTTTGGAAACTATTGTATCTAAATTTTAGAAATTTTCCTAACTTGAAATTTAGTGTAAAACCTTAAAAAATATATACATACAGAATTATTCATTAATTACAAGACGTCCATTTTCTTAGAAACTATTAAAAAATTTTAATTTTTGTAAAGGAAATAATTGTTTCATTCCAAAAATTCTATAATAATATGTAGTTAAATAACTTTTTTTACCCCTTCAGAGATAAAAAAAAAACGTAACATTAATTTTCTTAAATGAGAACTCTTATTTTTACTTTAATAATATAATAGAAAAAAGTTTACAATTTTGTTCTTACAATTTTTTTTATCCAATCAACCATTCATTTATTTTAGCGTGTTCTATAGTTATTCTACTGTTTTGTATGTAGGAGTCATTGTTGACTATATACTATTATATTCCATACAAGTTTACTCTATCATATAATGTAGAACCAACAGAGTGGGAAAATTTTCTTGATAACTATCATAAAAAAGTATATTGTGGCTCATTGAAACAGTTTTTTATTGCCTCCTGTATTACGAAAACTAATTAGTGATGAATTTCTATTTTTAATCCAAATCTTTAAGTAATTTAAAAAAAAAATTATTGATCGGATAAAAAAGTGGCAAGAACAAAATTGTCTGTAAATTGTGTTTTTATCATATTACAAGGTTAAAAATAGGAGTTCTCATTTAAAAAATAATTAATATTAAGGTTTTTAATCCCTAAAAATGAAAACAAATATATATATAACTACATATTATTGTAGAGTATTTTGTATCAAATAATTATTTCCTTTACAAAAATTTTAAATTTTCAATAGTTTCTAGAAAAATGAATGTCTTTTCCTTAATGACTTACTCCCTGTCTATATCTAAAAACTAAATACAAATTGCACAAATAATAGTGTAATTCAGTTAACTGTTTTTATAAATAGCATTAACTTGGGTAAAAAATTTGAAATTCAAATTTTGTAATCTTAGTTGAAAAAATATTATAATAAATTTTAAGAAAAAAATATAATTTGTAAAATATTTCTTTGTGATAATTTTGGTTATCTAATTTATGTTAGATAACTGTGTATCTATTTTAGTAAAAAATAATTTTTGAAGTAATTTTTCTCTACTTCTAGACTCTATATTCATTTAAAAAAAAAATTAATATTTCAACAAAAAATTGTAGTATTACCTCTGCTCGAACTACTGTGCGCCAAGTATCATTATCCACTTGTGTACGGGAATCACAATTCAAACAACTATTATCTACACACAAAAGAGGTTTGAAATCTCCTGAATCAGATAGCTGAAATGAAAAAAAAAGTACTTGATAAAAAAAGAATCTAAAATAATAATTTTTAATGAACTTAACTTTTACAAATAATTTAAGATTAGACACATTATCTAAAATTAAGTTAAATTTTCTATCTATAATAGACTGCTGTATAGTTTTATAACAATTAATTGTATTATCTAACCTAGGAAATCTAATTGACCACAAAATAAGATATGGCTACTCTTACAATAAGAATATAGGGTAATTGGTTTGTCATAAACCACTCGATTACTTACAAAATAAATACATTATTAAAAAAAATGTTTGGGATTTTTTGGTTACATATATTTCTTGATTTATTATCTACTAACTACTTTTTAAAATCATCCTTTATAAATTATAGGTGTGTAAACTTAATTTATTTTAGTGGCAACTTACATACTTAACTAGCTTATAAAACAGAAAATGATCAAATTAAGAAAAAAACGGGTCCTTAGCAACTTTTGGTTCCAGAACCTTGGAAGTTATTCTTATTTTTATACCTTAATGATAGGTAGATTACAGCCGAGTGATAAAAATAACACATGCATCTCACTACAAGGCTCTACTATAAATTATTAACTTCCGGAGTACTGATCCAAAAGAAAATATCGACCAATCTTTTTTTATTTAGATTATTTTCTATTTTAGAAACTAGTTAAATATATATGTTTTCATTAAAAAAAATTAAGTTACCAAGCCTATAAGTTATAAAAGATTATTTAAAAAAGTAATTAATACATAGTAAATCAAGAAATATATGTAACTAAAAAAATTCAAACATTTTTTTTCATTATCCTGTTTACTTTTCAATTAATTGAGTGGTTTATGATAAACCGATTGTACTGAATACTAAATTTTTAAAAATGAATAAACTCATATATTTTAATTTACAAATCGACCATTTCCTTTTTTTAACAACAATACGCTACTACTTTAACTATAATACCTGCAATGGCTGTAATGATTCAGCAGAAATCACGTTAAATGTACCAGATGCAGATACGTTAATCAATTGACTAACAGGTATAGAAGACACTTGTACTTGAGACGTTGAAGCGACGCTGGACGCTTGATCAGAAGTAGAATTATAAGCAGCAACAGCGGAGACGGAGACGTCCGAGACGTCATGGACGGGGCTTTCTTTCGCATCGACGTCGGTGGCCCTCGTACCAGATTCGGCCATGTCCGTCTGGTCGACGACACTTTCCGAATGACGCTGCGACTGTGGCCGGCCGCCGCCACTACCTCTGTCCGTTGTCGACGCCAACTGCTGTAGTTGCTGATGCTCTTCTTGGTGTTCGAGTTGTCTGGTATCATTGTCAGAAAAGCTTAGTCGGCATCTATCATTTTCAGCCACTGCCATACTATATTTTAATATCTTAATCTAAAATGTCCTACGATATTTTTAATTTGTAAAATTTTGTAATACTCATAAATTAATATATGATAGGTGACGAGTCTTAACGACGCCGTATCTATATCAATACACATAATAAGAAATTACGACATTCTTTAATCGAAAAAATGTTTATTCTTATCTTCGATTATCTAAAATCATTTCTACCGCTTATCTAATCAATGGACGCAACAAATGCAGAAGTTTGATATCTTGTACTTGCATTGATTATGTTTGTTAGTTCTCAGTTGTATACACAATCTAGTAATAAATTAATATAGCTATAATGTATCTATGCTAAATAAAAAACACAAATTAAACAACTAGAGAGCGCTCTGTTAAACTTGAACTCGTATCGTGTTGTATACAAAACTTGGATAAAACAATAATTTTCTAGAAAAAATTAACAAACCCTCAACTCAAATTTTATATGGAAACTTTTTAATTGGATTATCCAATAAAACAAAAAATTACAAACAATTTTGTTCTTATAATTTTTCTTAACCGTTCACCTATTACAGCATATTAAAATTAAGTAATTTTAGATATAACAGTAGTTATATTACATGCATAATCAATACTATTAACAATTAAAAGAATTCTTATGGTGGATTATAGATTAGACTTAAATCTAATCTTAAGTAAAATTACGATCTTTTGAACTTTAAACTTGTAGTTGTATTGTATTCCGTGTTGGGAAGAAATACGTTCTTTTTGAAACGAAGTTAGAAACTGCTTCCTTTAAAAATTAAGAACGATAAACGTAAACGAATTAATTTTTATGAAGAATATGAAAAAAAATGTAATTTTATTACTGTCGTTATATCAATATGTCTCAGTTCAAATTGCGTTTAAACCTACGTGGCGAGTTGTCAGATAATGAAATTATGTACATTCTTTTAATTAAAGGGTTTGTGATTATAATGAGTTTTGAGTGAAATCTAGTATAGTGTAAAACAGCAAGTTCTTGAAAGTAAAGAATTACAGACATTCTGGAGAAATTAAATTAGATCACCATAAATTTTATTCAAATTGAACGTATGCACGAGATAACTATAATGTACCTCATACTTTAACTATAAAATATGGTTACAATATAAATACAATTATGGTAAGCTTTTAANAAAAGGAATATTTCTAACACTGATTATATTTGTTTTCAAAATTTTTATCATATGATCTCTAACTATATCAATTTTCATAATTATCAGTTTGTATCTAATATAAATTCAATTTATTATAATTGAATCGGTGAGTGGAAGAACAGTACTAGTCCAAAAAGTGAAATTTGAGATAATCAAGTTTTTAAGTTAAAAAATTCTGTTTACAGTAACTTATAGACTTTAGAAGCCAGGAAATTTTGTAGCTGTTTTTACAAAGTTCCTAATAGCTTGTTATTACAATCATTGGTCCTAAAAATTTTTTTTTTTATTTTAAAACAATTTAAAAATATCATTGGACAAGTACTGTTTTTCTTCTCAATTATGTTTCTGTTTATAATTTCCCTGTTAACTTCTTTTAAATTAAAATAAAAATAATATAAAATAGTAGGAATAGTTAAAACATAATAGTAACACTTTATTGTTTAGTAACTTAAGCTTTTTTAACTTCATTTGGGCTTTTTCTTGCTTGCCCTTCGTGATACACGTAACAGTGGCCTGTATTTTCTTTTAAATCATGAATTTCAAAGGTATTTACCCACAGTTGACGATAATAAAATACCTCTTGAACAGGTATATTAGGTAAAGGAAAGTTTTGCATAAAATCGAAACATATTGCTGCCACACTAGGATTTTCCTTACATAGATTCTCAACTTCTTTAAGTTTATTATACAACTTATTGGCACGTTTTTTGTGGATTAAATACTGCGCTGCTGCTACTCTCTTTGCATTATCATTTAAGTTTTTATCCCGGATTCTTGATCCCAAGTTCTCACACTCTGAACATACGTCCACTTAAGGTCGACGAAAGCTGAAGTTATAATTTTCTTGAAAAAACTTTAGGTAGTACTCATATTTTATTTTATTTTCAAGATCTGGGTGCTTTTTAATAAACAATCTGTGCATTTCCTTAGTATTTAAGGTACAAGGCAAATACCGTAAAGGTTTAGAAGAATAATGAGACGTTTCCAGCGGAAATGATACAATGTGTTCTTTAATCTTTACAATGAATTCGTCTTTTATCTTGGACGGTCGATTGTTGTGCTTTCCACATCCATCTTAAGGTGATATACCAGATAACAAAATACTTGTTAATCTTTGCACTTGAATATGTGATATAGCATGCAATCTCATAAAAGCCTGTTTGGAAACAGATATGCGTAATTCGTTCTTTTTGACAAAGTACGCAAAATTACTCGCCCTTGGTTTTGCTTTTGCTCCACCAATCTCAGACCTTTGGCGGCGTCTAATCACAGATTTTGTTTCGATCAGCCCGAGTAAAAAAGTATCAAATTCATTTTTCGGTTTTCCATCATATAAATTATGAATTTTTTTTTTTTTCGTCATTGGAAAACGTATTCATACATTTGCGTCTGCAAACACAATTAGGACCAGTAATTTTAGAAGTAATTAGATTACCTGATACTGAAGTATAAGAAGCTCCATTTTGACGAGCGATCTTAATTTTTTGACGTTTCCATGTTTGAGGATAAACTTAGCGTTTCTTTCCTATCTTTGGTGTTTCATTTTCTTCATCTGAGGTAGTGTCAGAGTCAGTCATTTTTATTTCACAAAAACGTTTAAACAAAAAAACAAAACAAAATATGTACTCATAAAAAAATATTATTAATATTGCAAAAAATTAATAATGTAAGCACACATTCACACCACAACAATAACGATAACCATAGAGATAAATAAATGATAATAAAAACACTGTTTTTCCATTCATCAAAATAATAAATATACCTGTAGCAAGTGAAAAAAGGTTGAACTAGTACTATTTTTACACTAAATACTTAGATCTAAATTAGATGAGTTTATTCGTAAAAAAAAAACGAAATATCGAATTTTGGACTAGTACTGTTCTTCCACTTACCGATTCAATTAAATAAAAATTATAATCAAAACAGTTTAAAAAACGATAGCAGTGGTGTCAAGGCACTTTTTTTCTAAAAAATTATTGAAAAATTAACGAATCAAAATATTTTTTTTTTATATTGAAACCTAAGTAATTTCCATTTATTTTTATATAATATTTTTGAAAATCTGGCCATTTACTTACCCACAGGGGGTATTCAAAATAACAACTTTTTTACAAAACTCAACTTTTTCAACTTAAGTTTTGAAAATATTCCAGAAATACTATGTTCTGTGAACATATGTTAAAATAATGCTTATTTTATATAATAGAAGTTCAAAAAAAAAAAATTGTATCGACGAACTATTTTCTATGTACAAATGGCAGTCGAAGTAGAAAAAAAATAGGAGTTAATTTCGCTTTTNAGGCTATGGCAGTCGAAGTAGAAAAAAAATAGGAGTTAATTTCGCTTTTGGAATAATACACCAATTTCTTAAAATAGATCACTATCTACAGATTTGCATCGAAGCGTTTCTTATGATAGTGATTTTAATCACTGTCAGATATCATCTATACTTGTCCTAACTATGCCACGTCCATACTGGGCCACGACTCCACTGTGTTACCATTTTTGATATTAATACTAATTAGTTAAAAACGAGTATACATAAAAAATAAGATTAAAATAAAATTCAACAACACATCAGAGAACAAAATCATAGGTGAAACTAGGCACGGAATAATTTTGAATATTAGTATATTATAGAATACTATAGGATATAACTATACGGAATAAAGTTCTGAATATTTCAATTGTAGCACCTATTTAAATATCAAGAGTTACATAGAATTGATTAATATTTCTAATAAAATGATTTATCTTGATATAAATACAAAAAATATAATAAGTGATTTTAACGAAATGTTAGACTTATTACATAATTTTAATGTCAATAATAATTATATAAGTTCATTATTAAATATTTAATGTCAATAATTTAATGATATCAATTTAAAACTTGCAAATTAAACTAAAAAAAACGGTAGCACAGTGGTGTCGACGCACAGTGTGGATGAGGCATAGATGGGACAAGTATAGATGATATCTGACAGTGATTAAAATCACTGTCGTAAGAAACGCTTCAATGCAAATCTGTAGATAGTGTTTCATTTAGAGAAGTTGTTGGATTATTCCAAAAGCAACTTAACTCTAACTCTTATTTCTTTGATTATATCCTGATTAGTAAGTCTTTGATTTTAAAACATAATATATGAATAAATACTAATTATAATTATTAAATTTAGTATACAATTGATATCCAGTAATTTAATATTGTAATTTATACGGAGAAATTATAAAATAATGAAAAAGTTATATTTTGCTTTACTTTTACGTGTATAAAAATTTAAAGGGCTTGATACAATATTCTTCAATTAAAATTGTTTGTTACTGCATTGGACTACAAGGAACTTTCATCAGAAGCAAAAATTTACTTTTCTAAATCAACTTTTTGCGATGTTTTATATGTGCAATTAGACTTTTTCTATCTAAATTTTAATATTATTACTTATTATTAAGAAATAATTAAGAACAAAAAAAATTGTTTTAAATTAATACTGATTTTGATTATTAATATGTTAAAAATAAGGAAAATGACATATTTAACCTATTTTTAATAATAGTAATCATTTTATAGTAACTTTTGGTGTTTAAGAAGATACTACAATTGAAATATGAACTGAATTAATTTTAATGTTTTACTTTAACTAAAATAACCAATAAATAGATATGAATTGTAGTCATTTGACGTATTGTTGAAAAAAGTAGGTCAAGTTAGAGCAGAGAAAATAAATGATAGTCACAAAAAAATATCTTCTCGGCTTTGCATCGAAGCGAAAACTTAAAATATAGTAAAATAATTTTAATACGAATAAGAAATTTCTTCTTGCAGGGGGCGACTAAAGTGATGGGATCTTTGATCTTTATTGAAGTTATTGAATCTAAATGAGATAAAAATCAAACGAGTTAAAAATTTATACTAACTTAAAAAGAATTTAAAAAAAAATGCAAAAAATTCATGGTCACATGCGAGTTGGAACTTCGTACNTTCATGGCCACATGCAAGTTGGAACTTCGTACCCTAAGCTTGTAATACACAAATTCTACCAACTCGGCAACCGTAAATCGCTACTAATTTATGAAAAAATTAGTTATTTATGCTAGTTCAAATTACAAAGTTATTTTTCTTGATTTAAAAGAAGTAAACAAATTTAAATAAGTTTAACTTTCTATGCTATATTAATTTTTTATTTATATAATATTTATGAAAATCTGTACTCCCCTTGTCAGGTATTTTAAAATAAAATAAAATACAAAACCCAGAATTTTAACACAAAAATAGCAAATTTTTTAATACGGTAGTCATTTTTACCGTGAAGACAAATCCAGAGGTCAAATTTTTTTTTTTCAAATTAAAGTATATTACATTAGCTTTAATTTAAGATATATATAAAAGTGTCAGACCTTCCGGAACATTTTCAAAAGTTAAGTAGAAAAAGTTAATTTTTTGTAAAAAAGTTACCATTTTGAAAGCCTTCCTGTGGGCTGTTAAAGGGTCAAATGTTCACAAAAATATATAAAATGATAGGTAAATATCTAAGTTATTTATAAAAAAAAAAGTTATATTGATTCGATCATTTTTAAAAAAATTATGACAATTTTAAGTAAAAAAAATTAAAAAAATATCGAAAATTTGTAATTTTTTGGTGGATTTCCCCCGTTTATGTGGAACGAGGGAATTTTTTTCAATTTTTGAGGATAATGTCTTTGACTAGATACGATTTTTAATCTTTTGACATATTGTTCATCAAAATCGGTCCAGTGAGAGCTGAGAAAAAGTGGCAACAGACATAAAAAAAAAAAAAAAACACATCATAGTAAAATTAATACCTTCTCAGCCTCGCATCGAAGCTAAAAAATATTACATGTTTTATAAAATAACATTTTGTAATAACGCAAGTGTGTTTTTTTTGTTGCCATTGTAAAATATTTTACTTTATAATAGTATAAATTAGAGTGAATCGATTTGATGAATTATTCCGATATCTCATACGCAAGTTTACCTAAAAAACATAATTTAAATAATAAATATTAAATACTTTAAAAATGTATTTGTTTTATATTGAGGGAGTAATAGCAAAAGTGTTGTAAGTCTTTTTTAATAATTTTATAAGATAGTCATTTAAAATTTTTTTTCCCCATAAGAACCAATACAAATATAAATTTTTAAAATACAAAAATTTTGTTTCATAACATTATTTTATTTCTAATGTTTATACAAAAGAAAATGTGAAATTTGATATACTTATATTCAGATCAAACTCATTTTACCCAAAAATTGACTTGTACTATTTTCGCTCAAGTACACATAATTTGATTCATTTTTATAACTCCTTATATTGCTGATTTTACCAATTTGTAAAAGTTAATATTGTAAAAGTTGAACTACTAATTTAAGGAACATCATAAATCACAAAATCTTAATAAGTTCATAAGTTTTCAAAAAAGTTCTTTACGATTACGTGTACATTAGATTAAACATGTATTTAGTTATGTATTCGGGAAATCATGTATTGTAAAAATGATGCATGTCAAGAGTTTACAAATGCATTCTATATACTTTAAATAGTACATTTACCTATTTTTAACTTTAATTATATATATGTATTTTTTTTCATTCTTTATGTATAAATATAAATTAAAAATTATACCGTGTTGGTTTTTACTTTTATTTCGGGTAGGGGGCAATTTTGAGTCTACTATCGGTTCAAAAAAATCGATAGCCGCTCTTCCCATATGGTCAATAATATCGATCGATATTCAATATCAGTTTGTACCAATATTCTTCCTATGTTTTGGCTACTACTACTGTATTTAAAATTAATGATGGTAAAGCAGATAAATAACATTTATCTTGTGGCTTGTGCCTCATTTAGTAATTGTGCCTCATGTGGTCTTAAATTAATAATTAAAGACCGGATTCTCTTAAAATAACTGAACTATAATGCTAATTTTCTTTAAAAAATAAAAAGTATTCTCCAAATAATTTTTGACTTAATTTTTATAAAGCAAAAATATATATTATTTAAATAAAAATATGTAATTCATACATTTATAAAAATATGCAAAATTAATAAATTTATGCTTTAATTTGTAATTTTTCAGTTGTATACATAGGCTCCAACTAAAATTACAGGCTCAACAAAAATCAATTGCAATTTAATGCAACCGTTTATATGAAATAAGAATAAAAAAAAAAAAATGAGTTACTTTATCTTAAACCTGAAGGATCTTGATAATAAAAATAAAAGCACAATGTTTATAATTTGAATAGTTAGTTTTCATACAAACTAATCAGAAAAAATCTATTTTTAAATATTTTTTGTAGTTAAAAAATTTTACAACAAAAAAAAATTCGTCAATTAAAAAAGTGCTGACTCATCAAAATTTATGAAAAATATCCTCCCTAGAAAAATGTATAGGACCACTTATTGTTATATATATTTATAATTCTAAATAAGTCTGTAAAAATGATTGATGATGATATTTTAAAAACTAAATTTATGAGTAAATTTTGTAATTGTAGACTGTAAGTACAGTGTGACCAGGCTACCATTTAGCAAGCGGTTGCTTCTAATAATAATGCTTTATTTTAATTTTTCTAAATGTTTTGTAAGAATTTTCGTGTATAGAAAAATACTTACTTTTTCTAAAATAACTGAAACAATACTACAAAAAAAATTAACTTTTTTATGTATTGAATTAAAAAATATTTTATTGCACATTATTAAAATAACAAATAGAACTTTAAAGATCTAGAACGCAATTAAAAAATGATTATTACATAGACAGTTTCAGCATCTTCAATGCTTTCAATGCAAGACCAACTGTGCCGCTATTGATGTAGTATTCGGGAAAAGGCTATGTTTCGCCCTCTTGAGTTTAAAATAACTATTTTTACTTTTAAAGAAGTATTATTAGTAAATAATTGTTTATTTTCCGTTGGAAATTCATAATCAAAATCGTTGTTCTTTAAATTCTACAATGTTACTATTACATTTAATTAAATTTTCTACTTTGATACACTTTAATATTTTTTTTTTGCTTAAATTAAATATCTCATATATTTAAGTTGTTCCTTGTAACATTTATTACAATGTTTGAAATGCAGAATTATTAGAAATATCAGTTATAAAACGTATTTTTTTTTTAATATTAATAGTTGACAGAAATTCCTAATGTAAATAAAAATTCTTAAAACAATGGGTTATTATGGACATTAATCTAACTACTAGTATTTATATAGATCACGAATGAATATCAATGGTATTACAGACTCTCGAGAAAAAATTGTTATGTATCATATTTTGAGTAAAAACTAAAGAAGAAAACTTAGATTAATATCTACCTAGTGTTGGAAAATGGAATACTATAAGCGAGAATGAATTATTTTATAACTAAAAGGCATAATTTCTGCAATGTTTCAAAAATACATAAAAAACAAGAGTAATGTTACAATAGTATACTATTCTAATCCTAAATCCTGTTCTGGTTCTCTCATTATATTCAACTTACCTACATAATTACAAGAAATAATTATCAAGTTCACAAAAATGACTTTTTTATTTTTTTCGAGAAAATGTAGTTTAACTATTTCTTAAAAATCCGATGGAAAAATTTAATTAAATTTTACATAAAGTCCACATGGTTTAGACAATTGGGTTTTTCCTTTTCTTAGAAAATTTATGATAATACGGCTGTTTAAAAGCAACTCCCTTTGTCTGGATTTTTCACGAATTATTTGATTGTAGACAAAAGAATTGTATTTAAATTATTTTATAAATCAATTTTTTACATAATCACAAAATATTAAATTGAAATTTTAATGAAATAATCTACTAATACATAGCACTTTATTATTCAATTAAAGCTGTTCCATACATGTTACTAAGAAAAATAAACAAGCAATTTTTGTACGTTTCCAAATATTTAAAAAAAAATATTTAATTAAGTTTTCTGTTAATAGTTTCTATGGATAAAATTTTTTATTTGTAAATTAGCAAACATTTTTACTCTCAGGTTATCTTTGAGAATTTTTTGACTTTCAACATTATCATCAATTTTTTTAATTATTCTCAAAACTAACGTTGTTGACATTTTCAAGTTTTAATTATTAAAATTATTTATAACGATGAGCACGAAGACCCAAAAATTGTATGCCCAGCTCAAAAAATTGCGTGGAAAACCTACAATTCCGTTTAAGAAACAGGCTCCTGTCAATAAAAAAAAGTGCTTGAGTGACAATCCTAAAATTGAATCCAATATTAAAACTACAGCAAAAGACATGCCTAAGCGTTCGTACCGCAAATCTACTCGATCCATAGCAGTTCCAGTAGAAAACTATGAACCGTTCGCCAAAGAAATAATAGAAAAAATTGACCGATCACGTGCATCTTATTGGAAGGACCCTCACGAAATACTCGTAGAACTGTTTTCAACACAATTTGACGAATCATCTACGAAAAGAAAAGTCGAACATGACGATGAGACTTATGTAGTTGAACGTCAAAAAAGTATGAAATAAAATTTTTTTAATCATCGGCTATATTTGTTATTTTTTACAATAATAGTCATGCTTAATTTGTTAATATTTATCAGGTTACGAAAATATGGATATACATCCTACTAATTCGGTTAAGTCGACTGAACTATGTAATAGTTCACAATCGTTGAAAAGGGCAAATACATTTGATGGATATGAGCCATCGAAGAGGTGTAAATACTCAAGCTGTGTAGAGTTTCACTCGAGTAAATACAAAGAAAATAGAGTAGTGTTGAAAATAAGGGCCACGTCTTCAACATCTGATTCAGACGACGAATCGAAAAATAAAGACGATTCAGAAACTGACTATGATTGCGATGGTAAAAAATCGATTTATACACTTTAATGAAAATATTCATAATGATAATATTTTAATTCGCATTTTATTTCTTAAAATTCAACAGGACTTTTCTCTAACACAACACGGTCTACAGACGCTCTCGACGCATGTAAATCATCGAATAGACTCAAATACTCGAGTAGCGTTGAGATTTACTTGGCCCAACCTGATGAATTGGAAGACAGAATAGTCTTAAAGATTTCAAAAATAAATTCTTCGGACGATTCTGATTCTGAATCTGATTCTTCTTCTTCTTTAAGTTCTGATTCTAGTNTTTTCTTCTTCTTCAAGTTCTGATTCTAGTAGTGATTCTGATTCAAGTTCTGATTCTAGTTCTGATTCTGATTCAAGTTCTGATTCTAGTAGTGATTCTTCTTCAAGTTCTGATTATAGTAGTGATTCTGGTTCAAGTTCTGATTCTAGTAGTGATTCTTCATCAAGTTCTGATTCTGGTTCTAGCTCTGATTCTAGTTCTAAAGAACATTCAGAACNAAGTAGTGATTCTGGTTCTAGCTCTGATTCTAGTTCTAAAGAACATTCAGAACACGAATAAAATTTTAATAGTTTAAAATTATTTTATAATCCATCAAACAGTGTCGAAGAACATTTTTAATTGAGTTACCTCCCCAAGTTATTTCATGTAATCAAATTTGTTAAACTTTTAAAACTTTATGTTCCTTTTATCATCCTTATTAAAATCATTAAATTATCGTTATTTTATAATTTGTTTTTATACAAAGAAAAAAATACGAACTGTACAAATTTCGTTTCTTGCCTTTTACCTAATTTATTTTATTGTTATACATTTTTTTTTTCTTACATTTGTTTTTATTTCTCTAAAAATTTTTTGTTACTATATTTGTTTTTAATAAATTTATATGTTTATGAGAAGTTTTTTTGTTTTAAAAAATGGTATGACTAAAAAAATAAAAAAGTATTATTTTAGTCTATTTTTAAAATGCTAATTATCAAACCAATTTATTGAATTAATTTTACAAAGTAGGTTAGTTTTAATAAAACCTACCTTAAAAGAACATGTTTTGATATTGTACTCATTATGGGATGTGCGATCGAGAATTGATGCTCGTCTGTCGAAATGTTGGCTATTGGTCACGGTCTCTAAGGTAAAATACAGTTTGCATGGGCGGTCTCGAGCAGGCTACTAACATATGCCCCCTCCCCCTCAAAAAAAAACATAATATGTTCTTTTAAATAGGATTAATGCAATTGTAAAGCAACTCATTTTTATGTCTTGCATGATTATAAAAAATACAGAAATATTTTTTCATTATTAAATCAATTACTTTAGATCAAATTTTTTTTGTGACTTAATACACCTTCTTTAAATTACTGTATCCATTGTTCTCTTATAATAATTTGAGATCTTAGAAAATACATACTTTTTAACTAAAAAGTCAAAACTATCATAGTTATGAAACGTAAGTTACCAAATTATTGTCTAAATCTTTTAATAGTATCACTAGAACTTTAAAATAAATTGTGTATCATTAAATTTTTATAAAGACTAATTTTTTGTTTTTATGTTACATAACATACTAGTTATCAATGATTGTTTATTAGATATGCCTATAAAAATGCAGAATACTTTTTGAATAGACCTCAAATTTCGATATTTAGGTTTGTATGCACAAACATATAATGTCTTCTATAGAATATGGCGTTAACACGAACAAGACAATTCCATTAAACGCCTGGTTGTGTATGAAACTTCTACAAGTTGTAATAGAGGTTTTTAATTACACGTGTGCTTCCAGTTGGCGTCTTTTTCAAACATACGTCAAAAGAACAGAAATCATATCTGGTTGAAGTCATTGCCCTTAGAAACTACCTTATTTTTTGTAAATGAGGAAAATTCCGCAAAAAAAATTTGATTTTTAATATAAATAAATTTTGACATTTTTAGCTTCGATGTGAAGCTGGGAAGATATTGGCTTTACTATGATGTGTGTTTTTTAGCTTCGATGCGAAGCTGAGAAGGTATTGGTTTTACTATGATGTGTTTTTTTTTTTTTTTTT
>NW_026099572.1:88408699-88458110 GCF_025091365.1 Daktulosphaira vitifoliae
TAAAATAATTTTTTTTTCCCTCGTTCCCCGTAAATGTGCTGTAACTTTTTCAAAAATAAACATATCAATATAATTTTTTTTTTATAGATGCTTGATGTCTTTACCTATCATTTGGTATATTTTTTTTTGTAAATTTGACCCTTTATCTGCCCACAGGAGGGGATTTAAAAAGACAACTTTTTCAAAAAAAATTAACTTTTTCAACTTAACTTTTGAAAATGTTCCAGAAGGTCTGACACTTTTATATATATCTTAAATTAAAGCTAATGTAATATACTTTATTTTGAAAAAAAAAAATTTGACCTCTGGACTTGTCTTCGTGGTGAAAGTTGACATCAAAGTTAATAAAAAATTACGATTTTTGTAAAATAATTTTTTTTTATATTTTTAACTTAATAATGCTCTAACTTTTTCAAAAATGAACATATCAATATAATTTTTTTTTATATAGATGCTTGATGTCTTTACTTATCATTTGGTATATTTTTTTTGTAAATCTGACACTTAACCTGCCCACAGGGGGGGATTTAAAATGACAACTTTTTCACAAAAAATTAACTTTTTCAACTTAACTTTTGAAAATGTTCCGGAAGGTCTGACACTTTTATATATATCTTAAATTAAAGCTAATGTAATTTACTTTATTATGCGAAAAAAAAATTTCGGACTTTATTTTATCTTCACGGTGAAAATGGCTACCGAATGCTATTTTCGTGTGAAAATTCTCGATTTTATTTTTTATATTTTTAAATTTATAATGCTATAACATATTGAAAAGTATATGGATGAACACAATTTTTTTATGAAAAATAATATTTTTTAATAATAACTTTTTCATTTGACATACTTTATCTTAATCAAGATATTAATAAGGAACTAGCAGATCATGTAGCTTTTGGAATAATATACCAATTTTTTTAAAATTAAACACTATCTAAAGGTTTGCATCGAAGCGTTTAGTTTTGATAGTGATTTTAATCACTGTCAGATATCATTATACTTGATCCAACTATGCCACGTCACCACTGTGCCGCGACCCCCTTGTGCTGGGTTTTTTTGTTAGATTTCCGTATTCCATTAATATTTTCATTAATTTGTTGTTGATGAATGTGAGGCACATAAATATATGTAATTAATATTTAATATAATAATATGATAATTTTTTAATATGTTTATTTATAAGTTGACACGTTGTGTTTTTATGAATTTTATTTGTTTGACACATATTGAAAGAAAATATTTTACTTTTCAAAATTTCTAAGTTAAGTTATCGTTTATNTACTTTTCAAAATTTCTAAGTTAAATTCCAAATTTGTTGATCAACCAATAGTGCACCCGACAATTGTCTTAGAGATATAAGCTACTTTAAATATTATTAACTTATAGTTGTATGTATGTACGAGACTGTTTTAATAACAAATTATGTCCATATTTTTATAATAGAATTCAAAACTTATACTTTTTAATAAAAAAAATTTAATACTCATTAATAAGAAATTTGTGTAAGTTAACTTCTTATAAATGTGTAATAAAGTTAATGATATTTTTTAACTAAGTCTTACGAATTTTTTTAATAATATAAGAGATAATAATTTTTGGTTTTTTTTTGTGCAATAATTCTTTGTTGATCTACTTTACGAGAAAAAATTCATTTTGACTCTCATTCCTTATAGATTAAACTATCATCAATTTTTATTTTTCAAATGACAACCTATATTTTTATTTATTTTATGAAGGTTTGATTGAATAAACAAAACATCTTTATAGAAAAATTTTCATTACTTTAAGCATTGTTTAATACAGAGTGATCGTTAATAATCTATAAGAGTCAGTTCCTATTAACACAATAAATATTAAAAGCGTAAGAATGTATCTAATATATTTCATTAAGCATAATTAAAGAATATCCTTGTATAATTTTAAAAAATATAAAATATTATAATTAACATAAAATTTAATTAAATTCTTTTAAACTACTATTTTTGATAAGTTAACAAGTGCTGTCAAAGATATAGATCAATTAAAATGAATAAATAAAATAAAATGTCATATTATTATTTTAATTATCTAGTCTTTGATATTTAGTTTCACAAAATAGTATTTCATAATTAACTTAAAATAATTGTTAAAAATATATTTGATTTAATTTTACATTTTTATAACAATATATCTTTTTAATAAATTGTGTGTTAAACTCTTTAGATAAGGAAATTAAATAATATATTATTTAAACTTCCAAATTTTCAGGTAAATTTAAATACAAATAAATATGCATTAAGTGTATTATCATGAAAATTAATTATTTTGTTATCATATACAAAAAAATTTGTATATCTAGATAAAACTGTTAACAATAATATTCATTTAACATTTTTATAATGCTATTTTTATCATAATTCATTTAAACTCAAATTTTAATGGAAGTAATTCTTTTACACTGGTCACTAATACTTTAGAACCAGCTGTCTGGTATAATAAAATAATAATATCATGGTTAAGTTTTGTAAATTCACTTAAAAATTGTCTACAGGCTCCACAAGGAGCCACAAATTCGTTATTATTATTAGCAGATACAGCAATTTTTACAAAAGATTGTTTTCCATCACTCACAGCTTTCACTATAGCTGTGCGTTCTGCACATATAGACAAACCATAAGATGCATTTTCTACATTACAACCAGTAATTACAGTACCATCATCACATTTCAGAGCAGCCCCTACTTTAAAGTTGCTATAAGGAATATACGCTTTTTCCCTGGCTGAAACACTTTTAGATACAAGGAGTTGATCTTCAGTGCCTAATATAAACATATAGAATCTTATAATTAAAAAAAAATTCATAGACTTAATTATTATCACAAATGATTTCAGTCTTCATCGACAACTATGTATATAAAATATTACTTTAATAAGAAAAAAATTTACTTAATTCATTTAATGAGACAACTTGAAAACTTTTGACAGGAGACTCCATTTGAAACATATAGAGTAATTAAAAATTGAATTTCAAACAACTTGATATGTAATAATCAAATACAAATGAAAAACTAACACTTTATACAAGTACTCATATGTTTAATACGTTTAAATGAGATAAAATAGTTGGTTAACATCTTTCTTATAGATAAAAACTAAGAAATTTATATTATGATAATTTTAATTGACTTAATTACCTTGAATTTTAATAACAAGTATTGTTAATTTTTACATACCAGTGCATTACTATTAGACAGATGTTTCATTTGTTCTGTGATAATGATAAGGTACTGTTTAGGCTAAAGGTTCTGTTATCTTGTACAGATAATGTTCATTTTATCACTGGGACTACTAAAAATATTGGAGGGGTAGATCAACAAGCTAAACATTAGTACATTGTTCATCTGCTACAACTTGTCGAAAGTTGCTCAGATATGAACAGTTGCAATTGTTGTACAATCACTTTTAAATTTATAATTATTTTCTTTAATTTACAATGAATTCATTTAAAAATCATGCACACTCTATTATTAATTCTGACGAAAAAAATTAATATAATAGTTTGAAAAATATGAAGTATATGTAATAGTTGCACTATGTATGTATTGAAAAGTATCGAATATTTTTTTTTTTGTAATAAAACTGTTATGGAAAGTAAGATAAAAAATTAAAACTACTTATATTGATAAATAAAAAGAACGAGCATTTTATGTATTGACCCCCAGACACTGTAACATAAATGAAAAAGTAAACAAAGAACAACCGATAGACCAACATTCAACAAAACTTCTACAGATATAAAAAACATAGACATATGGGATAATAGCAAACTATTAGATAAATCAAAATATTTAACTTAACGAAATCAAAAGCTCAATATACTCCTGGAAAAACATAGTATTGAGAAGAAATAACACTGTAATACAGAGACTTCGCATAGGATATACGAAATTAACTTATTAACATCTTATGAAAATAAAGGAACCACTAGTTTGTGAAACAAGCAGAGTGAGGATTACTGTCATATACAGAATATAGAAAATGTACAATAGATCACAAAAACCTTTAAATACAAATAATAAAATCCTTAAAAAACGCTCAACTTCGACAAAATATATACATCTATTTAATTTAGATTATAAATATCATTGTGCCAACAAAGCAGCCAATCTTGTAAATATCATAAAAAAAATTTGTCTGATCAAACCTTTTTTGTATGATACACTGCTTTTGGTAAACATCTCGTATTTTTCATTATCGGGAAAATTGTTTAGTAATTATGAACAAGTAGGTCTCAGAGGATAAATGAATAGGAGGGTAATCAGAATTTAGTGTATAAGGAAAATAATTATTTAACATTCTTACGGAACTAAAAATATATTTAATAAAAATAAAGTTCAGTACAGTGAGGAAGTGGCAAATTTGGGACAAGTATTAAATGATATAAAAAAACATTTTTGACCCAAATCTGTTAAGTTTTACTTAAATAATTTTTTTTTTTTTGCTCAATTGAAAATAATTTTTTCTTATTTTTATAATTGAATACAACTACGGGGACATTTTTTTAAAATATTGTGGTACGTTTCAATAGCCTTTAATTTAATATAGTATAAAAAAATCGTAATAGTTTCGTAACATTTTCAAAAATCGATTTATTAACAAAATTTACATACATTAGTCTCTTTAAAACCCTTCCTGTACTTAAGTTATTTATTCAATTTTTACAAAAAGTTTATTAAAACAAAGCTCATATTCTATTCTATATTGAGTTAAAATTTCGAAAGGATCAATGTTTTTAAAAAAGTTTTAAATATAGACAATTTTTTTTATAATGCTGTTTTTAATGGTAGCGTAATTTAGACATAATTTTTAAAATTCTAAAATTGAAGGTTTTTTTTCATTTTGACTATGATAGGTTCAGCTAGAATAAACTCAGGTTCTCATCGAAGCTAATAAACAATTTAGTAGTGGGTAATAATATGTATTTAACTAAAAATCACTAGAGATTATTTAACGTAACAATTTTAAATATTTTAAGATAACATAATAGATATCACACTTTGGTATAATAGTTACATAATAAAAAATTGGTGGTGCTAATTATACAAAAATAATAAAATAAATATCACAATAATAAAAGAGGATAGTTTTAAAATCATTATTAATAAAACATACAAAGTTAAACTAACTTGAAGAATTTCAATATTACTCTATACAATGCATCAAAATAATAAAAAACTATATGTACAATTTAATTTTACATTTAAAATAAAATACTATAATTTTAAAATGGTTCAATATGTTATGTATAACTAAAATAGGTACCTAGAATATAAGTCTTCATTGTTTAGTTCAAATTCAGAAAGAATTATTCAACTATTATTCAGTTTTTCAATACTTCCTTAACATAAAATAAAATAACAACATAAAAAATTGATTATTAAATTCATAAAAAAAATTGTTTTTAAGAATGATTAAATAGGTACAAGAAGTAATTTTTGATTAATCATTAACTTTTTTTTACTATATATACAGGGATGTTTTTTTTTATCATAAATCACTCAATTACTTACAGAATAAATATAACTTAAACATTTTTTTTTTGGCTATCTTTAGTTACACATTCTTGAATTATTAAGTATGTGATACTTTTTAAGTTCATCTGTTACACTTTGTTTTTTTAAATTGGAACACATATTTTGAATTTAATAAAATATTTTATATCAATTCAAAAATTTGAAACTTTAAATGTTTATATCAAATAAATGATATCTAACTAATAAAGTTATATTAAAAATTCAGATCTCATTTACTACTAAATTAAAAACTCAAATATTTAATTAAATTCAAAATATGTGTTCCCATTTAAAAAAAAACAAAGTTGAAACCCTTACAAAGTATAAGGGATGAACTTAAAAAGTATCACAAAGTTAAAAATTCAAGAATAATCTATAACTAAAAATAACTAAAAAAAAGAAAATGTTTAAGTTATATTTATTCTATAAGTAATTGAGTGGGTTATGATAAAAAAAATCACTCTGTATATATATATATATATATATAGACAGAATGGAACAGATCTAACTGACATTTCATATAACTTATCTATATAACATTTTATACTTTTTTTTTTAATCAATTTTTACAATATAGAACTATATTTAAAATATGTTTTACGTTATTTTTTGCAATCACAAAAAATATTTTAAAAATTAATTTTTTTATTAAATTTTTTTGCAAGATTTGAAGATAGCCATTTTATAGATAAGTTAAAAAAAATTTTTTGGTATCAAAAACTCTTATTTTAATTCTGTAGTTACGTTTATACAGCATTTTTAAGTTTGTTAAATTTTGATTTTTTTTTTACAATTTTCCCATGGTTTCAAATGTTAGTCGATATTATATTGAGTAAACATTTATTACGTTATTCACTAGTTACAGTTCGCGATTTCTTTTCCATGAAATAACAAGTAGTAGTATAAATAAGAATATTAAAAAAATTATAGAAAACATGTTAAGTTATTAATTAAATAAGTTAATATATCATACATTTTAACGTGTATAATAGTGAATAAGTGTATTGATTATCAAATCTTCTAACAAGGAATATCCTATAATAAAATATGATTACAATGATAGAATCACTCAAATTAATAATTGTTATCACTTTTAACTTGGCTAACCACCGAACAATCGTAGTTGACATACGATGTTTCTATTTTTATAGAATAAAGATTAGAGATAATCATTTCTGTATAAATAGGCCAGTCAACGAAGGAAAAATGGCGGAAAAAATTCCCAACCAAATTTTTTTTTTTTTAAAAAGTTGAATTAAGATATGTATAATGACATACTGAAAGTCCTCATCGATTGGACTTGAGCTTTTTTTTTTACATCCTCGCAAAAGTTCAAAAATATGAGCTTTTTTAATTTTCTCAAAAAATATTTAACTTACAAAAAAAAGTTTCGTACAAAAGTTGTTTAAAAAACAATTTTTTAAAAAAGGTATCTTATATATTTTTATTTAAACAAATATTTTTCGAGTTACATTACATTTAATATGAGTACTAAAATTTATTTTCCAATTTTTTTCATTTCATCGAGACTACCTCGAAGTTATATAATAATAGGTTAATTCTTGAAAACAAAAAATTATTAGATCTAAATATATGGACTTGGTATTTGAAAAGCTTGGGGATTTATCCACGTTTGCAATTTAACCATATAACCTGGAAGGTCACTAAGCACAAATTTTGAAAACCTACACTGGAAAAACATCTTCCTATGTAAAAAACTCGACTGATTTTGGGGAAAAATTGCAACAAACCGACTGGGAAATGGAGACATTCTGGTCAGCTTCGAGGTAGTCTCGTTATTCACAATGGTACCAGTAAAGGACACACTGAATATCATAAAAGAACAACAATGATTAGACGAAAAACTACATAGTTTACTGGAATTGTGCACCAAAACAATGCAAACATGGATAAATCCTCAAGCTTTTCAAATAATATGACAATCCATGAAAGTTTCAACATATTCATAATATGGACTTGGTATTACATCTTCAATCTGAAGATGAAAAAGATATTTTTGGGTATATTTATTTGAAAAATTCTTAATTTGTCAAAACGTAGTTGAAGAATCAACAATATCTATTGATGTAATTAACTTTATGAAGAAAAGTAATAGAGCTTTTCCGAACTTAGCCATTGCTCCTAGGATTTTTTTATGAGTCCCAATAACTTAGTATACTACAGAACGCAGAATAAATACTAGAAATTAAAATTGAGTGTTGAAAATTATGTTGTTTATGGATTTTCCATAATACGCAAATTGTAAATTTTGTAAATTCTATAAGTAGCGTTAAAATTATTTCTCCATCATAAAATTTTCACCAAACGTTTTAATTGCGCAAAGGAAAGTACTATGTAAATTTGAAAAAAATTCGTTCAGTCACTTTTGTGTAATGAGATGATAAAGTTGGCTATTTTCAGCAAACCTTGCATGTTCAAGACCGTAAAACGATACAAAAAAAATTATAAATCAATTCAAATATGATATGGGTTAAAAGAATATTACTAAAAGTTTCTCAAAAAAAAAAAAAATTTTAATTACAAAATTTTTTGTCCTTCAAATTTTGCTATTAAAATACTGCAAAATTTAAATAAAAATTTCGATGTTCAAAAAAATTCAAAATTTATAAACTTAAGAATGAAATTGAAGTACTATTTAATATGAGTAAAACAGTGCTAGTTCCACAGTGATAGCTTATTTGGATGTGAAGTTATAGGCTCTAGAACATAGGCTGTTTTTTCATGTTTTTAATTATAAAAAATGCACTATCTGGTAAAAAAACAATTATAAAAAAAATAAAATATTATTTTTGTTGTCAATGACTTTTAAGATGTCTATGANATAAAAAAAAAATATTATTTTTGTTGTCAATGACCTTTAAGAAGTCTATGATATAAATTTCTGAACTATACCAGCACACACATTAGGTGATTTCACATGGAATAACCCACAACTTTTGAACGAAACTTTTTTTTGTAAGTTAAATATTTTTTGAGAAAATTAAAAAAGCTCATATTTTTGAACTTTTGCGAGGATGTAAAAAAAAAAGATCAAGTCCAATCGATGAGGACTTTTAGTATGTCATTATACATATTTTAATTCAACTTTTTTTTAAAAAAAAAATTTGGTTGGGAATTTTTTCCGCCATTCACTAAACTACTCCTTTGTGACTGGCCTAAAAGCGCGTTAAAGGTTATTATTATCCAGAGAAAAGAAATCGTATAACAGTACTACCAGTAAATAACGTAATAAGACAATGTTTACATGAAAATGATTTACAATTTTCCTATGGTATCAAATGTTAGTCCATATTATGTAAAGGACAGAAGTAAAGAGTATAAAATGTTATAAAGATCATAAGTTATATGAGTTATCAGTTACATCTGTTCCATCTGTATATTATATCATTATTTTTTACCAAGAGAGTTTTTAATATCTTTTACTGAAATTTTTCTTGCTTGAATCCAAAGCCAAAGTGCGACAAATATGGACCATGTTTTTAGAGGACCAAAAATAGTAGCAATAGAACCATATGCTCCCCAGAACCACAGACAACATAAACTTTGCCAAGCCATTAACAAAAAAAATATTACATCCACACAGATAAAAGGAGATGTAAAAAATGAAAATTTTATGTTAACCATTGATTGCATTCTAAATAAATAATACTGAATTGATATATATTAATACTAAAAGATAATTTCATTTATACTTAATATCCAGGTGATGACCAAGTATACAATTTAAAGGTAACTGAAAAGTAATTATCTGAAAAAGAAAAACATACATAAAACTTATTCAGAATATTTTTATAAACATTCATGATAGCTCTAACATATTCACATATACAGAGTAATTAATTTTTCATTGACTACCAATTTAAAATAATTAAGAGAATTTTTTTTGGTTGTAATATTTATTTTTCAATTTATGTATTTAATTTTCTAATAATTAGATGCCTGCAGATATTTTTCTGCAGTCTAAATAACGTAACTAATTAATATTATAAACTATTTTTAATAAGTTTAGAAATAAACAAACAATACATTTTACTTTCCTATTCATTGATCTTACAAAATTGATCCTAACTCCCCCAAATAACATTTATGGTTTTAAAATATTTGTTAGTAACTGTTACCACAGAATTTGTTTTACATTGACAAAACTCTAATACATATCAATAGATTGGTAGCTAGGGTGTATATATGTATTGTATTTTTTATTATTTGATTTTTTTGTTAATAAACAAATAATCCCAGGTATGGCACCTCCTACACCACTTTGATTGTCCCTATTAATTTAACTAATAATAAATTGAAATATAAATACTACAAACCAAAAAAATTACTATTATTTAAGGAAAATTTAATAATTCATAATTATGTATAATAAAAATTTTTTTTAAACAAAATATATTAACCTGTGCAAATCCATAAGCATAAGTAAGAGGATCCTTGATAAATTTTCCATTGATATAAATACCCCATGGAAAAATCCACCCAATACTATCTGTTAATAAACCACCAACAGCCCAAGGTCCTGTTTATATGAATTAAATAAAATATTATTAAAAACAAAATATATATAAATATTGAAGTTAACTCTAATTTTGTTTTTTGTTGTCATCTTAACTAAGAAACTTAATTCTCATATGAAAGAGGATGGAAAAAACTTTACAGTTCAGCAGTATGAAATCAAACCTTGATACCTGAGTATCAAGGCATGACACATTCCAAACCAAGCTATACTAACTGCTTATAATGAAATTTAAAAATTTAATTGAAGTGTTCAAAAACATTAGTAACATAAATTAGAATGAAATATTACCTAGACATAGAATAATTGAATATATTGTTAATGGATAAAACATACAGTTTAAGCTTGTCAATAAAACCATTTTTCTGGAATATTTGCTTATTAAGGTTCTTTGAGTACTGTAGCTAATGTGATCTATTAAACAATGAATAAATAAACGTACACACACACATATATATATATATATATATATATATATATTAGTTTAAAACTTAATAAATATAATGTAATGTCTGAGGGTTTAATAATTACTAAAAAAATTAATTAAATAAAAAATAGATAAAAATGACCAAAAAAATTTATGGTAATTTAAAGTACAAAAATTTAAAAAAAAATATATATTCCCTCTAAAATAAATTGTAAACTAATAGTAAAAAACATAAAATATTAATTTATGTTAAATTTTACAGTATACTTATTATTTATAATAAATAAATTGTAATTTTTATACATCAATTACATAGTAATTTAGAGTAATAAATAAAATTAAATTTAAAAGAAATTTTCATTTTATTGCTTTAAATTAAAATAACCGTACAAAAATCTTTATGTATTATGGGATTATAAAACCAAATATAATAAGTAACATTTTAACAATTGAATGATAGTAAAAACCCAATAGCATAATTTTTATAAGGGATATATACAGGATATTTTAGTTATATCTAGTTTAATATAGCTAAAATTAAAATATAAAGATATACTAATATAGCTAAAAATTATTTGCAACAAATCAACAATAAATTTATTTTTAAATTGAATAATTTTCAAATGATAATAACTTACACTTTGTACACTTGCTAATAAATCGATAAAATAAAAGAGGTAAACAATTTGCTACAATTGCAGCCATAAATATAGTCAAAAGCTGTAACAAAAATAATTGAATTTTATTAAAAAGTATTGTAATGTGATAAATAATAAAATCTAATAAAAATTTACATGCCAAATAACACCAATTTAAAGATATTAAAAAGAAAATAAATCACTAACCACATTTGGAAAGTATAAATTTAAAGGCCATTGTGCGAAATTTTTTATTATAGAAATGTTACTATCTAAAGTAAAGGATTGACTAATTTCATGTGTTCTTCCTTGTACATCTTCGACTCTAACCTGATAAACCAAAATTATTTAAAAATTAATAGCAATGTTTTTTTAATTGTGATTTTCATGCAAATTATTTATAATCCCTAAAATATGTTATATTTGAAAATTATAGTTTTAAACAATAAGTAACTTTATAAAAGTAATATTTTATGATATAAAACATAAGCGAATCGAATATTATATCTAAAGATTATGATAACTTATTTTTGTTTTTTACAGTTTTTAAAATTCAGTACAGTTATGAAATCTGATACTCTTATAAAATTAAAAATAATGATAAGGCCTATTGTAGAACAATTTAAGACATTATATTTTTTTTTTTAGCTTTCCTACAAAATGCACTTTTGAAGATGTATAAGTTGCTTAATACATCAACCTGTAATCAAAAATAAACATAATATCCTTTAAAAAGAAATTCTGGGATTCCATATTATTTAGGATTATTCCAGCAAGTTTAGTTTTAATATAATCGATATCTAAAAATATACAGTTAAATTGTCAGTTACATTAAATTTAATACATTTTTAACCTTAAAGTTAATTTCCTAGTCACTTGAAAAACAAATCAAAATTTTCTTAATTTATTTTTTGATTACTCGCAAATATAAAACTAACTATAAAATATAGAACTTTTAAAATATCAATTTTATATTCTTTTAGTAATAAAAACTTAGAATAATTTCTGTTCATAGATAAATATTAATTGTGTTAATAAATTAAAAGTTATTTTATAATATTCCATTAAAAATTATTTTTTGTTTAAATACATACATGAATAGTATGAATTCCTTGAATGTATTGATTTGCATTCCATTCAGTTACATACATAGGACTATTATTTCCCACATTAATACAATTTTTCCATTCCATTTCAGAATTTATCTTAACTAAAACATTTTGAATGGTATCCAGAGAAAATGCTAATATTCTACATTTAAACAATTTATAAGTAAATTAAAGAGTATAATGTTTGATTCAGAATAATAACAAATAATTACACACTAAACTAATTAAAATATATTAAAAAATCTTGTTTAAAATAATATAAAAATTCGGAATATAAAAATTAAAATATACTATCAGTGAGTAGCATAAATATAAATAATGATACAAAATCAAAAATCTTAACTGCAAATATTTGTGCTTCAGTTATTCTTAATAAACTTTAATTAAAAAACAAATCTTCTATGATTTTTATTTATACTCAATTAAAATTTAAATAGCAGAAATATATATTTTTAAATTTTATAAAATACTTAAAATCTGTATACATAATCTAATTTTATGCTGCAATAACTGACACTACTTTCAATGTATATATTTATAAAATTAAAATATATAATTTTAGTAAAACTATTAAAATAACTAAAACATTATAGCACCTATTAATAAAAATTAAAAATGTTTCAACCTGATAAATTTATTATTCATAATTTGATCTTCAAGTGTTTCTACGGAATTTACGTATAACCATGGTATTTTAGGATTTGTAATTAATACAACTGGCCATTTTCCATGTCGAACATCAGTAAATGAAAGCGATCCTCTATCAAATGCCAATAACCTAAACCTATAAATCAAATAATATAACACCTGATTAAAAAAAAATAATAGTTTTAAGAAATAAATATTTCAAATATATAATTTTATTTGATATCATCAATATGAATACAATTATTCTTTGATAATAATAATAATAGTACATTCAATATACATTAAATGGGGTTATTGAATTCTTAAAAAAAAATATATTTAAATGGACTTATACCATTTAGGCCTAATCACTAAAAACATATAAATACATTCTGTTTTTAAACAAAATTAAAAAAATCAAAATATTAGGAAAACTCTTACCTTCAAATATTACAATCTCATTTTAAAATTTTTTGATTAAGTTTGATGTTTGATCATGATACATGTTCAAATTTATTGACTAAAAGTGATCCTATATTATTTCTAATACCACTATAGAACACTAAATTATTAATTGTAATTTTTATCTAAACTTCTTACAAAAGTTGTTCCATCCTATTATTTTAGAAGTCATAATATGTGAACTTATTATACTAATATCAACTTAATTTTTCTTAATGGTAACATATTTATCTTCAAAATAAAATTAAAAATTAATAAAAAAAAAAAGTTCCAGGCCATAAAAATAAAGCCCAGATTTTTTAAGAGAAAGTCTGATTCAACTTAAATAAAAATGTAAAATTTTAGGCCTGATCTGAACCATAAAATCAATATTAATATTAATATTTTCCAACTTTTATACAAGGTTCAAAACAGATTGGGCTAACCATGCCTAAACTGGTCCTGATTTCATAGTTTAGATCAGGCCAGTTTAGAACTTAATTGAAAAAAAAATGAACCAAGTTGGGTTGAATCAATAAAATTTTGATATTGGATTGTGTACAGTCATCAAATGAAAAAAAAAAATTACATAAAACATTATTTTCTTTGAAAATAAAATTTAATGAATAAAACTTAAACAATTATTAAAACCCTTTAAATTAAAGTCTTTGAATAGATCATGTCAAATGGGACTTGATTGTTTTTTTTAAATTTGATCCAAGCCGGATTAGGCTTAAAATTTTGATTGGGTTGAAAAGGATCTGAATGAAATAAATTTTGGATCAAATTGAGCCCAAAATGTTATTTTTATACTTAGTTTGAATTAGTTTAGGCTTCTAAAAAAAAAAGTCAGCCATATTTTTCATACCCAAACTCATCCCGGGCAACTATTACTAGACAAACACTTCAAAATTAAATAATATTCTCCTTAGCCTTTATCCCATTTATTTAGGGTCAGTTTTAAATTCAATAATTTTTCAGAACTTTTAAATTGGCTGACATAACCTCATTATGGCTTGGGGAATTAGTAATAAAATAATATTTTATAATATTAGACGTTAGAAAAACCGACATAGTTTAATTTTATTACTTACATTCTTCCATCTTTCCAGTCTCCTAATTCTAATTCTGCAAACCCTTCTTTATGAATAGTATACATTTCTGGTACTAATCCAGCTAATGTATGTAAATGACCACATAAATACACAATTGATTTAGAACTTTTGCCAATTATTTTCCGAATCTAAATTATACATAAAATTATATTCAAATTTGATTTAAATAATTTAGAAGACATTATATTTACAGTTTCATTTCCTTCTACAAGAATGCATGATGTTGGATAGTGACCAAACCAAATAACAGGATCTTTGTTGTTTTTTATCATTTTTTTCAAATTATTTATTTCATAAGAGTTCAGAGTTCCAATAAAATTAAATGGTCTTTTTATTCCAGGTTCTAAACAAGCATCAACACCAATAAATTTTATTCTCATTCCTGCTTGATTTGTAACTGAATAACTATATGATCGAGAGTATTTCTTGCCTTGAATAGAATATTTTTTATAGAAATTATTGGATGAATATTCATTTAGCACATCAAAACTATCTGAAAACCATTCATTTTCATTAGTTAAATAATAGTTATTAATTTATATACAAGAAAATTTTAATTATAAAAAATTTGATCTCTATAACAGGAGCCTATCTTTTAAGGGATTTTAGGCTATAATGTTGACAAATCAGCTTTATAAATGTTGAATATAGTATGTTAACTATATTACAATGAAAATAAATTATCCAAGTTTTATCACATAAATGAGTTTTCTTTCAATGAATAAAACTAGCGTATAATAGTATTCACCTTGATCCATTTATTTTATAGTTTGATAGACTACACTTATCAAATATTTTAACTTTGACTTGTAGTTATCGGTTATACTCTATCTTTATTTTTTTTTGTGTCAAAATACAATTACTTCACTCCTTATAGTCTGAGTTTACTTAATGATACATCAAAAAATCACAAAATACATCTATTTGAAGCTATTAGCCTAATAATTTTGAAAAATTCCCCCCAGTCATCGTATCACAATATAGGGAAATGTGTTCAAAAAATTACAATGATAAACAGTTCAGTTTCGATTATTGTAGAAGTAATACGTTCTTTTCATAATGGTTGTTACTAGTTTATTTCTTGTAAAATTAAACTTGACACACCATTGAAAAAGAATACTTTGTCTTTGTTAATTTCAAATATTAATAAGTAATATACATTAACTGATGTTATGAAGAAATTAAAAATTATTGAAGCATTGAAGCCATTGTTAAAATGGCACAAACAATACAATTATGTAAAATTAAACAAAGAACTACAAGCAAACATCAAAAGAATACTTATCAGTTTGGTTTTGTGAATGTTGTGTTGGAGCCAATTATGGCAAAGTTTAAAATTTAATGGATAGCAGGAAATTGGATGACCGGTAGTGCAAAACTTAATAGCAAAGCTGATGATGACGATGACTGGCAAGACACCGAGAACTAAAGTGTAATGAAGAAAGATGTGTACAAATTTCAGGACAACAGAGCTGCACACAAGTTAAATATTTGCTAAAGAACAAACAGGAAAATAATATGGCGGCAGCACTATAAATACGAAAGAAAAAAGGTCAAGCATGAGCAGAAAAATAATTACATTGTTATATATAAGTGTTACGCGGCCGAATATTAACTCAAACCTACATAGAGGCAGTCAAAATAATCGAGGGACTCGCCAATCAACTGACCACCAGTGCCGCCACAAATAAAACCGCATCTGTATCTAGCAAATAGTCAAATATTAAAAATAAAAAGCTTACAGATTTTGTAATCTCAATATATATATAAAACTTATTATTGTAATATATGTAAACTTAAATTAGACAGTAATTTAAATGTAAAAAAGTGTATTTTCTGACTATTATCAAAATATAAGAAATTTACGTACTAAATTAAATACTCTAAAATTAATTATTCCTTTACAGAAAATCAGTGAGAGTACAGTAATGAACTCTATAAACTGTGTCAGCATTTCCTTACAAAAAAGTAAAGACCAATCAAACCCTCCATGCAAATTTCACACCAAAATGTATCTTTCTGAGGATGCATTTCTTTTTCTTGAATCTAGTTGACTTGGATTTCAAATGTAGCGCCTTTTTGAGACACCTACATATTTTTAATTGTATTTGTAAGATTATTGTATTTATCATACATACTATATTGTTTTGCTCATTTTTAGGTGTAAATATATTATTACAGTAAATATATATAATAAATAAAACAGTTAATGTTGTTATTTTTATTTTTAATTTTATCTTTATATTAAAATAATTTTTAAAAATTAATTTATCATTGAAAAATATTTATTGAGAATACATCACACATTTTCCTTGCCAATGTATATACTTCTTTGTATTATATATTACCTTTAAATACGTATATTTTTGTTTAAATTCATATATATTTTATGTTTCAATGCAATCATTAAACGAGCTACTGTGAAAGCTTAAAAACCATATCAATTTTTTTGTAATTTTTTAAAAATTTGATGTTTTAAAGAATTGAATATATAATCTTATGTCAAATTAAATTTAGTACAATATACTTAAAAATAAAAATAAAAAAACTAGCAAATATCTCAACTTTGAGGTTTTATTCACTAAAAATAGCTGCTTTTGAAGTGTTCTGCATAGTAATAGAATATTTGCATTATTCTAAATTATTTCAAATTAAAAATTGTTTAATGTGAAATATAATTTAAAAAATAAAAGCTTTCCTGTAACTTGATCTTTATGAGTAATCAGCCTCAAAAATCAATAATCATTTAATTGATTAAAAATAAATATTAATTTATTTTATAAAAGTGATTTTAATAACTGGAAATATCAATTAATTCTAATTTATATAATGCTTTCACAATGTGGACTTGCAGCAGAGCCTTGGGAAATACATGGGGTTTTAAACCAAGAGTTATGTATTGGTTATACACTTCAGTGATTAAACCTATGATATTGTATGGTCCCTAGTCTGGTGGACCAGAATAGCACTTGTCACAGCTAAGAAAAAACTTAGTCGCATACAGAAAATGGCTGCCATAGCCATCACTGGAGCATTAAGAACTACACCAACGGTCGCATTAGAGGCACTAATCAGATTGTCTCCTCTGCATCTAGAGGTTAAAGCTCACGCCAAAGCCACAGCACTAAGATTCCACAACTTAGGTATGTGGACTTTGCAGAGTGACACAGTAGAACACGGTAAAATAATAAAAGAGATAGACTAGGGCTTTTTGGAATACTCTTTGGACTATATCAAACCAATTCTTAAGAATAACATTCCCTACAAAGTGAAAATCACTACACGTAGAGAATGGAATATTAACCACCTGACTGAAAAAGGAGGATTTGTAATATATACAGATGGATCCAAAAAATCAGGAAAGGTAGGTTCTGGCATTTGGGGTCTAAAGCCACAAATAAATGTCAGTATGTCATATATAAGCACAACACCTTCTGTTTTCCAAGCAGAGGTGATGGCGATACTAGTAGGGTCTCAGAACCTGCTGGTATACAAGAATAGGAAGATAACTATCCTAAGTGACAGTCAAGCGGCTTTGAAAGCACTCTGTAATGATCAGGTGAATTCAAAGCTGGTCCTCGAATGTAGGAAAACTTTAAAATCACTATCGAGATTCAACAAAGGTAAACTAGCGTAGGTACCAGGACACAACAGTGTCACTGAAAATGAAAATGCTGACTTTCTAGCCAGGTAAGAAGCAAAGAACACCTATGTTGAACCAGAACTAATGGTAGGACTCACTGAGCAGTCGCTCAATGCACTACCCAAGAATTGGTGCAGAAAACACAGGAAAATCTGGAAGTACTTGGTAGTACCTAGACAATCAAAAATGTTTATCAAGATTCCCGGTCTACTGCTGGATGATCTTAATAGCACGACTAAACATCAAATTAAAACTTTGACTGATCTACTGACAGGGCATGGTCACTTGCTTAAACATCTTGACGCAATGGAGGTATCAGAATCACCATTGTGCAGGAAGTGTGGAGTAGAAGAGGAATACTCATTTTACATTATGTGCGAATGTGAAGCCTTGTCCATACTAAGATCAAACTACTTGAGTACTTTTCCTGAAAAAGAAGATATTAAAAACCAAAGACCCAGAGAAATACTTAATTTTGCCAGAAAGAAGGACTCCATAGGGAAGACTTGATGATCCACCCTTATACCATAATAGGTATAATGTAATAACATTTTGGTGCTAAAACTTAGGTGGGTAAACTGAATCAAGACAATTCGGTATGAGGTACGCAAAATGGACCAACAGGTCTAAGTGCATGGGAATTATGTCCACCTCGATAATAACTAAAACTAAAAACTATATTATGCTTCCACTCCACTGTTCTCAGACACTATTTTATTATTTATAAAAACAATAACTCCTCATACGGACAAACTTAATTTAGAATTTACAAAAACAAAAGAACTAAACAAAAAATTTCTAATTACTTTTAAACTACTCTTAGACAATACTCTAAATCTACAATCAAACTACTACATATCCTATAAACATCTTATATAAATAAATTAACTAAGAATTGTGAATTATAAATCTAATAACTGAAGTATAATTTTAAAATATGTATCATAAATTATAAATAAAGTTTATAATGTAATAGTTAGAAACGCCAGTCTCAAAAAAAAAGTTATAAATTATAAAAATAGTAATAAAATTAATAAAACTTAAAAATAAATTTAATAATAATTTAGACCCCAAATTACATGCTACCAATAACTTCTATAAATGATATAAAATGTCTAATATTTAAAATTATTTATAAAAATGAAAATCACTACATAATTAAAAGAAAGTTTCATCTTCTTAGGCCCTGATAATAATACATTAATTGATTATACAAACCATGATTTCCTCGAATATCTAACCATTTGGTTTTTTCAGACACTTTACTAGATATTAAAACATTATGATATGCTAACCATTCTTTTTCATATTGGGTTGAGCCTATTCCATTTTTATTTTTAGCATCAGTAAGGTCACCTAAAATTTTTACTTAGTTAAACTAAATTGAATTTATAATCTAAAAAGAATTTTAAGAAATTTATGATGAAATTCATATACTATCAAAAAATTATAAATAATGTTAAAAACTTTAAAATTATATCAAGTAATAATTGTATTATACCACTGGCTAATACAGCAGACGGTTTTATAGCATCAACAGTCAATTCACAAAATTCCTTTAATTCTGTAACTCGTCCCCAATCATGAAATATACTCAGATGTAAGTCTGAAATCTAGAAGATAAAATAAAAAAGTTTACTTCAAATAATTAAATATTCTTAATAGAAATTATAACTAGTTATTAAAAAAATTAATTTTAAAATTCAAATACTGAAATAAAAAATGATAGCTATAAAAACATATCAACTAAATTAACAAAAAAATATCTATTAGTATTATAAATATCTTGTATGATATATTATTAAAATTTATTTTAATTTATCATTAACTTCAATTTTGTTAATGTTACAATTACGTACCTGTAGAAACCATATAAGTCTATCAGTAAAATTATTCATTCTTATATTATATCAACCAATGTTTAATTTTTAACTGGATCACATTTTAAAGTGTAAATCAAACATGATTTATAGTTTAAATATTCCCCCCGTTCTCAAAGATGATAACATTTTTTTAAAAACCTAGCATACTATTTCTTATAACAAAGTCCAAGACAAAACGATAAATTTTTTATACACTAATATCACTCTTATCAATTACATCTTGGTCTGATTTACATTTATATACTAATATCACAGACTATATGAAACTAATTATCTTATCTATGATACTACCTATCAGGGATTAAATTCGTTATTGATAACGAATTGGATTTGGATCGAAATGGATTCGAATTAAATCATGTTCTACAATCAGTTAAAGAGCTAAATTATATTGAAGGACGAATGATTTCACTGCTATTACCATTTATGAAAGTATTTAAATGTCTCCGAGGGGCAGGACAGCTGAAAATTCAAGGTAATGTTGTTAACATACCGATTGATATGACATAAACAACAGTATTTTATCATGAAGAGAGTAAAATTTGACTGATATTAAAAAAATGAAATTAAAAAGAAAATCCTGTTTCAAACCACATTATTTATATCTAAATGTGTCATCCAATTTTAGTCGTCAGAGCTCTGATGGACCTTAGAAACCAACCGTTATACAGAGGTGCAGAAAATTGATAAAGAATCGTATAATCATTTGGTAAACCATATTCGATCAATTTCTAAAAACATGGACTTATTAATCAATGAAAAGTTTTATGAAGGTGTCAGTAAAGAGCTTGACAATCCTTTTTTTTTTCACAACCAGCATTATGGTGGGCCGCTCTGGAACTGCCATTAGGCATTACTTCAGGTATGCTGCACGCCTATAGATTACATGTAATAAATCATTTTCTAAGAATTTTATCATTATTTACCAGACGCTTAGGTAATCATATTTCCAATATCAAAGGTATCGCATAACTATAACGTTTTTTGATGTATGCATACCGTGATGATCATGTTTGTAGTATCCAAACCTGTTCTACCAACCTAAATTTGTCTGAACAAGATCTTCGACCTCTATAAAAGAACGTTATGCCATTTTCAAGCTCATTTACTTACTATTCTTTCTAAAGTAATTATACCAAAAAAGATATGTCTGATTATGTCTATTAGTTGTTCTGAAGCATTTGTAAATATGTATGACTTGCTGCCTTTAGATATAAAATAAAGTTAATAATGATATTAGATATATTTTTCATGTAAACTGTTTTCTACTTTCTTTTGTTTTACTATAATTTATGTTTAGAATTGTTTAAAACCTTATTAATTTTTTATTTAGATTAGAGTAATAAAAGAAACAATCAGACTACATTAAAAAAATATTCTAAATTAAGTGATCTGGAGGAGCACATACTATACAAAGTCATATCTATGAAAAATACAAACGCACAAAATGGGGCTGTCATTGTTGGCTGCCTATTCAACAATATGAATATGCTTATCCCGAGATTAAAACTAACTAATGAAGAAATTGAAGATTATAATATCAATGTTGATAATAAATTACATTTATTATATAGAAGCAAAAGTGGAAATGCATATTTGTTTGATTTTTAGTAATTTGTTAATATTTTTCTTTGTTTTTTAAACTTATTTATGCTAAACAAAAAAAAAAGCTATTATTATTCACTTGTAAGATTTAAAATTCAATAAAATATTATATTTTTATTTTATACAATTTTGTTGCATTTATCTACACTTTATGTCTTTGCGCATAATGATTAGAATATTAAATATGAATCTTTAGTACTAAACAGAACAAAGAAGGTATATAATTATACTTTACACATTAAATATATACAGCAAATTTAGTGATACTCTATAGTAATTGTAGCAGGTTGTTTCGAAGGGTACTGAACACCCTGTATATGATATGTAGTAGGCCCTTGATCTGACCATTTACCTGCTCCCAGGTGGGATTCAAAATGACAACCTTTTCACAAAAAATTAACTATTGAAAGTGTTCCGGAAATACTGACACTTTTATTTATACCTTAAATTAAAGCTAATGTAATATATTTTAATATGAAAAAAAAAAATATTTCGGATTTTATTTTGTTTTATCATCATTACAGTCTTGTAAAATTTACCTTTCAGCCTCATTGGAATTATTTTATCGCATAAGACACCAGACGCTTCTTTCTATTTCAACCACCTGCACTTAATTCTGTTTCTTACATCCTCGTCAATACCACCACTCTTTTGCACAACTGACCCTAAATACTTAAAACTCTTCAATTCTCCAATCACGTCCTCGCCTATTGTCATTGACCTCCTCATTTCACCTACCTCGTGTTCTCCTTTGTCAAACTCTTACTCTATATACTCTATCTTACTTCTACTTATTCTTAAACCCTTTTCTTCAAGAGCTGAACTCCACATCTCTAGCCTTTAATTAATTTCCTCCCTATTTTCTCCTATTAACACTATATCGTCAGCAAACAACATGCACCACGGCACCACTCCTTGTATTTCTATAGTAATTTCATCCATCACTATAGAGAATAAGTAAGGGCTTAAAGCAGAACCTTGGTGCACTCTTACTCTTACCCGAAAACCTTCTGATACTCCTCCTACGCTTTTTACCCAGGTACAAGTGCCATCATACATATCTTCTATTATATTAATGTACCTTTTCGGGACTCTTTTTCTCATTAATACTCACTTTAAAACCTCTTTCGGTACTCTCTTATACGCTTTCTCCGAATCTATAAATACCCCACACAGCTTTTTTTCTTTTCCCTAAACTTTTCTATAAATTATCTCACACAAAATGCTGGCTCCATTGTTGACTTATCAGGCATAAATCCAAACTGGTTTATAGATACCGATGTCTCATTTCTTATTCTCTTATCTATTACCTTTCCCAAATATTCATACTATGAGTCATAAGCTTTATGCCTCTATAATTTCCACACTCCTGTATGTCTACTTTACCTTTAAATATAGGCACCACAATACTATTCCTCCATTCATTTAGTATTTTCCCTTCTAATAAGATTTTATTTAAAAGTTCCTTCAATCACCTAATGCCAACACCGCCTAATATTTTCCATACTTCTACTGGCACTTCATCTGGTCCTACTGCTTTATTCTTTTTCACTGATGCCACAGCCTCCCATACATCTTTCTTGCTAAATAAATCTACCAGTCCTTATTCCACTCTTTTAGGTACTCCTCATTCAATAATTTTTTAAAATACTCTTGCCACCTTTTTTTTCACATTATAACCATTATCATCATAATGGAATAACCATTATAATGGTTATTACCATCGGCAATGGGTATTATTGTCAGTATACCTAGGAATCTAAATATGTATGAATGTTGCCTGAGAACATTCAATGATGGATGCAAACTAAACTATTTAACACCTAATCAAATGGTTAAAGCATGCTTCTATTATTAGGGCTAACGTAGATTGTAAAGAGTATGTTTTGCTTAAATGAATTCGATTTTTGACAGCGAGGTGAAAATTCGATTGTGGAACACAAGCGTAAAACTCTACAATATCTCTTCTTTAGACACAGTTCAGGTAATTAAAAGCGTGTAATGTTGCAGAATTTATACAAGTTTTTTTTTTAATAAATATCAATTAGAGGTGTGTGCAGTAGGTGTAAAGTATTTTAATAATTGTGTATGCAATAACCGGTCCGATATCTGTCATCCTATCGTCATCAGCTGACCGTACACTATGCTCCTATACCCATATTGTTGTAGTTCCCCCCAATGGACGTGTCAAAGTTGGTACCACCACCACCCGGCGTCACAATCACCGGTCACTACAATGTCGCGACAACGGGTTTTTTTTTCTCACCTATACTGCCGAGGCGACAAGTTGTCTGTCTATATTTGTTTAGTTGTGAAAACCACGTTTTCTTTTAGTTTTTTTGTCCTCCGTTTTTTTCTTAAAAATAAAACGTTGAGTTGATCAAGTGTTACTTTGGTTCCTCAAGCGCGTCAACTTGTCAATCAACCAGGCTGTATTTTTTTTTTGTCCTCCGTTTTTTTTGTTAAAATAAACGTCGAGATGTCGATGATGGTATGAGGCACGAACTATGGTCGGTGGTAGGCCGTCACTCCTCAAAACAACAACGACAAGTATCAACATGAAACCCCCTTTTACCCCATTTTTAATTTTGAAAACCACAGAATATAACAACAAGATGAAGAAATTACTGAAAGAAGGACTGTATAAAATCATTAAAAGAAATCCACTAAACCGAATAATCAAACTAGTTAATGATGAAACAAAGAAAGCAATACTAGATGAAAAAACGAAAACAACTATTCCAACAACAGTTCCAAGATTACCAAGAATATACGGAGTCCCAAAAATACACAAGAATGATGTGCCGCTCAGACCTATAGTCAGTGCCATAAACTCGCCTACATATAACTTAGAAGGTCACTTAGCAAGAATTCTGAAAACTAACATTAGAAAAACGTCTTCTTATATGAAAAACTCGACGGACTTTGTGGAAAAACTACAACAAACAAACTGGGAAGAACGAGACATTCTCGTCAGCTTCGATGTTGTTTCGTTATTTACGATAGTGCCAGTGAGGGACACACTGAATATTATAAAAGAGAAAAAATGGATAGATGAAAAACTACAAGGCTTATTGGAAATATGCACCAAAACAACAGTTTTCACATACCAAGACACCATCTACGAACAAACTGATGGAATGGCAATGGGATCAAGACTAGCACCAGTATTTGCCAACATATTCATGGAATGGTTTGAAACGGAAGCAATGAGCACGTATACTCAAAAACCAAAAATGTGGTTGCGATATGTAGATAACACATTTGTTTTATGGCAACACGGCGTGGACAAACTACATTCTTTCCTGCAACACTTAAACAGCATACACGCCAACATAGAGTTCACAATGGAAACTGAGGAAAACGGAAAATTGCCATTCCTGGATGTAATGGTAAAAAAACAGCCTAATGGGAAATTCGGCACAGCAGTGTATAGAAAAAGTACACATACAGATAGATATTTACATGCCGATTCACACCATTGCCCCTCACAGAAAATGGGATTATTACACACAATGGCAACAAGAGCTGTCAGAATAGCTGATGAAGACCATGTGAATGAGGAAAAACATACTTACGACAAGCACTAAAGAATAATGGGTACACAATTAAAAACATTAATAAGGCAATTAAAAAAGCATAGAAAAGAAATAATGCAACGCGTATCATGGATGACGAAAACAATGAAGATGAAAAGAAAGGAACATTAATACTGCCGTACATACAGAGAATTACCGACCGCATATCAAGGATCGCACAAAAATTCAAATTAAGAACCGTCTTCAAACCAAACACAGTTGCAGGATCACTATTCCGAAACCCGAAAGATAAACTGCCAGAGATGCAAACACCAGGAGTATATGAAATACCGTGTTCATGTGGTAAATCTTACACTGGACAAACAGGAAGAGCTATTGCAACAAGAATAAAAGAACATGAAATAGACGTGGAGTACCAAAGAACAGAAAAATCTGCAGTAGCTGAACATGCCAAAAACAGAGGACATTACATACAATTCGATAAAGTAAAAATACTAAACAAAGAAACTCATTTTGGCAAACGGATGTACAAGGAAGCAATAGAAATCGAAAAATGTCAGGAAAATTTCAACAGAGAAGATGAATGGAAAATCAGCAAAACTTGGTCACCTATCATATACAAGACAAAAAAGGAAATCAACCAACATCACCGAAAATAATTCAATATACGAAGAGGCTACAATCAACATATCAAATAATTGCCGGTTTAGGAAAGGAAGACCGAAATGTCAAGAATGCCGTAAACAACGTTAGTCAAAAATCGAAATGTTGTCAAAAATATTAGCCCAAAACCAGATGTTATCAATTTTATAAAAGCAGACTGTTATCAAGATAAGCCGCCAGTATAGTTGCAGCCACCGACTAGCAACCATCGCTCTGAAGATGGACTCTGCAATGAGTCCGAAACGTCAGAACTCAATTACAAACATGGATATATCCTCAAGCACTTCAAGCAACAAGACAATCCATGAAAGCTTTAACACATTCATAACAAGTCTTCTGTATTACTTGCCCACTTCTTCAAAACCATACCCGCTCTACCTAAAACTATAATAAGCTCTGACTGTAATTTTATCGTCTCTTCCACCGTGTCACCACCCACACAAATATCGTCCACATATGTGCTGAATAATAACGCATCGCGAACAACCGGGAATTCACCACAGTACTGTACAACCCATATTTTGTAAGACTCGAATAGCGGAGCGAACAATTCACCCCGTAGTTTACCGTATTTAGCTGGTATTTACGTAACTCGTCGTGAGGCGACGCGTGCCACAATATATATTGGTAACAACAAACGCTCGGGTAACATTAAAATTTGCCGATACATTTTGTTAATATCAGCCGTATAGGCAAAGCGTGATAATCGGAATAATGTTAAGACCGAAATGTAACCCGAAGTCCTAATCGTGTAACACAGGCAGAAGTTATTGCATTAATTTGTGACGCCGAGTCTACAAATGCCCGTACGTGTGTAAAACGCCGACACAGTCGCATATGTGTACAAGGACTGTTCCTAATAATACTGAATGACTAACAGTCGAGCCGTCTCCAGTGAGTGACGCCGGAACAACAGTTTCATTTTGAAACGGTTGACTATTGGTTGTAACATTGGACATCGGCATAATACGGACGTTAGCATCTGGGTGTAATAATGGGTGATGTCGTTGAGTACAGTTTTTACATGCTATCGGTGCCCGACAATCGGAGGTCCAATGACCGATTGACAACCGATCTCGCGAAAGCGATAATTTCCCGTAATTCAACCGTTAAGTTGTGAGTATATTCAGATTATAAGCCATGATCAATTAAACAGTCAATTATAGTATTATTTTCTGCAGTAAAAGCTGTCCATATTTGATCAATTTCACTTAGAAGAACCGCCAATAGGGGTAGATATTCACTGTTATCCAGACAGCGAGTTGCCGAATCGGTAACACTTGTGTAATTCACGGTTAGGGTACCAGGTTCGAATCCGCCAGTGACAAGAAAACCAACCACGTTCTACTACCAAATGTAAAAATAATATAATGAAACGCTAGTTCCCAGAGTGACTATTTCATTTACTTTACATAAACGTTAACTTAATTAACTATATATATAAATGACGGGTCGGGTGTTTTCTGCTATTCTTTACAGGTGAACATCGATAAAAAAATCCACTTAAAATCAATGACAGACAGTAATATTATATATATGTATAAACTAATATACATTCAATATATTGATACATTAACATTAAAAAAAAAGACGTAAAAACATTACCCAGCCATCAGCCAACCAACCACACAACAATTTGTCGTTGGATCGACTGCCGAACGCTTCCCAATCAGTTTTCCTTTTAAGTATGGAATGTCACCTCCGCTGGTCTTGATTTCCGTTGTGCACTCGCGTAATAGTAGTACGTAACGGATGAAAGAAACTGTTGGTTGTCGTCTAAACAGGGCTACATACGTAACTTTTGAACAAATGGAAACCCGTTTCCTTACTTACTGAACACTCTGTATATAGTTAAACCTTTCAAAAATCTCTCTCATTTAAAAATTTATATACTTTTACCGGGATAGTATTAAAATAAATTATATTTATGTGCATAAAATATTATTTTATTTTATCACTGAAAAATCGATAATTTGTACCATCAAATGTGTTTTGAATAAGATAAAACTATATCGTATTATAAACTATATATATTACGTAAAATTAATAATTCAAAGAGAAAACTGTGAAAACAATTAGGGAAAGAACTCACTACCTTACGGGAATCGATTCCGTATCTGTACGCATCATAAGATGACGTATTCTTGATTCGACCATAACACGTTATTGTCTGTGGAAGAAAAAAAATGACTGTATTTAAGCTCGTAAAAAATTTTCAAAGTAAATTTTCTCGACTTAGGGGGGCATTGGCAAAAAATTCAAAATACCTCTTATTTTGTATTCAATATAGATTTATAAATTTTATAAAAATCGGTGACCCATCACCGTGATCACCCCTTGTGAGTAATTATTGGTAAAGATAACATTCCTTCTTTCTTACCATTCGGCCATCGAATTATGCTCTCTCATGCAATATATTTTTGTATTATACATTTATGACTCTTTAATTTTGTTCAACCGAATATTTGAATTTGTCACTCTAATTTTCTCAAATATCTGTCTATCGAATTCTAAATAATCAATGAATTTGTCAGCAATTTAATGTGTAGATTTTAATGTAGTACTCATCAATTGCTCTCTGGTAGTATATTAGTAATCGGATTTTATCCGTACACATTTTCGGTCGCAAAGTTCTACTCGCCCAAGTATGAATATGATAATAAGTTACGAAGTACTGGTCCGAAAATTGTTATCCATCAGTCATTTACTTAATTAAATAATTGTCTATTTTATAATATACTCAAAAAATTTTAATTAGTAATATTATATGGGGTAAGAAGCTGATCTAAAATATATTAAACCACTTATAAATTAATATTACATTAATAATCAAAGCCAAAAAAAAAAAATACTTCCAAGATTATTATTACTTTAGGAGAAACTTAGCGGTCAATGATAAATAAATCACTCTGTAAATTTATTTAAATAACATATTAAATTTTTTTTTGTAATATTTCAAGCAATTTTTAATCAACAGCTTTATATATTTATGATGTTCATAACTTAGAAAATTATTAATTATTTTAAACTTAAATTTTCAAATAATTGGAGTGCATAAACAATCTTAAGAAGCCTTCTGCAAATATGAAGTGCTTTCACAGAGTTGTAAATAATATGTAGAGAGAAATTAAGTGTCAAAACATAACCCCCATTCTAATATTTTAAATTTAAAATCCTTAAAATTTTTTTAAAAATCACAAAAAATGGTCTTGAGTAATACCCTAAACTACGTATAAATAAGTTCAGGACCGGTAAACTTTAAAATCGTACTCAAATTTTTCATGATGACCTTTATTGTTTTGGCTAATAATTAATTTTTCAGAGAAAGAATAGCTGATTTTTGTCGACTACTAAAATAACGGTTGATTCGCCCTGCTGCTCTCGAATACAATGTATACTGTCGACTAATATTCATGACGAGTATATGTTTTAATGCCACAAAAAAAAAAACTCCACGAAAATTCTGACAGATTTCCCATCAATAGATATTTTTATTATTATTTACGTGTAAAAATTAACCTGTTAATAATAACAATGTATATACAAATTTATATGATCAACTGCTAAATGGTACTTTATAATTATGTTACGGAATATAAACTAGCCCCAGGTCTTTGTAATGGTATCCGACCTGCGATGAAGAAATTAATAAACGTCATCGAAGCCATAATTTTGAAAGGAAAGTACAAAGATGAAGACGTTTGGATTCCAAATGACATGCCATTCGACTTTAAACGGATACAATTTCCAGTGCGATTATCATTTGCAATGTTAGTAAATAAATCACAAGGGCAGTTGCTAAATGTTTCAATCTTTAAAATCCATTTTTTTACTTAGCCAGTTGTATGTAGCTTGTTCCTGTGTCGGAATACCAACAAAATTATTTGTATACGAATAAGAAAATAAAACTAAGAATGTTGTGTATCATAAAACATTAGTAGAAAAATACTGTTTTTGGAATAATTTTTTTTTTTATTAATTATACCAATTTGAATTCAATTTTCATTTTAACTTATGATAATAATAAAATACTTTATGGGAATAACAACGTTTGCCGGGTCAGTTAGTTTAATTTAACATTTGAATAATACTATTAACAATATCAATTAATATTTTAGGTTTTAGCTAACAAATGTGTCATAAAAATCTTGATTATTAAAAATTTAATAGTTGTATTCATTTATTAATGAAAAACTGTATTAAAATATTTCCAGGTAAGTATTAACAATAGTCAGAATGTATTTTTGTTAGTCAGTCCTAATTACATTGAGAAATTTCAATTCGCTTTAAATTTGACATGCGCACACAAACGATTATGTTATCTATTTTATTTGTGTATATTATTTAATCTTATTACCCTTAAAGAATGTTATCATTGAATTTCTACCAGGAATGTTTATTGATACATTATTTGGTACCACTTGCAATGTTTGATATTACCAATGCCTTTTTAATATATATTGTGATTTTTATGTTGTAATAATTAATTTAAAAATAAATACATAAATAAAATTAATTAAAGTATATATAATGTTATTGTTAATGTAATATTTGAGATATGGATTTGTTAAAAAATTTCAGACCAAAAGTTATTTTGTAAAGTTAAAATCATAATTAAGTGACTATATTTTGGCTGTCTTAATTCAATTAAAACCATGGATAAAAATTTAGAAAATGTTCCATTTAATATGACTGATTATTATATTGGTCTTGGACTTGCTTTATCATCTAGTGGATTTATAGGTATATTTTATATTTTTTGATATCTTTCTTAAAAATAAACGTATTTAAAAAATAATGCCAGTTTAAAAATGGGAATGTAGAAAAAACAAAACTAATTTTTTTTATCTATATATTCTTGAAAACATATTTTGTGTATTATCTATTTTTTAATTTTTCGACTAATGCCACTTATGTATAATAATTTTATCAAATGATATCTACCATTTTACCTTGATAAAATAACATATTATTCTGAGAAGTTTAAAGGCATAATCTAGAAGAATCTATAGGAATCTTTGGGTTTCCCCAAAGTTATGAAAATTATATGTAATTCTATGAAAAAAAATATTTTAAATGAGGGAAGGATTTTTAGTTTGAATATAAGACCTTATTGTAATAAGTTCTTATTGATTCATTCTATAATACTAATGAATGTGTTCTCTACCAAAAATTATTAGATGCCTAAATTTAATAAACTTAAGTTTTTTTATCTCTTTCAAAATTATTTTAAAATTTAAAACACTTAGTACTATCATTTATGTGTCAGAACTGAAATAACTAAAAGCAGCATGCATTATTGTTTAAAAAAATTGTCTTGGTATTTCTCCAGGATTTAATTTTCAAGAGTTCAAAACAATTTTTTTTGTGATAATTTTCCTAATATTTTGTTGACTTACAAATTAATTAACTATTTTTCATAGATTCAAGATAAAGAAATCCCAAAATCATTTTTAAGAGATTTTTTATTTAAATGCATTTATATTTAATTTTGTAATACACTTTATAAACTTACATAGTAAAGTTTTTTAAAGAGTAAATCTTCCACAAATGTGTGTAAAAAGATCTGGGGATAAATGCATAAATATTAAGTTTACTCCTAATATTCTTATTAAAAATAATTATTCATTATAAATATTAACAAATTATAGGTGCAAGTTTTATCATTAAAAAAAAAGCTCTGATTCAGTTATCTTTAGGAACTGGCCGAAGAGCAGCAAATGGTGGATATGGTTATCTTAGAAATTGGTTGTGGTGGTTAGGATTATCTACAAGTAAGTATAATGGTATTATAATTTAAATGCTTCTAAAAATTAATAATGGAAAATTTACAATTATTCTTTTTCTCTCTTTGGAGTCTGGGAATTTATATTTCAAAAGTGATAAACCAAGAATTTCCCGATCTATTCTTTTTTTAGCTAATGTTATCTTTTCTGTTTTGATATATCCCTTATCAATAGAATATTGACATAGCTTTAAGTATAAACCTCATAAATTTGTTGTAATTAATACTCTTAAATTCACAACTTAAAAAAAACACATAATTAAGCATTCTAATAATCCTTAAATTTGACATACCATGCATTGTGAAACATTGTTCAGAAAAATGATTTTTATGCACTAATAATCTAAAATTGTATCCTTAAAATAAATGTACTTAAAAAAACCTCAATACAGTTGAACCTAGCATAATCAGTATCTGGAATTGTACACTTTAGTTTAGTTTTAAATTGAAAATAATTCATATTAGTAGTATAAAACGCTATGATAATGCCATTTCTAGTCTAAAAGAATTTTTTTCATAAATTTTGGTTACTCACAGAAAACAAGAATTGAGATTCTTAGTTGATGTTTAACATAAAAAAATCTGATATTATTTTTTAATTAATTTATATAATATCCCTGTATTTCTGATTTATTTTATTGTTTATCCTAATAAATTTAAAATAATATAATTCAATGTTTTTATGTTATATTCTTTATTTATAATTTTTTATTAAAAAAATATAACTGAGCCACAAAATTATATGAGTTTAATTAAGTTTTTGATTTATTAAATATTTAATGTATATATATATATTTTATTAATTTAAAATTTCGGCTACTATGTATGTATTGTTTAAATAAGAATGTGCATTTTTATATTAGTAAAACTAATTTGAACCATTTATAAGTGTTATTGTAAAATAACATATCTTAATGCTTACTTTTTATGATTATTATATTAGTGGCTGTGGGAGAAATATTTAATTTCGCAGCATATGCATTTGCTCCAGCCTCAGTAGTTGCTCCCCTTGGAGCTCTCAGTGTTATTATTTCAGCCATTTTATCAACCAAGTATCTTAAAGAACAGCTTAATTTACTAGCAAAGGTAAACTATGAATTATTTCTCAGTTATTTAATTTAAAGTGATGATCCAAAAATTTCCCAATTTTAGAAGAATCTTTTTCATTCTTCATTTGTCAAAGAAATTTATTCATTTTCTCTTTATATTTCATAAAAATAACTTTTTCATAGTTATATACTATTTTAATTAATTAAATACTAATTTTTTTTTTCTAAATCTCAAATTCTCAACCACAATAATAATAAAATTTGTATTACTTATTAAAGAAAAATTATTTTTATTTTTTGATTAATTAAGTAATTTATTACAATAGAATCACTCTATGCTACAATAGTATCATAAAGTTAAAAGTAATATAATAGTTTATATATGTGATTTGTTATCTTTAATTTTCAACAATTTTAATAGTAATTGTTTACATTCATGTTCTAGATCGGATGCTTTATGTGTGTAATAGGTTCTACAGTTATGGTAATTCATTCTCCAAAGGAAGGAGAAATTGATAGTATGGATATTTTATTACAGAAATTGACTGAACCCGGTAATAAAAATTAACTTATTTTAATAATATATATTTTTTCCAAATAAAGTTCAAATGATTTTTTTGTTAATTAAATAGGTTTTATTATTTATACTGCTGTTATGATGATCATAATTATATCTATATTTATGTATTTTGGTCCACGATATGGATCAACAAATGTTATTGTTTATGTTATCATGTGTTCAGCTGCAGGATCATTAACAGTTATGTGGTGTAAAGGACTTGGACTAGCCATACGTGAAACAATATCAGGTATGTACAATCTGCAATAAATAATAGGTTGGTTATTATGATGTTTTAACCATGTTAATTAATTAATTTAAAAGTCTTATTTTCAAAGTTTATTTGAATTTGTTTAAAAAATAATTTTTTCTTGAAATTCAAATACATAGGTAAAAAAATATTTTAATAGGTTATTTATTTTTTAATATATGTATTTTTTCCTAATTACTTATTCAAGTTATATTAATTATAAGAAAAAAATTTATCAATTAGCATATATTAGGGAAAACTTAATAATGAAAACTTTTCAGTATTAAATTTGTTTTATAAAATTAAAAAAAGATTTTATACATAAGAGGATCTACCAAATTGATTGTTAAAAATTATCTTGTAACTATTTAAACTTATTTAAAAATATAGTTATAATATTTATTACATCATTTATGTGTCTTTTATCTGCCTGTAGGTATAATACTATTTTATTGATTTAATATAATTTTAACTTCAATGTAAAGTTGAGAAGGTATTGGTTAAACCATGATATGTTTTTTTTTGTGTCTGTCCATTAAAATACTCAGCTCTCAAAATTACGATACCTTAAAAAATGAAATTTTCATAATAATATAACTTTTTTTAAAAATTACTGGTCCTAATTCATTTTTAATGGGATATAATTGAGACAAGAAACATTCTTTACGTAAAAGTTCAATGAATAACCTAAGCTCAGGAAAAGTTTGAAATTGACAACCTACACATGTAAAAAATGTTTTTTTTTAAATTTAATATCCTGGAACAACTGTATTTTAAATCTATATCAAATTAAAACTTTTTAAATGAACTTTAATATTAAAAAAATATTTTATCCTGATAATTTTTCTATTATGAGAAATCGACTATTAAAATAAGAAAAATTGTAATTAAAAAAAAAAAATTTTATCAATTTTGATTAAGCAAATAATTTGACAAGCATTATATTTTAATTGAAATTTTAAAACAAAGAAATTGTGAAATTTAATAGATTCGTATCGAAGTATTTTTAGTTATCTATAATTGACCCCACTTTGCTGGGTTTTTTATGTTAATTTTTAAAGTTTATATATATTACAGTTTAAATAAATATTTATTTCATTTTATTATTTTAGGGCAAAGTGAATTTACTAATTGGCTTACATACATGTTTATTTTATTATTAGTTGTATTTGTAAGTATACAAATGAATTACTTAAATAAAGCATTGGATACATTTAACACTGGGGTAGTTACTCCAGTGTATTATGTCATGTTTACATCTCTTGTGATAGCTGCCTCAGCAATACTCTTCAAAGAATGGGATAATTTGTATTTAAATGTATGTACTACATGAAATAAAATGCTACTTAACTAAATTATAAATCAAATTATTTTATTTTTGACTTCTATTTATTCAGGATATCATAGGAATAATCTGTGGCTTTCTTATCACGGTGACAGCTATTTTTATGCTGAATTCATTTCGCGACGTTGACATGTCTCATAGTCAATTAGGTTGGAGAGTCCGGCAACCAATAATCAGAAAAATTACTATTGAAGAAATTGCCCAAACTTCATCACTTATGAAAAATAATCCACAATATGGAACAAGGCATGCTTGACAATTATACTTAAGTATATTTTAGTAATATAAATTCCTTACTATCACTAAATGTTGAGTATTATTATGTACAGTTATAGTAAATGAGCTTATAAATTAAAATTTTTGTACACTTGTAAATGTATAAAATTATCTTTGGGTATGTTGTAAAATAATGCTATTTTCATTGTTGATGTAAAGATATTATATATTTAAACTAATATTAGATCAATGTGTTAACTATGTGGGAAATTTTCTCCACTCATTGTGTTTTTGCATGTATCAATAATAATATTATTATTTTTTTAGTATTAAAATGAATATGAAGTTAAATTACTTAAATTTCTGAATGGTTATAAGATAACCATTAAATACTAAATAAAAATTGTTTGAGCTGAGAACTGTTTTTTTTTTTTTTTGAGGCCTCATCATATGGGTTAAAAAATTGTTATTCTAATAGACACCTATGGGCCTCACAGAAAAAAAAATATAAGTAAAAGATTTTTTAGTAGTTTTATATATATTTTTTTATAAAACTAAGTGTTTCTATAAATTTCATAAATAAAAACCAAACCTACATGTCATTAATCTATAAATAATAATCGTAATCTTAACATCTAAAATATAATTTAATACAAATTATTTTTTTATTCAATTTTCTTAAATAATATATATATTTTTTTAATTTTTTAAGTTACACATGTATCTCTATTTATCTGTTATAAAACAATTTTCAGGTCTATCTCTTATATCTTATAAGGATGTTATCATTACTTTTTCAAATAACAACACATATTTAACTTGCTTATAAAATAGAATACATATAATATGTAATATATGATATAATTAAGAAAATACTGATCGTTAACAACTTTTAGACCAATACTTTAGAAGTTTATTTTTTTTTTTAATATATACTGGGGATGAAGTGTGGATGAGTTTTTATCATTAGTCATTTCTCGGCCACTCTCCTCCTCCCACCAAGGTACAAAATTGTGAATATTTTCTGATGCATTGGTCCAAAAGTTGTTATCAACTAGTCGTTTTCTTAATTATATAATTTTCTAATTTATAAGCTAATTAAATATGTGTGTTGTTATTTAATAAAATAAAGTTAACATTCCTATAACATATAAAGGATGAACATAATAAATATTTTATAACATATGTATTAAAAGCCAAAAAAAAAATTTCCATAAACAGTACCCTAACTGGTTAAATCTTATTAAATTTTGATCCAGTGATTATTTTTATTACTTTTTTAAAAAATAATTTTTGACTACATTTAAAGCATATATTTTATTATTTATAATAAAAAAATATTTTTTTTATTTAGGATAAGTACTCATTGAGTTACAAGCATGTACATAGAGTGATTGTTTAGTGAGGGTGGGTTCAGTTCATACTGGTGTGTGGATACTGTGCCTGCGTTCCAAAAAACATACTTAGAATCTGGTGAGACACCTGTATTGTATATACAGGTGTCTCATGTCTGACTAATGGAGCTTATAACTTTTGATCTAATCTTGTTGTTACATTATTTTTTTTAATAATTATTGACTTCTCATGTTAAATTTATTTGCATATTTTTTATTATTTATCTCTAATAAAATAAATTTTAAAATAAGCCTTAACAATTAGTTCTGATACACTTGGTATATATTTATATAAATAAAAAATCATGTAATAACAAGTTTTGGTGTTATTAAATCCATAAAATATTCTTTGAGTGAATAATTTATATCTAAATTTCTATATATTTATATTATTTATAAAAATTAATAAAAACTGTTTATCTATGTATCGCTAATTATTAGGAAATACTGTGTTTTTATTAATCCATAAAAGAAGTATTGAATATTTTAAGTCAGTTATTGAAATTTTTATATATTTGTTATTTATTATTTAATGTAATGGAGTTTTTATTATTTGTATAATATTATGGTTGTATTTAACAGTTTTTATTTAATTGATTTGTTTGCATGTTGTGTTTTTCCTAATATGAATGTCTAATAATTATACTTAAATTTTAGTATTTCATTTAAAACAAAAAAAAACTTTAATTTCTTTAATGTACTATATCTTATTTTAGGGAAATTAATAAAAAAATGTATTCACTGAAACAGCTTGTGATTATAATCATGTAACCAAGGGATTTTTAATTAATTAGATCTTTTACTTTGATTTGAAGTCAGCCAAAAAATTAAAAACATTATATATAATAATAAGGGTCAAAAGCCTATGTCTTATGTTCAAATTATTTACAACCAATTTAGTCATGTCTATATTAGCCATTTTGGTGGGCATTGTATTACAATGTTTTCTATTGACATATTGTAAAAATACATTATTAAACCTGTTAGCGCAAGCTAGATCTGCCCTTGGTAGTGTCATATAAAAATTTAATAAAACAATTTTTCTATGCTATGATATTATATTGAAAAATGTTTTTTTTAAACTATTATTTAAATGGTTATTATTAGGTTAGGTCTGTAAAATGTTAATAAGAACTAGAATCAATAAAAGAGCTTTTTATAAAGTTATATATATTATTAATAATATAATATTAATATATTAAATTATTGACCAGTCTAGGCTGCATAAAAATATTTCTAATGGGCCATGAGCTTTTTCTGTAAATATTTGGCCTTTAAGTTAAGGTCAATACAGAACTATGTATACTACCTAGGAAAAAGTGTAAAGGTAATGACTCCATATAATTTTAATTAAAAATAAATTTTGAAGAATGATCTTTGAAGAAAGAACCCAAATTGCTGATTTCTTAAAGAAAATTTCTTTAATATTTTTTAGTTTTTTAAATTAATAATATTTTTAATATAGTTTTAATTTTACTTAAGAATGGATAGATTTAAATAACAATTATGTTTTCAATATTTTTGATGAAGCTATATGTTCTGCCTAATGTTTTGTTTATTAATTATGGAATTAATTATTCATGTTACATTATATATATATATATGTATATGTATTTAAAATATTTAATTAACTAAATGGAGCTAAAAATATAAAAATATTGCACTCCAAGGTAAAGTTTAAAAAAAAATTCGGAAGTTAATTATAATTTCTCCCAGCTAAAATTTTTTTTTATCACACTTAATATTATACTGAATTTTTGGTAGGACCTTACTTATTTTCGAGAGACCGCCTCCAAAGTCCTCCAACTGCTAATGGTTGCATTGCAAATACATTGGGTTGTATTAAAAATTTGTTAAATTTCATTTTGATTTATATCAAAAGTAAGTAATTAATAACAGTTAAAAGGTCATTTACAGTTGTATAAGCTTATACTACTTATACTACTATCCATGAGTAATAATTTTCCAGGATATGTAATAAAATACAATTTATTGTCTCATTAATAAAAACCCTTTATAATATTTATAGTACAAATTATACAACCTATTTAATATTAATACACATTAAAATTAATTATAAGTATTTCTTTCAATAATTGAATAGTTTTTCAAATTTTCAGAAATTGTTATCAAAGGATTGCAGTTAGATTAATATTTAACAATCATATGAAACTATTACTAATTAAAATAAATAACATCAGTATTTAATCTCAGTGCATGAGTTGCACCTCACATACACAAAAATTAAATAATAATTAACATTTATTTAATTTATATATATTTGATGTACTTTCAAGTAATTTTTTTTTTTTTGTAATAGGGAGTATGACAAAATCAGAAAATATCAGTACAATGTACTCAAAATTTAATGTCACCAAAATGCAAATAATTTTCAACTAAATTATGTAAGTTACCTATCAATTGAAATCATCACAATAATAATTTTTATTTTATTTATTCTGTTCCATCAGTTTTAGGCCTTGAAGTGAAAAATAACACTTCTGTTCCACAAGACCAACAAAAGGCAACTAACAATCAATATATTGGTTAAATTAATTTTTTTGTAAAATGGAAATTAAAAGACTGCTTAGTTGATAAATATATATATTTTTAAAGCATGTGTAAAATTTAAAAAAAAACCTTGTATCCAATATTTAATTTTGATTATGTATAAAAAATATTTTCATTAGTACATCTTAATGTTTTCTTATAAATTTCAAAAAATAGACTATAAGTTTAGTTTCGCTCTCTCTATTATTTCACGTGAAATAATCAAACGTTGAATTTGAGCAGTTCCTTCGTAAATTTGATAAATTTTAGCATCTCTCATTAATTTTTCAACGGGGTATTCAGTATTGAAACCATTTCCACCAAATATCTATTATATATTAAATAAATAAATAATTTATTTATCTTATTTAATAATTTTTTTGAAATTCTGATACATACTTGTACAGCATCAGTAGCACATTTATTAGCAACATCAGCTGCAAATGCTTTAGATATAGAAGCGTAGTATGAGTTTCGTCTACCTTGATCCACCTCGTAAGCAGCTTTCATATAAGTAAGTCTTGCAGCTTCGATACCAATAGCCATTTCAGCCAACATAAAAGCAACAGCCTTTAAAGAAATTTTATCAAATTAACTTAAATTAATAGACAAATAAATCTTAGAAGAAAACCTAACAATTTTATATTAGTAATGTTGTATAACAAAAAGTAAAAGATTTAAAAATATTGGGTGTTAAATAATATTTTTATTGACTAATATACTTCAATTAAATTATAAGAGTTTTATTATATAGCCAAACTTGTCTAACTCAAAGTTAAATAGACCAATAAAAAATTGTTAATATTAAATTTTTATTAAAATTGCATTCAATAACATATAAAAATAACCTAATTAATAAAATACTTTTTAATCATTAAAAAATTATTCTTTGTTTTAGATCATGACATGACCTGTAAATTATTCAATTTTATATAATTTGGTTTTACATATCAGTAACAAAAGCATTAATAACTTCATTTGCAATAAATTAATGTTGAAATTTGAGTGTCCTGAAGGTACTTAAGGGTGTCCCTCCTCCCAACCACTTTAAAAGATATTATTATAATTGGCAATTTCCAAAATATAATATTGCTACCAAAAAATGTATGAAAAAAAAATACATTACTTATTTATTAAAATTTAATGTGTTTAACAGGAAAAATGCTCTTCATTAATAAAATTTTATGAATTATTCAAGTAATTGGAACAATTTAACACAATTTTTGTTTTATATCTAACTTAGTTTAAATAACAAATAAAAAATAATATTAAACTTAGTTTAAATAAAGACGAGAGAAAAAATGTAATATGTCAATGACTATAAATTTAACAATTTTAACTGTGTTACATTATTTAATTGATATATCGAGAACAGAAGAATCTGACAAATAGTTTTTAATAATTTTTTACTTGGTGTGATGCAATAGAAACTCCAAAAGCTTTACGTTCTAGAGAATATTTAGTTGCTTCATCCAAAGCTCTTTGAGCTAATCCAACAGCTCCTGCTGCTACTGGAGGTCTTGTTTTATCAAAGGTTAACATTGCAATTTTGAATCCTTGACCTTCACCCATTAAAACATTTTCTTTAGGTACCCTGACATCTTCAAATGTAATTCCTCTTGTATCTGATGCTCTTTGTCCCATGTTTAACTCCTTATTTTTCAATAATATATAGTTTATTAATAAAATTAAATAATATGGTTGGGTTAGATTACCTTTCTACCGGGTGTTAAACCTGGAGTATCTGCATCAACAATAAATCCAGTAAATGCTTTACTAGCTGGTGCTTTAGGATTCAGATCCGTACGTGCCAATAAAAAATACCAATTAGCAACCCCACCATTAGTTATCCACATTTTTTGACCATTAATTATGTACTCGTCACCTTTTTTCTCAGCTTTAGTTCTAATACCATTTACATCTGAACCAGCCCCTGGTTCTGTAACTCCATAGGCCTATATTCAGAAAAAAACTATTATTATTTAATAATAACTAAATTATAATTTGATTATGCAGATAAAATGATAAATTAAAAATTTAATTAATATAAACCAATAATTTTCTCTTCATGACTATATTAATTAATCATATTAATAATTTACTCGTAAGCAAACATGGAAGGGGGTGCTTAATTCACATAAAAATACAATTAGTTCCTCTAAAATTGAATCATTAATCTAAATGATATATTAAATTTTTCAAAACTTATATTTTTCTTAATGAGTTAACAATAGATTATTTTGTCTGTGCCTGATATTGGTTCGTTATTATACTATTTTTATGACAATGAACTAATACATAACATAATAAGTAACCAACATGAATTTAAGATATGAGGCAATTTTTATTGTTAGTTTAAAATATTCAGTTACATCAGTTTGTATAATTGTCAATGGTTCAGTATTTTTATTTTATTAATAATTATGGCAAAGTTTTTCAGTACTTATAAAAAATCTGAAAATAGACATAGATATATTTTATTGAAATAAAAACAATTATTAAAAGTATTTTATTATGCATTAATATTCATTTATATTCTTAAAGCAATATTGCTATATGACTATAAGGAGTGCAGAGGGGTAAATCTCAAGCGATTCACTTTGCTAAGAATTATTCTTCTTACTTCCCCTAAATTTAACCAAATATCAGTCTATGATTTTACTTACAGCTACTAATGGTTCCTCAATAAGTCTGCCAAGGTATTTCTTTTGTTGTTCCTTATTTCCAGCAATTATTACTGGCATTTGCTAAAAAATTGAAATAAAATATTAAGTATTCATAAATCTTTAACACTATATGTTCCTAAAAGATGATTTTCAGAAAAATGAAGAGAACACATTTTTCTCAATTTTAGTAATTAAATTGAATATATTAATAAAGTCTCTTATAAAATCGAGATAGATCCATTTGGAACAATATTTTTGTTATTTAGATTTCATTGAATAAATGAAAAAAAAAAATTTAATTTTAATGGTTTTAAATATCTATGTATTTATGAATTCAAATAAAATTTAGCAATGCCAATTTTGAACCCTCATAAAAATCAAATATCTTCTAAGTTCAAAACTTAAAAGTTTCAACTTTTTATAATACTTCAAGTTTAATAAATAAAACATTTCATAAATACAATCTGCTATAAATTAATAAATTCTGACAAATATATAATTTATTTTTTGTCTTCCTGATAATTGTCATAGTTATAAACATGAAGTATTACTAATACTAAGGTACTGATTTATAATATATTAAAAATCATAATAAAATTAATGTGTAATAAAAACTAATTTTTAAATTAATAATATTTTTAACATAGTTTTAATTTTATTTAATTAATTAGCCACAAGTGATCAATTTTTATTATATAATTATGGCAATTGGGCTTTTTGATCATAATAAAGAGTTAAACAAACTGATGCAGACCAAGACGAAAATATGTCTGATTTGAGCTGATATATTTTTTCTTAAAAGTGTATTAAGTTCCAAATGACTCATAAGTTTACCAGATTACCAAGTAAGTCAAACAATAATAATATTAATTTTTTTAAGTCAATAAATTTCGCACAAGAGAAGTTTCTTAAATTAGAAGTAATAAATCATTATAGTAATAGAAATAGATTAGAAATGGGGACTTATCAATTACATTTAAAACTCTCTAATTTTCTAAGTCAATCACAGTGAGAAATCTTCGAGCAGAAGATGTACCAAGTGATTGAACATAAATTTAAAAAAAAAAAACAAAAGTTAAAGAAAAAATTTCTTAATTTACTATCAGAATACAAAAATAAGGGCCAGATAAATAATTTTAATAAAAGTCCGGTAGTTTTATTTTCTAAAAACTAGGGAGACAATTTAGTTAAAAATTACGGGAACATTGTGTTTTCTGCTTTATTTTATCTTCACGGTGAAAATGGCTACCGAATGCTATTATTGTGTGAAAATTCTCGATTTTATTTTTTACATTTTTAACTTTATAATGCTGACATATTGAAAAGTGTATGGATCAACATTATTTTTTTATGAGAAATAATATTTTTTAATAATCCCATTTTTCATTCGACATACTTTATTTTAATTAGGATATTAATAATGAACTAGCAGATCATGTAGCTTTTGGAATAATCTGGAAAAATAGTCATAATATTAAAACCATTTATTCACCGAAATAACAAACAGTTTGTTCCGGTAATTTTTAGTATGTGTTCGTTTTTCGTCGTCGTTGGAGCTTAAATATCGGGTACCAAAATAAAATGAGTGGCCGATTACGTGATAAATATCGAAAATTTTTAAGTGGTACTGAAAAGCGAAAACTTAAAAATGTTCAAAAAGAGCAGGATAAACTTTTAAAAAACTCTTTATGTAAATTTTTAAATAAAGATCAATATGATTGTGTTGCCGTAAACTACTTCCGGTTTCAATGTTAACTTGACTGTAGTAGTCAAGTTAACATTGAAAATAACGAACAAAAATTATTGTTAGACAATATTACTATTGAAACAAAAGAATTACAATCCAGTAGCAAGACTGAACAGAATGAAGTAAATGAAAATCTTCAACAACTATCAAAAGATTTACTACTCCAAGAAGATACAAAGAACAAAAAGGTACAGGACGATGACATTGATAATGACGATTCAGGTAAATGGCAAAATATTACAGATAAATTACGAGTTTATTTAATAGAGAACTCGCCTTCAAAAATTATAAATTATAATTTTCCATCAAACGACGAAGGTAGAAAATTCAGCATAACACATTATAATCGAATAATGGGCAACTGTGAAAAAGTGGTAAGAAATTGGCTTTTATATTCTAAATTTTTAAATCGAGTTTTTTGTCTCTATTGTCGTTTATTTTCTTCAAACTCAATTTCATCATTGGCGTCAGAAGGATTTTTTAATTGGAAACAGATAAATGAACGTTTAAAAGAGCACGAATTATCTATTTCACGTAATACAGCTCAAGAAAAATGGCTACAATTACGTATGAGACTTAATCTCCATACAATTATAGATAATGAATATTCAAAGAAACGTAAATATTGAAAAACAACGTTGGCGTAAAATTCTTAAACGAATTATTGCATGTATAGAATTTTTAGCAAAGCATAATGACGCTTTTCGTGGTACAAGTTCTAAGTTATATACAGCTAATAATGGTAAATTTTTAGGCTCACTTCAAATGATTGCAAAATTTGATTTAATTATGGCTGATCATTTAAAACATGTATACAGGGTGGCCCACCACTCACTGACAACTTAAATAACTTTTGATCCAGTTAATATTTTTAGTTGATTTTTTTTTTAAATAATAGTTATACGTTAGGTCTATAGTTATATCTCAATAATTAATTTTTTTACATTTTATTAAAAATATTAATTATTTTTAAATTTTAAATAAAATGTAAAAAAAAAATCTAAGATAGCTATTTTGTAGAGTAGAATTTAAGAAAAATTTTAGTAAAAAAATATCTTATTAATATTCAGTAGTAAATATTCTGTAGCGTTTTGAAGTTTGTGAAAATTTGAATTTTCATGTATTATTTTACGGTATTAAACATTGAAATACGTATTGAGAAAAGGACAGAAGAAAACGCTATCTTTTCAATATACTTTTGAATGAGAGTGATAAGTAATAATTGCCTTATCTAATTTCTTATCATGGTATTAATGCCAAGTTTGTAATGTATACACATTATCATCATATGTATACACAGTAATCATGAAAAGATAGCGTTTTCTTCTGTCCTTTTCTCAATACGTATTTCAATGTTTAATACCGTAAAATAATACATGAAAATTCAAATTTTCACAAACTTCAAAACGCTACAGAATATTTACTACTGAATATTAATAAGATATTTTTTTACTAAAATTTTTCTTAAACTCTACTCTACAAAATAGCTATCTTAGATTTTTTTTTTACATTTTATTTAAAATTTAAAAATAATTAATATTTTTAATAAAATGTAAAAAAATTAATTATTGAGATATAACTATAGACCTAACGTATAACTATTATTTAAAAAAAAAATCAACTAAAAATATTAACTGGATCAAAAGTTATTTAAGTTGTCAGTGAGTGGTGGGCCACTCTGTATAATAATGATATCCATGATCATTATTTAGGTCATAGGATACAAAATGAACTTATTAATATTATTGTCACAAAAATACGTGATGAAATAATAAATTGAGTAAGACAAAGTAAATATTTCACAATTTTATTGGACGGAACTCCTGATAAAGGTCACAAGGAGCCGCTTACATTTTTATTGCGCGTTAGAGAAATTTCGAAAATTTTCAAATATGAAATAAATGGATATTTTATATGTTTCATTCATACTACAAGTAAAACTGGCTTGAATTTAACAGAGGAAATAAAAGCACAATTGAAACTAATGAACATAGATTTAAATAATTGTCGTGGCCAAGCGTATGACAACGGGGCGAATATGATAGGTCATCATCAAGGAGTGCAGTCAAGAATCCTTTCTGAAAATCCAAGAGCTTTTTTTGTTCCGTGCACTGCTCACAGTTTTAATTTACTTCTCGGAGATATGGCATCATTCGTACCAGCTGCTTTGACATTTTTCGGGGTAATTCAAAGAATTTATTCTATTTTTTCTGCCTCCACTGAAAGATGGACTATTCTTCTCAAATACGTTTCAGATTTTACACTAAAAACCAATGTCAGATACTAGATGGGAATCTCGGGTCGAATCGGTTAAGCCTATCCGTTTTCAATTATGCCAAGTACAAGACGCTTTAATAGAAATTAATTAATCAACAAAGGATCTTAAAATAAAAAGTGAAAGCTCGTCATTAGCAAACTATGAATTTTGTTATGACTTTATTTTAAGTGTTGTTATTTGGTACGAACTATTATATGCTATAAATATAGTTAGTAAGAGTCTTCAGAGCAAAAATATGGAATTTAGTAATGCTGTAATTTTAGAAATGAAGGGTTTGAATCGTCAAAAAAAATTGCGCAAAATTTATGTGAAGGCCTTGGTATTCAAGCAGTTTTTAAACAATCTAGAATTAAAAAAAAAGTTAGGCATTTCAATTATGAAAGCAAAGATGCACGTCTAAATTCAGCTGAGCAAACATTTTACGATGATTATTTTCTAGCCGTAATAGATTAAGCAATCGTATCAATTAATGAACGTTTTAAACAACTATCTCATCAACCAGAATATTTTGGATTTTTATATAATACTGAAAATTTAAAACATTTGATGATGAAACGATAAGAAAACATTGTATGGATTTAGAAATTTTATTAAAAGATGGTGAAACTGATGATATAGATGGTATTGAACTTTTTGACGAATTAAAAATTTTTTGTAGAATTTTGAACAAACAAATGACTTCTATAGAATGTATTAATTTAATAGAAACAACATGTGGCTCCTTTCCAAACATTTCTATTGCATTGAGAATATTATTGACCCTTCCGATAACCACAGCAAGCGCAGAGAGAAGTTTCTCCAAGGTAAAAATCATAAAAAATTATTTAAGGACATCTATGACACAAAATCGTCTTTCTGATCTAGCAATTATTTCAATTGAACGTGATCTGTGTGAAAATTTAGACTATTAAAAAGTTTGCCGAAAAGCCAGAAAAATTGATTTCATGTAATTTAAATTATTTTAACGAAGGTCAGTTTAATAAGACATTGTTTTTTATTCTTTTAATTTTATTAAATTAAAGCAAATTTTTGACTAATATTAAAAAGCCACTGTAGGTACTCATGAATTTTATTACAAAGGAGTCATAAATAATTTTATTTTAAAATTCACAATAAACAGTTGTTTAATTTTTTTCTTTTTAAGTTTTTAAAATTTGTATAAAAACATTTTTGTTATATTTTTAGTTATAATAATGATAAAAATGAAGTGTTGTTATCTATTTTTTGTTGGTATAAAATTATTTGGCCCTAGGTACATCTAGGTATTAGCCAGGTACTCCGGCTATTGATGAGCAAAAAAAAATGGTCATTTTTGCTTTGGGCCTCGCAAATCGTAAGGACTGGTGTGGGGTCCCTATAAATAATTTTAAAAAATCCATTAAGTAAAATGATAAGGGAGACTACAAACGTTATCAATAGTTCAAAATTAATAATTGAAGAAAAGTTCAGGTTTTTTATTAAAATTTCAAACCCTCAAATACCTAAACAAATGCTTTGCCAAAAATATATAAGACAGGAAATAATATGAGACATATTGTGTCGAATATTAATGCTACGACTTACAATTTGGCTAAACACTTAGTAAGGGTATTTTCATCTATTAAAAAATTCGATAGCTTTCAGTTAAAAATAATATTAGTTCAAAAATGATCTGGTTCTACTATTCATAATAATGAAAGGTCAATTTATTTTGAAGTAGTAGCCTTATTTCCGAATATCCCAATAAATATAACAATTGATTTTCTTAGACTGGCTAAAGGAACAAAACATAGAACAAGATAAATAAATGAGCTTATTAATTTAACAAAGTTATGTATGAGTCAAAATGTTTTTCAGTTTCAAAATAAATTTCATGAGCAAACTGAGGGCACAGCAATGAGAAATCCGCTATCACCATTTTTAGCAGAACTTTTCATGAGTAGGTTTGACACAAATTTAAAACACTTATGGTGATTATCCAAAAATTAGGGGTTAGATATGTAGACGATATTTTTGCAGTTATAAATAAAGATTTTAATATGGAGGTTTTCATATAACATTTAAATTATTTATACCCGTCGATTAAATTCACATATGAACAAGAAATAGAGGGAAAATTGTCTTTTTTGGATTTATTAGTTAAAAGAACAGAGAGGGAACTAAATTTTGAAATTTATCAGAAAAATACCCACACATTCAGTACATTCCGAACACATTGAACCACACCTGGTAACACAAATTGTCAGCTTTTAATAGTATGGTTTACAGATTAATTAATATTCCGATGAATAAAATAGATTTTGATAAAGAACTGGTGGTTATAAAAGAAATAGCTAGATTTAATGGGTATTACGAGAACATAATTTCAAAATTAGTCCGAACACAAAAGTGGAAAAAAGAAAGGAGGGCAGCTAGTACACTCACTAGCGTGGGGAAAAAAGGTAATTAGATCACCAATTTTATATTATCCGGGCGTCTCAAATGGACCAACTAGAATATTTAAGAATTTTGGTATTACTTCAGTAACATCTAAGAGTAATAATTTAAGAGATTTATTAGGTAACCCTTAAGATAAGGTAGAAGAAGGGGGAAATCAGGCATTTATAAAATATATTGTGAAAGTTATAATAAATATTACGTAGGACAAACAAAAAGAAATATAGGGGTCAGGTATAAAGAGCACTTAAGAAATATTAAAAATCAAGAAGTTGGGAAATCTACAGTGGCTGAACATTTATTGACACATAATCACTCCATTAAAACTATAAAACTAATTAAAAACGTAAATAACTATAAGAACTTAATATTAGGGAGGCAATAGAAATGTTTAAAAATAAAAACAATTTAATTAATTGGGATCTTGGCCCACTGAAAAATTCATTATTAAAATTATTAGACTTGTGTAAACTGGCAAAATGTGATAATATTACTTAATGTTGACGTCACTAGAGGTATATAAGGGAGTTTTATCAATCTTGGTGTCAGTATGTGTTTAGACTTGATAATGATAACGTTGTTTCCGAAATACGTGTCCGCGACTTTNCACATACTAGTATGTGTTGATAATGATAACGTTGTTTCCGAAATACGTGTCCGCGACTTTTCAGTAATTTTTTGTGGCTTTTTAGTTTAATATTTTTTAGTTTTTAAATTAGAATTGAGAATTTCTGAATAAATTTTTATAAATAAATTATAAAAANTTAGTTTTTAAATTAGAATTGAGAATTTCTGAATAAATTTTTATAAATAAATTATAAAAAATTGGTTTTTCATAACTTCAAAACCCTTTAACTGATAGAGATTTTGTCAAAATTTACATGGATAAATCCGGGTTTGTATGTCATTAAAAAAAAATAATAATAAAATGTTAGTTAATTAAAAAATTTCTTACGCCAAGACCGCTAGCTTCAAGAGCAGTTTTAATTCCAGTGCATCCGTAACCTAATTCTTCAGCAACCATACAGCCATCGGTTACAGACATATTTAAACCACCTAGACATTTTTGAATTAATATAAAATAATAAAAAAAGTACATTACAATTTTTCAAGGGTTTAAATAATAAAGTATTTTATATTGACGACTCTTTTATTGGTTAAAAATTTTTCAATAGTTAGATTTTTAATTTTTACTGTGGACAAAAAGAATTCTGTACCATTTCCGCTCAAGTTTTTTAGAAGGATTGCTAGGTATAGTGAGTGGTAGAGTGAAATATTATAACACTGAAGAATTATGATAAAAAACGGTAGCACAGTGGGGTCGAGGCATAGATGGGACAAGTATAGATGATATCTGACAGTGATTAAAATCACTATC
>NW_026099572.1:88458210-88560427 GCF_025091365.1 Daktulosphaira vitifoliae
AAAAAAAAAAAACACATCATAGTAAAATTAATACCTTCTCAGCTTCGCATCGAAGCTAAAATAACGGGAATAGTAGTGATGATAAAATGTTTTTCAAATGCAATATTGTTTTTAGTAGAACGTAGGAAAAATAAAACAAAAAAACTCTGCATGACTGGAACATAGCATAGTTGGGGTAAGTATAGAATCTATACTTGTCTCTTATAATTTATAAAATCACGTATACTACAGATGATACCTGACAATGATTTTCATCACTATCATAAAATTCTTCAATGTGAATCTGTTAAATGTTTATCATTTATATAGTTTCATATTTCAATGCCATCCGGAGCAAGTACACTTGTACACTCCTTGATGTGACACTTATCACAACAACATCATAATAAAGATGATCAGCTTTATTTAGAGTTGGCACGATATTAATTGACCTAAGAAATTTTGACCGGTCTGTAATCTGGTCAAAATAAACAAATTAAATATCTGTATTTAAATTTTATTGTACAATATGATTTTTTTGTAAATTTAGTTGTTATCTTATAGAATGTTTGTTTTAATTATTTTTAATGCTGGACACTAACGAGTTAGAATCAAACCGAGTTAAATAGTTGGAAGGTATGGTAGTTTTACTTTTTAACTTAACTAGATAACTTAATAAGTAACTTTGGTTTTATTTTTTAATGAGTTAGGTAAGTTTTCACTAACTGTGGTTAATAGACGACTAATATAGTACAGAAATTAAATAGCAATTTCAATAAGTTATGGTAGTTTTAAATACAAAAAACATCACAATAGGAGCTTATTTTTTTTACAATATTACATTTTTTATTTAATTTCGGTGGCAATTTACTCATAGACAATAAGGTGTCAGGAGAAACTTTTTTTTTAATTTTATAGTACATGACATTTGATTTGATATATATTTAAAGGATGAGGTATTTCTGGAACATTTTCAAAAGTTCTATTTTTTTATACAATGTTTCAAGTTTTGAATGTCCCCTATATAAGGGGAAATTGTCCAATTTTAATAAAAAGTATGTCAAATGAAAGATGTTCTTATAATGTAATTAGAACAAAAAATTTGTGCTGATACATACATTTTTCGAAAAGTTATAGCATTTTAAAGTTGAAAATTTTAACATAAAAATATCATTTTTTTAACTTTGGCAGCCGTTTGCAAGCAGAAGATCGGGACAAATTTTTTTTTGAACTTATAGTATTTATTATAAGCTTTCATTTGACATATGATCACAAGACGCAGTATTTCCGGAACATTTTCAAAAGTTAAGTTGAAAAAGTTCTACTTTTTATACGTATTTTTCAATTTTGAATGTCACCTGTATAAAAGAAAATTTTCCAATTTAAATAAAAAGTATGTTAAATGAAAGAGGTATATATAATGTATTTAGAAAAAAAAATTGTGTTGATACATACATTATTCAAAAAGTTATGGCATGTTAAAGTTAAACATTTTAAATCGAAAATTTTAAGAAAAAAATACCATTTTTTAACTAAGGCAGTCGTTTGCATACAGAAAATAAAGTGTCGGGACAACTTTTTTTTTTTTCATTTTATAGTACATGACATAAGCTTTCATTTGGTATATGTTTAAAGGACGCAGTATTTCCGGAACATTTTCAAAAGTTAAGTTGAAAAGGCTACTTTTTGTAAAAAAGTTGCTATTTTAAATCCCCCCTGTGAGCAAGTTAAGTGTTAGATTTTCAAAAAACTGATATGAAATGAAAGAAAAATAAAGGTTTCAATAAAAAAAAAAAAAAGTTGTTTTGTTAATTTTTAAAAAAGTTATAAAAAATTGTAATTTTTTTGGAGATTTCTCCCATTTGCGGGGAACGAGGGAAAATTTTTCAATTTTAAAGAGTAATGTCTTCAACTAGATACGATTTGTGATCTTTTGACGTATTGTTGAAAGAAATTGGTCCAGTGAGAATTGAGAAAAAGTACTGACAGACACAAAAAAAAAAATAATAATAAACACATCATTGTAAAATTAATACCTTCTCAGCTTCGCATCGAAGCTAAAATATATAAATTACACTCCGCGTGAAGATATTGGACTGTCTATGTATTGAACAGCAATAATAGAATTTTCGTAGTATTTAAGTATTTTAATAATATTATAAAAATTGATTTATTTATAATTTTTATGCTATTTAAATTGATTTTTTCTTTGAACAGAAAATTTTTTTATTAACTAATGTATATTAGTTAATAAAAAAAAAAAATAAAAGTTATTATTGCTATTTGAATTAACTAATAACTGGGATTACTATTAAAACTTATAAATTATAACACAGCTTTATTTTTTAAAATTAAAATTATAAATTGAAAAAAATGACCAGATGTCTACCCTAAATTTTAAATAAAAGAAGATTGATATTTATATTGATTGTGGAGTAAAATAAAAAAAAATTAATTTTGATCATTTGATACATCGAAATCTATTTAATTGTTCATGAAAGATTTTAACTGGTCAAAATCCCAACCATAGTAATTAATAGTTGGATGTGAAATTCGCAAAGAAAGAGTAAATAAAAAAAAACAATCGTAAGAGTATTACTTACGTTTAAAATAATCAAATAGTAGTCTTACATACGCCCGATGCGCTAATGGTGGTGAATTAGTGTGCGATGTTTTACAAAATGATTTTCCATTACGAGTTCGGTCTTCATAATCTACACTACATGCACTGATTATTTTGTATTACACTGCGTTGATAACACTATCAGTATTAAAAAAATAGAATAAAGCATGTCTGAATTTTATTAAAAATAAGTCGTTCTATTTTCTCTTTGAATTTAAATATTTAATATTAATCTATATTTCATATTTACACTTATATGATAATTACCTTAGGAATAAATTAGGATTATAATTACTATAAAGTATGATTTTTGAAGGTTGTAGTAATTTTCGAACTAGAATAATATTGTCTTTATTAAGTGGTAAACCAGTAAAAATACGAAACATTCGTTCACAAGACAATGAACCTGGTCTTAAAGGTTAGTCAAATTATAAATATTCTTAAATTTAATTAATTTAATTCTAGAGTTGTTAAATTGGTGACACTTTTTTTTTAAAGGTTATTAATATATTAAAAATAATCAATTGCTTTGATATTTTAAGGAACTAAATTTTATTAGTATAATCTAATAAAATTAATTTTATACAAATTTTCTACTTAAGTAATTATTTTTAGAAAACACTTTAAATGCTATTAATTTTTAATTAAAAGAATGAATAGATAAAATATATGAAAAAAATCCTTTAACATTGAATATTATCATGATTTTTTTTTAATTGAATACTTCAAGTTAGAGAAAATTATATATTTTATTAATTGAAATATTTTTTCCAAATAATCAAATATATTTTGAAATATGAAAATCAAATTTTCTAAATTAAACTTGTTGAATAAAAAAATATTGATATTTTTATTCCTGTTAAGCTGTGTAATTAATAAAATTATGTAAAAACCTCAAAATCCACTCTGTAATAATTATTATGATAAATAATTTGTAATGAAATTTTTTTAACTAAAATAAAACTAAATCAATTCAAATAAATTTTCTGTAATAACTAGATAGAATGGTAACATACACATTTATGCCCATAATTCGTCATAAATGGAGTACTGCATTTTCCTAAGGTGCACATTATACTATTAAACATACCCTAAGTGGATTAACAAGTTTATCATCATTTTTAAATTTTATGTACTTTCAAATTTTTTTTATTTTTAGAATTATAAACTTAAGATAAGAGTAAATTTCTCGTTAAAAATGTTTAAAATCTTTTTTTTAGAATTTGAAGTTAATTTTTTACGTTTGGTTGATAAAATTACCAATGGTACCTCATTAGAAGTCAATGAAACTGGGACTGATTTATATTTTCAGCCTGGACTATTAATAGGCGGTTCCATCAGTCATGAATGTTGCAAATTACGCGGGATTGGATATTATTTAGAATTAATTTTTATGGTTACTCCCTATTGTAAAAAAGGAATACACATAACACTTAAAGGAGTCACTAATAATGAAGTAAGTATTATTTTAGTTAAAATGATACAAGTCACTAACTTTTCAAAATTGAATTTTTTTTAATATTATGATTATGTATGTATTTATGCTACTGTAAAATTAAAATGTACAGACATATAATATACGAGGTGTGATCAAAAAATACTCGGATTTTTTAAATAAAACTTTATTAACTCAATATTATTCTATATAAACATTATCACCTGCAAAATAATCTCCCTGGGAAGCAATGCACCGCTTCCATCTTCTTTTCCACTTTTGAAAACATTCCTGGTAGGCACTAATTGGAATGTCCTTTAGATCGATTTCCGTATTTTGTTTTATGTCATCAATTGTTTGAAAACGACGTTCTTTGAGCGTAGATTTTAACTTCGGAAACAAAAAAAAGTCACATGGTGCCAGGTCGGGTGAGTATGGTGGTTGTAGAATTACTGTAGTCTGATTTTTCGCTAAGAACTGACCAATGAGCTGTGAGCCGGGTCGTTATCGTGATGCAACATCCAAGGACCTTTTTTTCAATTTTCTGGCCTTTTTTTTCTAACATTTTCTCGTAATCTTTTCATGACTTCTAAATAAAAAAACTGATTTACTGTTTGTCCTTGAGGCACCCATTTACGATGAACTATACCACGAAAATCAAAAAAAGTGATTAACATGGCTTTCACATTTGATTTCACCTGCTTTGCTTTTTTTGGTCTAGGAGAATTTGCTGACTTCCACTGTGACGATTGACACTTGGTTTCAACATCATACCCGTAAATCCAAGTTTCATCACCAGTTACAATATTTTTTAAAAAGTCTATATCAGTTTCTGCTCTTTCAAGAAGTTCTTGAGAGATGGTCTTTCGGTTTTGTTTATGTTCATTTGTTAAGAGACGAGGAACAAATTTGGCTGCGATTCGGCTCATGCCTAATTCTTGGTAAATATTGGCAAGAACCATAAGATATTCCGACATCTTCTGCAACTTCTCTGATAGTTAATTGACGATTATTTCTAATAATTTCATGAACACGAGTAACAATTTCATTTGTTTTACTGGTCAATGGTCTACCAGATCGTTCATTATCCTTAGTGGATGACCTACCTTCCTTAAACCGTGTAAACCACTCAAAACATGCTGTCCGAGACAGATCATCATTTTCAAAAGCTTGATTCAAAAGTTTGAAAGTTTCACTAAAACTTTTCCCTAATTTAAAACAAAATTTTACACACACACGTTGTTCTTCTATTGTTTCCATTTCAAAAATCGACGCATGACTGAAACATGTTTTTGTAAAAATGCCATAAAATAAAAATAAATATTGTTATCAATTTCAAACCAATGCTCAAATTCTCGTTAGAAGTTACTTTATCGAATTAAATTATCGGGATTTCGTTATCTTAATTGATATAAATATTATTAACACAGTCCGGGTATTTTTTGATCACACCTCGTAAATACCAGCTACAACAAGTTGGAATCATTTTTAAAACTGCACAAGTCAATTGTACATTTTTAATTTTTAAATTACCTATTAGTGACCTCTCTATAGAACTTTAACATTTTTTGGTTAAAAAAAAAAAATTTATTTTTGATAAACAATCAAAATAATCAATAAAAATATTTATATGATTAAGATTCATCTAACCTAAATAGTAAATTTAGATTTTATAAAATATATATCTAAATTTTTAATGTAGTTTACTACATTAAGGGGTGTACAAAAATGTCTACATCATTATTTTTAATATAATTTTTTTAATTTAAAAAATAAATCCTTTTTTTAACCTACCCAATTTAGTTGTTCATTATAAATTAGAACTAGTTCATTAAAATTAAAAGGCTTATTTTGAGTAGTCATCAACCATATTGTTATAAAATATTTGATATAATTTAGAATTACTATTGGTTTTTTAAAAATATTTAAACTTTATAATTTTTTAGAAAGATCCATCAGTAGATGCATTTAAAACGTGTGCTTTACCAATTTTACAAAGAATATTACTTCTAGCAACTGATGTAACAATGGATATTAAAAAGCGAGGAATGGAGCCTGATGGTGGAGGAGAAATATACTTTTCATGTGAACCCGTTAAATACACAAAACCAATTCAAGTAAATAAAATAATATTCATTTTTAAAATCTATTAACTTAGTTATATTAAGTTAATCTATTAACTTAATAAGGGTGTACTAAATTAACTCATTACTTCAACTTAAAAGTAAGGAATATAACTAAAAATGTATACAAATAGTAATTGAGGCTATGATGTAGGAAATGTACCTATAAATACTGAATAATTAATATACAATAATAAATTTCATAATTAAATATTTAATATGTATTTATGTATAAATAAAATTATTATAATTGATGAAAATTACTTTATTTATAGTTAACAGAATTTGGAAAAATAAAAAAAATACGTGGAACATTTTTTTCATTAAGAGTGTCACCAACAATTGCAAATAGAATGGTAGAAAAAGCCAAAGCAAATATGCTAAAATTTATACCAGATGTATATTTTACAGTTGATCATCCAAAAGGAAAACTTTGTGGAAACTCCCCAGGTTTTGGTGCAAATATAGTTTCTCTAACAACAAATGGTATAGTTTTAAATGCTGATAGTGTCTCACTTCCATTTAGTGGCAAAAGAACAACTGCAGAAGAAATAGCAGAAAACGTCTCGTCTGCTATGTTAGAAGAAATATGGCGAGGAGGTTGTGTAGATTCATCTTTTCAATCATTGATACTATTATACATGGCACTCCGACAAAAAGATGTATCTCATGTTGTTCTAGGACCATTATCTCCATACACGTAAGGATTATAAAATAAATCTTTATCCCTCTCATAAAAATTTAATAATATTTTCCCCAAATTAAAATCATTTGCATTAGACCCTTTAATATTTAAAAAATATGTGTCTTAATATTATCTTAAGTTCTTTGTTTTTATATTAGTTATATTATAATTTTATTTAAATATAAACTAATTCTATAATTAATATTTACAGAATACAATTTTTAAGACATTTAAAAATATTTTTTGGAATAACTTTTAAGTTGGAACCTTATAATAATATCAATGAAGATGAAGACCTACGGCAAGGTTACAACTCGAGAATTCTTGTAACAGGTGTTGGTATTGGTTATAATAAACTTATTTAAAATTTTATATATTTGTTACATTTTTTCTTAGTAATCATTTACAAAAAGTAATGATATTAATTAAATGTAAAATTTTAAATATGTAATTCATTCTTTTTTATTTAATTTTGAAGGAAAATAAGTTGTTTATTTGAAAAAAAAAATCTTAAATACAAGTTTTTGAAGTACAAAGAATATTTTATATTCTTATAGCTCCTATTAATCCTATTAAAACCCAACTCCAGAAAATATATAAAAGTAAAATGTATGGAAATATAATATTAGTAAGGCTTTATCAATCTAAATGCAAAAGAAGCATTTGCTCCATGCAGCAAAATGTTTACAACTAAACTAAATAATAAAAAATTAACGATTATTTTTTTTTCACATAAGTTCAACTAATATAAAGTTTTTAGCTTTGATGCGAAGCTGAGAAAGTATTAACTTTATATGTGTTTTTTTTTTTTTTGTTTGACGCTAATTTTTCTCACCTTTCTCTGAACCGACTTTTCTCAACGATACATCAAAAGATTACAAATTGTATCTAGTTGAAGACATTACCCACTAAATGTCCTTGCAACTTTAATGAGAGGGGCCAATTTTAAATCTGTTTATTTTTATTATTTTTTTGTATCACTGTTACAACTTATTCTCAGTTCTCACTGGAACGATTTTGATGAACAATACGTCAAAAGATCACAAATTGTATCTAGTCGAAGACTACCTTCAAAAATTATATCAATGAAAAATTACTTATTATTTTTGTGTTACTAACAGTCTATAATATTCTAAATAATTTGGTAACATGTTGCTATATAAATCATAAATCTAAAAAAAAATAATTTTTATTTTCATCTGACTTAAACAAAAATATTAAAAAATTATAATAAAATTTTATAATACACTCAATTAAGTAGATTTTTTTAACAACATTTTGATTGTTTTTTTTAGTTAAATCATTAAAATTAATTATGTTCTGAATATTTTTAAACATCAAAAATAATTACTATGATTTCTATTTAAGTGATCTATTACAATAAAAATGCAAAAAACAATATTGAGCTTTTCTGATAATTTTACAGTAAATAGTAGTAATAGGAAATATTGAATAGTAACTATTGAACTATTCGATAGTTGTCCACTATTCGAACTATTCGATAGTCATTCAAAAACTATTCGAATAGTAAAAATATTCGATAGTTTATTCGAATATTTTTAAAAACTATTTGATAGTCTATTCGAATAGTTTTTAAAATATTTGATAGTTTATGATAAAATAAAATATTCGGTGGTATAAACACAATTCGAATAGTTAATCGATAGTTAAAAATATTTGAAAATGCCCATCACTAATTTTTATTATTATTAATTGTATCCTATTTATAATCGTAGTACCCTGAATAAACAATTTTAAACAATCTTATTTAGTCGTTAGTGTTATTAAAACAGCAAAACTATAAATTTGACTAAAATGCACAATTTATGCACAATAATAAGTTGTTACTAGTAGATTTTGTGATAAATAAAATATCTAAATTAAGTTCAACTGAAATATCATAATGTTTGATATAATATCCTTAACTATTCTTTTTATGAAAAAGCCCAATTTTAAACATTCAAAGCAAATTCAATTTTACTTGAAAAGGTCTCATTTCTTTATTTTTAACTAAAATATAAATTTTACTAAAAATGTTAATTGAAGATCTTGGAATAACAATAAGTGGTTTATTTTTTATCTAACTTTTTTTTAAAAATCTAATACAAAAGAATTCTGTATCAACTAATATTAATATTTTTTACAAAAATACAAGAAGAATTGTTAAAAAAGTGGTGTTTAAGAACATGTTCAAAATATATTTCATTTTTTCTTTAACTTATTATTTTTAGCTAAAATATGTTAAATAAATTACAATATGTAAAAAAAAAAAATTATAAAGAATTATTATTTTTTAAATATTAGTAGGTTGATTTTAACAAACCAACAAACAAACAATACAAATTTATACAAACATTGTCAACATCTATAAGTCTTAGTTCTCCAAATATAATACTTGAATTCGTTAAATTAAGCATTTTTAGGATTATCACAAGTCAAATAGTACAAATTATTGAATTTTTTTATTTATACAGTATATTCTGTTAATGTATAAAGTCAAAATGGATTTTCAAAATTTTGAAAAAAGGATTAAGCTACTCATGTACTGATAGCCTCAATTGATGATTCTAAATATTCTTATTAAAACACATTCTTTAGATAAAAAAGAAGAACCTCATATCAAATTATAATTTGTCTATCAAGCAGATGGCTTTAAAATCTAAAAGTTTATGCCCTAAATTGTTTAAAAATAGCATGTCAAACTATTTAAAACATAATTAACTTTTTTTAAACATTGTTAAAAAAATATTTTTGTTTTTTGTTATAAAATAAAATGATATATTCTATAATTTAATTGCTTCTAACTGCTTGTCAATCATATATTAATATCCAAAATTAACAATATTTACAGTACTATAATCTAATATATTTAAAGGGCGAAAGTAAAGAAAAGAATAGTTTTTAGTTATTCTCTCAATTATATGGAAAAAAAATATACATATAAACATTAAATTGAACCATGTTGAAATTTCAAAAAAATGTTCTATTCAAATTCGATTTTTTAATTGTGTTGTATTGATATTGCCTTAAAATTATAATTTTACTTACCACAATGTTCAGGTATATGTCCATTGAGAAGCCCTACTGCATGAGCCTTTTTTACTATTTCCCATGGATACTCTCCTGTACGGTCATATTCAGCAGCTACAGGAATTATTTCTTCTCTAGCAAATTTTCTAGCAAGATCCCTAAATTCTTTTTGTGTATCTGATAAATCTATAATATACAATAACTGTTATTAAAATGACATTTAAAGATCAAATAACTGAAACTTACCAAGTGAAAATGAGTTTTCTCTTGGTTGATCACAATATTTCCTAACAGCAATAACAGTCCTTGGTATACGACACATACAACGTATAGTCTAAATAAAAAATACAAATATTTTTATTTATATTTTAAGATATAAAATTATTCTTACTTGATTGACACCTATCATTTTAAATTATTGAATTTCAAACAACACAGGTACTTAACGTAGTTATTGTTAATAAGTTTGAAAAGTAGGTTATACAAAAAAAAAATTAATAATATTTGAATGATTGCCAATATGTAATAAATTACATATGCAATTCAATAATTAATTATTTTTTTACAGGATATTTAATTTAATAGAATATTTTCTTATAAAACAACTATGTGTGTTGCACATTAATTAGTAATGTTTAATTGACTAATAAATTTCAAATAAGATTAATAACTAGGATTAAAAATATGTCTAATCATCACAATTCAAAATAAATATTAATCAAGGAAATTTTTATCAAAAATAATAATACATATTTTTTGTTTCTATGAATATCCGTTCACGAATAATATTTATAAGATTCAAGCGCTAGTGACCTATTTATCAGCTGATTTTATTATCAACTAGAATAGATAATCAAATAAAAAGAAAAATGAACTTTTGACAATTATTATCTTCCTCTTCTACTTTTTGATGCTATGAAACCATTAATCTATTTAATATTATATAAATAATTTATTTATTTTATTATTTTCTTATCATCAAATACGTGAAGTACAAGTTGTGTATTTTTTATTATTTTACTTAAGTTTGGATATTTATTTTATTTCTTATGTTTTAATATTTGCATTCTGTTGTGCAATTTATATTTAGATATAAATCCTATTACTTTTTAATTATTTGTAATTTTCATCATAAAAAAATTTTAATTGAATTTAAACCAATTAGGTTAAATAAATCTAAATTTTTAATTTAAAATTTATCAATCATCATTTATAAAACAATAGAAAAGGGTTCAAAAATAAGATTTCAATATTTATTAAAAGTTAGATATTCATTTTGAATTATTTAATGAATGTTCATTTATGGCTTCCTAGCAACTCAAACAGATCCCACTATTATTCTTTTAAAATTTTGTATGGAGAAATAAAATAATTCATAATATTATTGTAGAAATAATTATTGTTTCTTTGAAATTTTATCTTTTGATATTGCGAGTGTACCATGTCATCAGTGTAGAAAGGGCGTTTTTAGGTCAACTTTAATGAGAGGAACTAATTTTAAATATTTTTATCAACTTGTTTAGACATAATTGGCACAAAAATTGTTTTGAACTATAAGTACAACATTTTCAAAGATTAAAAAAAAATGTTCTCCTTACGTTCGAAATAATCTGCTAAAACTTATTAGCTTCGATGCGAAGCTGAGAAGGTATTAATTTTACTTCGATCTGAGTATTTTTTTTACACGTCTCATTCGTCACTTAATAAAAATGGAAATTTAGCTAGCTCAAATTTTAAAGTTCTTTTTCTCGACTTTAAATTTAAATATGATTATTTTTTTATACTATGTCATTTAGATTGATATAATATTTATGAAAATCAGTGTAATCCGCTTATAATAAAATAAAATACAAAACCAAGAATTTTAACACAATAATAGCATACTTTTAAATACGGTAGCTATTTTCACCATGTATTTTCCTAATAAGATATTTTAAAATAAAATAAAATACAAAACCTAGAATTTTAATAGAAAAATAGCATATTTTTGAATACGGTAGGCATTTTGGGCATAGAAGATAGGTCGTCGGGACAAATTTTTTTTTTCATGTTATAGTACATAACATAAGCTTTAATTTTATATATGTTTAATGGACGCAGTATTTCCGGAACACTTTCAAAAGTTAAGTTGAAAAAGTTCTATTTTTTATACAATGTTTCAATTTTTGAACGCCCCCTATATATGGGGGAATTGTCCAATTTTAAAAAAAAGTATGTCAAATGAAAGATATACTTATAATATATTTAGAAAAAGAATTTGTGCTGATAATTACATTTTACGAAAAGTTATGGCATTTTTAAGTTGAAAATTTAAATTCGAAAATCGAAAATTTTAACACAAAAATAGCTTTTTTTTAACTACGGCAGCCATTTGCATGCAGAAGAAAAAGTGTCGGGACAATTTTTTTTTTCATTTTATAGTACATGACATAAGCTTTTATTTGGTACATGTTTAAAGGACGCAGTATTTCCGGAACATTTTCAAAAGTTAAGTTGAAAAGGCTACTTTTTGTAAAAAAGTTGCTATTTTAAATCCTCTCCAATGAGCAGATTAAGTGTTAGATTTTCAAAAAAATGATATCAAATGAAAGGGAAATATCTAAGGTTTTAGTATAAAAAAAAATTATGTTGATTTGTTGATTTTTGAAATAGTCATGGAAGTTTTAAGAAAAAAAAGTGAAAAAAATGACAAAATTTTATCGATTTTTAAATTTGTAATTTTTTTAGAGATTTCCCCTATTTATAAGGAATGAGAGAAATTTTTTTCAATTTTTAAGGGTAATGTCTTCAACATGATACGATTTGTGATCTTTTGACACACTGCTTATCAAAATCGGTCCAGTAAGAGCTGAGAAAAAGTGGCAATAGACACAAAAATAAAACACATCATGGTAAAATTAATAATATATAAAATATATTAATTACATGTTTTTGTACATCTTACATGCTCATTTCTTATCTTATCTTCTCTAGTTACTCCACTCATCCATCTAAGCATTCTCATCTCTACTACACTCATTCTCTGCTCTACTTTCTTATCAACCGCCCAACACTCTGAACATACATCATAACTGGTCTCACTACAATCTTGTAGAATATACTTTTTAGCCTCATTGGAAATCTTTTGCACAACTGATTTATATTAATAATGTAATAGATTAAAATTAATACTTATTTTATGATTTATTAATAAACAAAGATTTGCTCGAAAAATATTTTTAAATCCTTTTTTTTTGTGGGAGAATTAGTAGTGTTATTGTAAAAATAAAGGAAATTGACCCACCTACCGCCGGTATCGTATTGAAGGGCGGCCAATTTTGAAATGCCTATAGGCGAAAAATATGTAAATGCACCTCTGTTCACATCGAACATAAGATTCTTAACACTATTTCACCAATTTTCATAGTTATAGCATAGATTAAACACACAATATGTATTTACCTTACCGATAATTCTTTATATAATAACTTTGATAATTAACTAATCAAATTTTTTTTATTTATTCGAATATTTTTCTAACTACTTGAATGCTACTACGTTAGAAAAATTAATTAATACCTTGGTAATTATCATCGTTTATACTACAAACTGTACGCATTTAAGTTTTTGCTGGTTTCCAGGGTGTTTCAAAAAACAAATTTGAATTATACATGTTTTAATTCAAAAGGTAATTTTACTTTTATAACATATAATGAAAATTAATTTCAACAACTTTTTCTAAATAATTATATTTTATGAAGTATAATATTTAATAACTTTAAATTCAGAATTTAGAATGCTATAAAAACAAATTTGATAAAATAAAATAAAATAAAGTTATTCACGACCCCACAGAAAATTATGTATTGTTAATTTCCAGCTACATGTCCTGATTTACCAAAATTTTCTTTGGATTTCTTCCCAATATTACTTGAACCAACATCATTTAATCTCGTGTTGTGATTTTTTAATTGATCACTGGCTTGATATTGTTGTTGCTGTGGTGCATATTGTAAAACAGGAGAATTTTGTTGCTTAGAATCCTGTTTTTCTTGTTGATTAACATAATGATTTTGCATTTGTTCTTGAGGTGGATGATTAATTTGTTGTTGTGGTATATTATTGTACTGTAGTGCTGGATGAGGTTTTAAGTATTGTTGAGATTGATGGTTCATGTATTGGGATTGATGAGAATTTGAATTAATTTGATAACCCTGATTTAATGAAGAATTAAGCACTTCCTGAAAAATTATGTTCAAATATATTTAAATTATAGTTAATAATTATTTTAAATGAAGTTAGAAATAATAAAGTATACTCTTATAACTCATTGATTTAACTAATTCTAATTCATATGCAAAAATTGAACAGTCACACTCAAGTTTAATTCAAGTAAATAGAACGACTTTTATTCATTTCCAAATACACACTGGGAACATCAAGTTAGATACTAATAATAATTAAAATGATGAGATTTAAAATTAATTATTTCGTTTGAATACATGTTTAAGTAGGGACAAAGGAAGATCAAGTGTTCACTAAAAATTAAATAGTATTAAAGTAAATCAGTAATTTTTGTACGGAGCTCATTGTTAGAGTTAGATCCTTGATATGTGTCTATGCCAGGAGCCAAGTTAGAGGTTCATATATATTACTTTGGGTAGGTACATAAGGTGCCTCCATTACACCCATCATTGATAACTGTACTCGTGGCATTATTGATATTAAAGAACATTATTACTTTTATTATTCTCATGAACCCTATTACTCATACCCCAAGAGATATTATTATTATTAAAAAAACCCAGAACAGGGGGGTCGCGGCACAGTGGTGACGTGGCATAGTTGGATCAAGTATAATGATATCTGACAGTGATTAAAATCACTATAAAAAAAAAACGCTTCGATGCAAATCTTTAGATAGTGTTTAATTTTAAAAAATTGGTGGATTATTCCAAAAGCTACATGATCTGCTAGATCCTTATTAATATCCTGATTAAGATAAAGTATGTCGAATGAAAAAGGAATTATTAAAAAATAGTATTTCCCATAAAAAAATTATATTGATCAATACACTTTTCGAGAAGTTATAGCATTATAAAGTTAAAAATATAAAAAAGAATTTTTTTACAAAAATCGTATTTTTTTTATTAAGTTTAATGTCTGTTTTCACCATGAAGATAAAATAAAATCCGAAATTTTTTTTTTTCATAATAAAGTACATTACATTAGCTTTAATTTAAGATATATATAAAAGTGTCAGACCTTCCGGAACATTTTCAAAAGTTAATTTTTTGTAAAAAAGTTGTCATTTTAAATCCCCCCCTGTTGGCAGGTTAAGTGTCAGATTTACAAAAAAAATACACCAAATGATAGATAAAGACATCAAGCATCTATAAAAAAAAAAAAATTATATTGATATGTTCATTTTTGAAAAAGTTACGGCAGTTTTTAGTAAAAAAAATTGAAAAAATTTCATATGTTAAAAGTAATAATTTCTAACCTACTTTTTTTCGTCCTTTAAAGTGAAAGTATATCATAAAAAAAAAAATTAATTTATTACCATAACTTTTAGCTCAACTTGCAAGTTTGAAATTGACATCAATAAATAGAAAAAATGAAATTGTTAAGATTAATATGCATTCAGCAAATTTTATAATTACTATCTACAGTAAATTTATCAGAAAAGCTCTATTTTATTTTTTTGCATTTTTATCGTATTAGATCACTTAAATATAAATCATAGTAATCATATATAATAAACTTTTGGTGTTTAAAATGATTCTACAATTAAAATATACAGAATTGAATTAATTTTAATAATTTACTTTAACTAAAAAAACCAAAAAAAAAGTTGTTAAAAAAATCTACTCAATTGAGCGTATTATACAATTTGATTATAATTGTAAAAATCGATTGTTAAATTCAGGTGAAACTAAAATTCATTTTTTTTTTTTAGATTTGTGTTTTATATAGCAACATGTTACCAAAATATTTGGAATATTATAGACTGTTAGTAACACACACAAATAGAGTTAAAAACTTATTAAATTACAAATTAAAATTATTTACTTTCGCAGTTGAATACTTTTATCATATCAATTCTAATTCGATAAAAATATTAGAAAGGAATCATTTTAATTGTTTATATGGATAAAGCAGTTTATGGTTCTTTTTATTTGATTAAGGGATTTTTTTTCAATTTTTGAGGGAAATATTTTGGAAAAATAAATCGCATCCACAAAAAAAAAATACATAGTAAAATATTAACATAAATAAGAAATTTCTTCTCATGCGGGGAGACTACAGTGATGGGATTCTTGATATTTATTGAAGTAGATGAATCTAAATGAGATCAAAATCAAATGATTTGAAAATTTTTCCAACTTAAAAAAATGCAAAATATTAATTTGCCACAGGCGGATTTAAACCTAGCACCCTAACCATTAAATACACAAGTGTTACTGATTCGGCAACAATTCGTCGCTTTCGCCAATTAATAAAATTGGCAATTTATGCTAATTCAAATTTTAAAGTTACTTTTTCGATTTTAAAAAATAGGAGAAAAGATGTCAGGACAATTTTTTTTTTTGAACTTATAGTATTTATTATAAGCTTTCATTTGACATATATTTACAGGACGCAGTATTTCCGGAACATTTTCAAAAGTTAAGTTGAAAAAGTTCTACTTTTTATACGTATTTTTCAATTTTGAATGTCACCTGTATAAAAGAAAATTTTCCAATTTAAATAAAAAGTATGTTAAATGAAAGAGGTATATATAATGTATTTAGAAAAAAAAATTGTGTTGATACATACATTATTCAAAAAGTTATGGCATGTTAAAGTTAAACATTTTAAATCGAAAATTTTAACAAAAAAATACCATTTTTTAACTACGGCAGCCATTTGCATGCAGAAGAAAAAGTGTCGGGACTATTTTTTTTTTCATTTTATAGTACATGACATAAGCTTTTATTTGGTACATGTTTAAAGGACGCAGTATTTCCGGAACATTTCCAAAAGTTAATTAGAAAAGGCTACTTTTTGTAAAAAAGTTGCTATTTTAAATCCCCCCTGTGAGCAAGTTAAGTGTTAGATTTTCATAAAAATGATATCAAATGAAAGGAAAATAATGGTTTCAATCAAAAAAAAAAAATTAAGTTGTTTTGTTAATTTTTAAAAAAGTTATGGTATTTTTAAGAAAAAAAAGTGAAAAAAATGACAAAATTTACAGATTTGAAAAATTGTAATTTTTTTGGAAATTTCCCCCATTTATGAGGAACGAGAGAAATTTTTTTCAATTTTTAAGGGTAATGTCTTCAACATGATACGATTTGTGATCTTTTGACACATTGTTTATCAAAATTGGTCCAGTGAGAGCTGAGAAAAAGTGGCAACAGACACAAAAATAAAACACATCGTGGTAAAATTAATAATATATAAAATATATTAATTAAATGTTTTTGTATTCATAAATATCATACATTTTTTCTAATTGATGGAATATTTGAAAAGGCAAATATGTAAATACCAATAACATTTTTGCAGCTCATTCACAGATTATCTTATGTTAATAACTAATTAATTAATATTTTGAAAAAAAAAAAGTATTAGAGAAATCTAATTTCATTTTTCTTCTTCCTAAAAAATATTTTCATATAAATGCATTTTATTTAATTTTCAGAGGCTTTCTAAAATCTTTCCATGAGATGATTACAAAATAGGTACTAAATTAATACTGCCCCAAGGTGATGAAACCTTTAATATGCCACTGACTTTTAGGTAAATTGAATAATAAGTTTAACTGAAGAAACCGATTACACTTATTTAACTTAACATACCCATGTCAAAATTTCTTAAAATAAAATATATTTAAACTTAATATGCAATGTATAAGTAGTCTTATAAAACACTAGAATTGAAAAGTGACACAATATAAGATTTTAATGTTAATATTAATTTACTGTTTAATATTAATTAGAAATAAATTCATTATTTAAAAAGGAATATTTATCAAAATTCATTAAATTTATTTATACTATAGTTAAAATAATTATTTGAGTTCAAAGTTTTGAATATAAATAATACAATCAATTACTTACTGTGTGATGCTGATAATATTCAGGATAATAATTAGGAATCTAAATTAAATCAAACAAAATAAATATAGTTTAGTTTTGAACTAAAATTGTATACATATTTCTAAAAAATTTCCTTTTAAATCATTATTTTAGAAGATGTAATATTTTTAATATTAATTAAAAAAAATAAAAATATAAAGTAAATAGATAAGATATATGAAATAGATAATTGAGAATAGATGAAGTAGAGAATTAAATAAGAATGTTAAGGTGATTGAGTAGTTTGTTAAACAAGAAATTAAGAAATAAATATTTAAGAAATAGTATGGGAGTGACCTAAATAAAAACAAAATATGAGAAAATCAATTGGAGAAGTTGAGAGTCTGAAAGTTGAAAGATAATGAATTTAGTTAATTATGATTTATGGTAAAAAAAAAATTGACAAAAATATTATGCAATAAAAAGTAATTACACCTTGCCTTACTTAAAGTCTATATTTTAATAACCACTAAAAAATGTTCAAATATCCTAATAATTTGTTCAAAATTTATTAATTTTAAGATAAATTCTTTACAAGATTCAAAATTTTAAATATAATGTTTTTACTAACATGTCCACTTTGTATCATCTGATCTATTTGCTGTTGTTCAAACTTTTTTAGCTCTTCATTTGTGTAAATTTCATTTTGATCAATGGTTTTCCATCCTTCATCTTTTTCAAAGTTTGGTTGTTCAGACATGCGCTTAAATTCATCCCAACTTATAAGTCTGTCTTTATTTGAATCCATTTCATTAAATACATGTTCACGCATACGTTCCATCTCTTCTGCTTTCTCCATTAAATCTACATTGTTCATGCCTTGTTCATATAGTTTGTTCAGCTCTCTTAAGAATAATGTTTTTACTTCTTCTTCATCCCAAAAATGATTACCATCAATGTCTATAGAAAAAAAATGATAATTTGATTGGGTTTATTATGTTATTAAAAATAAATATGCTATACAATGGCCTTGAACTAAACAAAATTGTTATTCTACAACTTAAATCCTTCTTTTTATTTATTAATTTTTTTTTTTTATGTATAAATGGTTTATTATTTTATATAACCTACCATAGATTTTTTTTTAATATTTTCCTCCTATTTAGAGGATAATACTCATTATAATTAAAAAGTACTCATTTTTTTATAGATAATTAAATTATTTATTATTACAAACCATGTAAGGCAAAGAATGCTTTTGGGTTGAATGCTTCTCCTTCCATTTCATCTTGTTTTTCCCATACTTCTTCAAGTTGTTTTTTACTACCAGGATGATGAATCTTAAATGATTAATTTAAAAATGAACTTATGTTGCTAAAACTTAGAACTAAAACTTATGTTGCTTAAACTTTTAAACATAAGAATAACATAAACCACCAAGTAAATTAAAGAGGGCACTTTCTTAAGAGTAACATTCAATTTATTTTCTCTGTCAATCTATCAATTGGCATACAGTTTTCTTAATTTTATCAAGAACGATTAAAATTCATTAAATTGATGATGATGTCTCTCATTTTGGGTTTTCGTGAAAATTTTAATGTTATTGTAGCATATTCCAGAATAGAACATATTTAATTTGCTTTTAAGTTTGAAATCAATTTTGAAACAATATCATGAAAAACCTTATGTCTAAGTATACTAATGATTAAAAAAATAATACTTTTAGCTAAATCCATATTTTAAGGTATAAATAAAAATAATCTTGAGAAACAGATGTTATCATTTTTTGATATCAAATTACTTGTTGAGTATTAAAACTTGTTTAAATATTAATTAACAATTTAATTTAACCTGCATAGAACATAATTGAATAAAAGAAATTAATCCAGAGAACCTAAACCCTCAACAGCCAAATTTTACATGAATCTAAGTACATCATAGCAGCTTTTAAACTTATATCCAATTAATTGTCTTTTAATACAATAAAAAATTTAAATAGATGGAAACAGTAAAGAATATTTTTATTTAAATTTTTTTCAAAATTATGAAGTGATGAAAAAATAAAGATCAAAAATATTTTGTTCTAACCATTAGTCAATGATATCTTCAAAGACTTATTTAAGAGATATACATCAGTATATACATAGTGGATGGAGGAAGCAATATTAAAATTATAACTTCGAAATTACAGTTAACATTTAAGTTTTATGAATTTAAATAAACTCAGGGCAATATTTATTATGGTCTTAAATTCGTCTACTAAAAAAAAAAATCTTACATCAGTTCTTAGAACTTTATTTATCTTAATATGAACTTTAAATATGAAGCAATAAATTATAATAAAATTTTAATATTATTTTATTAAAGATTCTTACAGGATTTGTTTTATGCTTAACTTCTTTTTGAATATCTGATTCTTTTTCTTTCAATAAAAATTTCTCACGTTCAATATCATTCATTTGCTTTAACTTTTGATCACGCTCAAAATGTTTTTGCATTTCATAATCTTTAAATATTTGTTTCCGTTTTTCATCAGCTTCGGCTAAGTCTTGAGCAACCTAAAATTTTTGAAAGAATATTATTTAAAGTATAAAAAATGTTTGTCTTTTTATGAATTATTATAAAATAATATGATAATATAGAAGGTAAAATTTTTTTGATGTAATAACCATAAATAATGTTTTTATCACACTGATAGAAAAATGCTACTCAAAAGATGATATACTTTTAAAAAGTATAAGTATAAAAAATAAAATATAATTTTTATCAAATATGTTGAGCCTATTAAACATAAATGTACCTTAAGTGTTTTAATACAAAAATTATAATAATTTTTAAAAATAGTATCAATCATATAATAAATTTTCTACATAATCGAGTATTGTATGTTATATTGTACATTGGCTAGTATAAATTTAATAAAAAAAAAAAATGATTTAAAATAAAATATTAAATTTTCTTTTAAATATAATTTCATAAAAAAAAATATAAAATTTCACAAAAATTGGGAGTTTAACAAGTAGATTTTATTCACAGAAAATTAAAAATTAGTTAAATTCTAATTATAAAAATATGTGGTTGTTAACAATTTTTGAACCAGTATTTTAGAAGTTACTAACATTTTAACAAGTGATGGCTGGAGTAAAAATATTCACTTTCAATTTAAATATCAGAAAAAAGAATCAAACAAGTTGTAGACCAAATATTTAGTATTTATCAGTGCACAAAAAAATAAATGATAAAAAGTTTTTATCTTGTGGTTAAATGGACATTCTAAGTCCAATTTGACAATGCGGATAAGTGTTATCGGAAAGAAACAAAATAATAATTATGATATAACATTCACCGATGGTACAATGACCACCAATTCAGTAGTCAGATTCCTTTTTATTAGGAATAATGTCATTAACAATTCAAGATAATTAATAATAATAATTAACATAAAATTTACAGTATTAATGATTATTTACTGAATATTAGTGTAATATACTTTCTCTAATAGTTAAATAATAAATATCAAAATATAAAATGGTTTACTAAAGCCTAATATTATAAACCTTAAAAAGATATATAGTTTATATCATGAATATCAATTAAATGGTATACCAAGAAAACTGTATGAAAATATATTTCATAAGTTGACACTATTATTAAAAAAAAAACGGTAGGACAGTGGGATCGAGGCACAGTGTGGATGAGGCATAAATAATATCTGACAGTGATTAAAATCACTGTCACAAGAAACACTTCGATACAAATCTGTAGATATTGTTTAATTCTAAGAAATTGGCGGATGATTACAAAAGCAACATCAACTCTTATTTCTTCAATTATATCATGATTAGTAGTTCTTTGATTTTAAAATATAATATATGAATAAATACTAATTATAGTTATTAAATTTAGTATGAAATTGATATTCAATAATTTAATATTGTAATTTATACAGAGAAATTATAAAAATAATAAAGAAGTTATATTTTGCTTTACTTTTACGTGTATAATAATTTAAAGGGCTTAATGTAATATTTTTCAATAAAAACTGTTTGTTACTATAAATAAATGTACTGGACTACAAAGAACTTTCATCAGAAGCAAAAATATACTTTTCTAAATCAACTTTTCGCATTGTTTTCAAATCTGCAATTAGACTTTTTCTATCACTTCTAATTTTTTATATTATTACTAATTACATATAAAATAATAATTAAAAGAAAAAAAAATTTGTTTTCAAATTATTACTGATTTTGATTTTTAATATGTTAAAAATAATCAGTTCAAATTTTCATTTTTAACATATTTTTTTGGTTCTTTAATGTTGATGAAAAATTTTTGATAAAATTTTGTGAAAGTTTATTGTAAAAAAAATTGAATATGTTACCATAACTTTTGACTCAATTGGCAAGTTTGAAATTGACATCATTAAATAGAAAATTTTATGAGAATTAAAAAAATTGTATCGTTAAGATTAATATGCAGTTAGGAAGTTTTATAATTACTATTTACAGTATATTTATCAGAAAAACACATTTTTTTTTCATTTTTATCGTAATAGAACACTTAAATAGAAATCATAGTAATCATTTCTAATTCACTTTTGGTATTTAAAAAGATTCTACAATTGAAATATCCAGAACTGAATTAATTTTAATGATTTACTTTAACTAAAAAAAAAAGAAGTTATCATTTTGAATCCCTCTTGTGGGCAGATAAAGTTTTAGATTTATAAAAAAAAACCAAATGATAAGTAAAGACATGCATCTATATAAAAAAAAAATTATACTTATTTGGTCATTTTTGATAAAGTTTAACAGTTAACAAAGTTATAAGTTTTATACACTGTACTACAAGGAACTTTCATCAGGAACAAAAATATAATATTCTAAATCAACATTTCTCCATGTGTTTCAAATGTGCAATTAGACTATTTCTATCACTTTTAAGTTTTAATATTATTAAATAATAATATTTACATATAAAAAAAAATAATTAAGAACAAAAAAAATTGTTTTAAATTAATACTGATTTTGATTATTAATATTTTAAAAATAAAGAAAATGACATATTTAACCTATTTTTTTAATCATTTTAAGTTGAATGTTTATAATAAAAAAAAATAATTTATTTTACCATAACTTTTAGCTCAATTGGCAAGTTTGAAATTTACATCATTAAATAGAAAATTTTATGAGAATTAAAAAAATTGTATCGTTAAGATTAATATGCAGTTAGGAAGTTTTATAATTACTATTTATTGTAAATTTATCAGAAAAGCAAAATATTTTTTTCATTTTTATCGTAATAGAACACTTAAATAGAAATCATAGTAATCATTTCTAATTAGCTTTTGGTATTTAAAAAGATTCTACAATTGAAATATTCAGAACTTAATTAATTTTGATAATTTACTTTAACTAAATGAACCAATCAAAACAAAGTTGTTAAAAAGATTTACTCAATTGAGCGTATTATAAAATTTGATTATAATTGTAAAAATCCATTTTTAATTCAGGAGAAACTAACAATCAATTCGATGCGAAGCTGGGAAGGTATTGGTTTTACTATGATGTGTTTTTAACTTCGATGCGAAGCTGAGAAGATATTGGTTTTACTATGATACGTTTTCTTTTGTGTCTGTTACCACTTTTTCTCAGCTCTCACCGAACTGATTTCTTTCAACGATACGTCAAAAGATCACAAATCGTATCTAGTCGAAGACATTACCCTTCAAAATTGAAAAAATTTCCCTCGTTCCCCGTAAATGGGGGAAACGTCCAAAAAAATTACAAATTTAAAAATCGCTAATTTTCGAAATTTTTTCAATTTTTTTTACTAAAAACTGCTCTAACTTTTTCAAAAATGAACATATCAATATAATTTTTTTTTATATAGATGCTTGATGTCTTTACTTATCATTTGGTATATTTTTTTTGTAAATCTGACACTTAACCTGCCCACAGGGGGGGATTTAAAATGACAACTTTTTCACAAAAAATTAACTTTTTCAACTTAACTTTTGAAAATGTTCCGGAAGGTCTGACACTTTTATATATATCTTAAATTAAAGCTAATGTAATATACTTTAATTTTAAAAAAAAAAATTTGACCTCTGGACTTGTCTTCACGGCGAAAATGGCTACCGAATGCTATTTTCGTGTGAAAATTCTCGATTTTATTTTTTATATTATATTTAACTTTATAATGCTATAACTTATTGAAAAGTGTATGGATCCACACAATTTTTTTTATGAGAAATAATATTTTTTAATAAACCCTTTTTCATTCGACATATTTTGTCTTAATCGAGATATTAATAAGGAACCATCAGATCAAGAAGCTTTTGGAATAAAACACCAATTTTTTTTAAGTTAAACACTATCTAAAGATTTGCATCGAAGCGTTTATTTTTGATAGAGATTTTAATCACTGTCAGATATCATTATACTTGATCCAACTATACCACGGCACCACTGTGCCCAGACCTTACTGTGCTGGGTTTTTTTTTTTGTCTGTTACAACTTTTTCTCAGCTCTCACCGAACGGATTTCTTTCAACGATACGTAAAAAGATCACAAATCGTATCTAATCGAAGACATTACCTTCAAAAATTGAAAAAATTTCCCTCGTTCACCATAAATAGGGGAAACCTCCAAAAATATTACAAATTTAAAATTCGCTAATTTTCGAAATTTTTTTTACTAAAAACTACCGTAACTTTTTCAAAAATAAACATATCAATATAATTTTTTTTTTATAGATGCTTGATGTCTTTACCTATCATTTAGTAAATTTTTTTTATATATCTAACCCTTTTAATTGCCTATAGTGGAGATTAAAAATGACAACTTTTTCACAAAGCATTAACTTTTTCAACTTAACTTTTGAAAATGTTCCAGAAGGTCTGACACTTTTATATATATCTTAAATTAAAGCTAATGTAATGTACTTTATTATGAAAAATAAAAAAATCGATCTCTGGACTTGTCTTCGTGGTGAAAATGGCTACCGAATGCTATTTTTGTGTGAAATTTCTTATTAAAAATTGTATGGATCAACACAATTTTTTTATGAGAAATAATATTTTTTAATAATCCCTTTTTCATTCGACATACTTTATCTTAATCAGGATATTAATAAGGAACTAGCAGATCATGTAGCTTTTGGAATAATACATCAATTTTTTTTTAATTAAACACTATCTAAAGATTTCCATCGAAGCGTTTTATTTTGATAATGATTTTAATCAATGTCAGATATCATTATACTTGATCCAACTATGCCACATCACCACTGTGCCGCGACCCGTCTGTGCTGGGTTTTTTTTAGAAATTATTTATATAGCAACATGTTAAAAAAAAAATTGGAATACTATAGTCTAGTAGTAGCACACACAAATAGAGTAAAAAAATTATTAAATTACAAAGTAAAATTATTTAATTTTGTAGTTGAAACCTATTATATCAAATTATCTTGTCAAACTTGATTCGTCAATAAATACTTTGAAAACATTAGAAATGAATGATTTTAATTGTCTATATGGGATATAACTGTTTAATTGATACATTAGAATTTTTTCTCAATTTTTGAGGGTAATATCTTCAACTAGATACGAATGACTACAATTCGTATCTATTTGACGTATAAAAAAATATAATCATTCGGTTATTTTTAAAAAAGTTATGGCAATTTTAAGTAAAAAAAAAAAAAAACCCAGCACAGGGGGGTTCAAAAGTTATGTTGAAAAAGTAAATTTTTTGTGAAAAAGTTGTCTATTTAAATCCCCCCCTGTGGGTAGATAAAGGGTCAAATNTTGTCTATTTAAATCCCCCCCTGTGGGTAGATAAAGGGTCAAATTTACAAAAAAAATATATCAAATGATAGGTAAAAACATCAAGCATCTATAAAAAAAAAAACGGTAGCACAGTGGGGTCGAGGCACAGTGTGGACGAGGCATAGATGGGACAAGTATAGATGATATCTGACAGTGATTAAAATCACTATCATAAGAAACGCTTCGATGCAAATCTGTAGATAGTGTTTCCTTTAGAGAAATTGGTGAAATATTTTAAAAGCAACATGAACTCTTATTTCTTTAATTATATCCTGATTAGTAGTTCTTTGATTTTAAAATATAATATATGAATAAATACTAATTATAGTTTTTAAATTTAGTATGAAATTGTGAGGCCAGCTATGATGTATGGTTAATAGTGTTGGGCGGTTGATAAGAAAGTAGAGCAGAGAATAAGTGTAGCAGAGATGAGAATGCTTAGTTGGATGAGTGGAGTGACTAGAGAAGATAGGATAAGGAACGAGCATATAAGAGGAAGTATAGGTGTTGCGTCAATCGTGGATAAGATGACAGAAAATAGACTTAGATTGTTTAGTCATGGTATGAGGAAAGAAGAATCGAAAGCTGTAAGAACAGTTATAGAAATGAATGTTGAAGGAAGAAGAGATAGAGGAAGACCAAAAAAGAGATGGAGGGATGCTATTGAATGCGATTTGAGGACAGCTGATGTGAGCGTAGAAGATGTGGGAGATCGTGTCAAGTGGAATCTTAGGATAAGGGTGCCCGACCCCAAGTAGTTGGGATTAAGGCAAAGAAAAAGAAAAATATTACCAGATATTCCGGTGGCAATTGACATAATATGATTGTTATTTCGGAATGTACAATTTAGCGTTTAGTTGGGTTTAAATAATATAGCGTCAAATCAATTACCTACTCTATCGGTTGTATCTCAATATACACTACACTTTAATGATACAATAAATAAATAAACTCACACATACACACATATGCATTTATAACATTGTGTCTAATGTAAGTATAACATGATAAAAAGTAACCGTAAAATGAAAAAAATGGAATATAAATTTTATTACTCATATTAAATGTAATGTAACTCGAAAAATATTTGTTTAAATGAAAAAATATAAGATTATATTTTTATTTATAATTGTCTTTTAAACAACTTTTGTGCGAAACTTTTTTTTGTAAGTTAAATATTTTTTTTTGAGAAAATTAAGAAAGCTCATATTTTTGAACTTTTGCGAGGATTTAAAAAAAAAGCTCAATTCCAATCTTGAGGACTATTAGTATGTCATTATACATATTTTAATTCAACTTTTAAAAAAACAAAATTTTTTCCGCAATTTTTCCTTTGTTGACTGGCCTAGATGTCAATTTTAAACTTGTAATTGAGCTAAAAGTTATGGTAATATATTCAATTTATTTTACTATAAACTTTCATAAATCTTTATCAAAAATTTTTCATCAACTTTAAAGAACCAAAAAAATAGGTTAAAATTGAAAATTTGGACTGATTATTTTTAACATATTAAAAATCAAATCAGTAATAATTTGAAAACAAATTTTTTTTTCTTTTAATTATTATTTTATATATATAATTAGTAATAATATAAAAAATTAGAAGTGATAGAAATAGTCTACTTGCAGATTTGAAAACAACGCGAAAAGTTGATTTAGAAAAGTATATTTTTGCTTCTGATGAAAGTTCCTTGTAGTCCAGTGCATTTTTTTATAGTAACAAACAGTTTTTATTGAAAATTATTGTATCAAGCCCTTTAAATTTTTATACACGTAAAAGTAAAGCAAAATATAACTTCTTTATTATTTTTATAATTTCTCCGTTTAAATTACAATATTAAATATCAATTTCATACTAAATTTAATAATTATAATTAGTATATATTCAAATATTATATTTTAAAATCAAAGAACTACTAATCATGATATAATTAAAGAAATAAGAGTTGATGTTGCTTTTGGAATAATCCACCAATTGCCTAATTAAAACAAAAAAAAAAAAAGTTTGTTGGGAATTTTTTCTGCTATTCTGCAAAATTACTCCTTCGTTGACTAGAATGAATCATTAAATAGAAAATTTTATGAGAATTAAAACAATGTTATTTTTAAGATTAATATGCAGTCAGAAAGTTTTATAATTATTATTTATTGTAAATTTATCAGAAAAACTCATTATTTTTTGCATTTTTATCGTAATAGAACACTTAAATAGAAATCATAGTAATCATTTCTAAGTAATTTTTGATATTTAAAAAGATTCTACTATTGAAATATCCAGAACTGAATTAATTTTAATGATTTACTTTAACTAAAAAAAAAAAAGTTAATATTTTGAATCCCTCTTGTGGGCAGGTAAAGGGTTAGATTTATAAAAAAAACCAAATGATAGATAAAGACATGCATCTAAATAAAAAAAAATATACTGATTTGGTCATTTTTGATAAAGTTATAACAATTAACAAAGTTATAAGTTTTATACACTGGACTACAAGGAACTTCCATCAGAAACAAAAATATACTATTCTAAATCAACTTTTCGCGATGTTTTAAAATGTGCAATTAGACTTTTTCTATAACTTCTAAGTTTTAATATTATTAAAAAATAGTTTTTACATATAAAAAAAAATAATTAAGAACAAAAAAAATTGTTTTAAATTAATACTGATTTGATATAATATTTAATATTAATTTGATTATTAATAAGTTAAAAATAAGGAAAATGACATATTTAACCAATTTTGTTAATCGTTTAAAGTTGATTGTTGTAAATGTTTATAAAAAAAAAAAAAAATTTATTTTACCATAACTTTTAGCTCAATTGGTAAGTTTGACATTGACATAATTAAATAGAAAATTTTATGACAATTAAAAAAATTGTATCGTTAAGATCAATATGCAGTCAGAAAGTTTTATAATTACTATTTATTGTAAATTTATCAGAAAAGCTCAATATTTTTTTGCATTTTTATGGTAATAGATAACTTAAATAGAAGTAATAGTAATAATTTCCTAGGAACTTTTGTTGTTTGTTGAAAAGATTCTATAATTGAAATATTGAGAACTTAATTAATTTTAATGATTTACTTTAACTAAATGTACCAATCAAAACAAAGTTGTTAAAAAGATTTACTCAATTGAGTTTATTATAAAATTTGATTATATTTGTAAAAATCAATTGTTAATTCAGGAGAAAAAACAATCATTTTTTTTAGAAATGATTTATATAGCAACACGTTAGAAAAAAATTTGAATATTATAGTCTAATAGTAGCACACACAAACAGAGTAATAAAATTATTAAATTACAAAGTAAAATGATTTAATTTTGTAGTTGAAACCTATCATATCAAACTTCATTCGTTAATAAATATTTTGAAAACATTAGAAATTAATGATTTTAATTGTCTTTATGGAGACGATGTAATAACTAACTGTTTAATTGATAAATTAGAATTTTTTTTTCAATTTTTGAGAGTAATATCTTCAACTAGATACGAATTGTAGTAATTTGACGTATTGTTGAAAAAAGTAGGTCAAGTTAGAGCAGAGAAAATAAATGATAGTCACAAAAAAATATCTTCTCGGCTTTGCATCGAAGCGAAAACTTAAAATATAGTAAAATAATTTTAATACGAATAAGAAATTTCTTCTTGCAAGGGGCGACTAAAGTGATGGGATCCTTGATCTTTATTGAAGTTATTGAATCTAAATGTGATAAAAATCAAACGAGTTAAAATTTATACTAACTTAAAAAGAATTAAGAAAAAATGCAAAAAATTCATTGCCATATGCGGGTTGGAACCTCGTACCCCAAGCGTGTAAAACATAAATTTTACCAACTCGGCAACCGTACGTTGCTTCCGGCGGTTGAAAAATTGGCTATTTAAGCTAGTTCAAATTTCAAAGTTATTTTTCTCGACTTAAAAGAAACAAACATATTTAAATAAGTTTAACTATCTATACTATATCAATTTTAATTTATATAATATTTATGAAAATCTGTACTCCCCTTGTCAGGTATTTTAAAATAAAATAAAATACAAAACCCAGAATTTTAACACAAAAATAGCATATTTTTGCATACGGTAGTCATTTTTACCATGAAGACAAATCCAGAGGTCAAATTTTTTTTTTTCACATTAAAGTATATTACATAAGCTTTAATTTAAGATATATTTAAAAGTGTCAGTATTTCCGGAATACTTTCAAAAATTAAATTGAAAATATCGTAGTAACAATACGCATGTTTAAAGTTTTGACCCCCCTTGTTAAAGGGGTATGATCCGATTTACAAAAAAAGCGTGCCAGATGAAAGGGGTATATAAATATTTATTATAAAAAAATAATAATATTGATCCATACATTTTTCCAAAAGTTATATAAAATATAAATTAAATAATATAACATATAAAATCGAGATTTTTTTCACGGAAATCGTACGTTTTTCTTTAACTTTGATGTCCGTTTTCACCACGAAGACAAGTCCAGAGGTCAAATTTTTTTTTTTCAAATTAAAGTATATTACATAAGCTTTAATTTAAGATATATATAAAAGTGTCAGTCTTTCCGGAACATTTTCAAAAGTTAAGTTGAAAAAGTTCTACTTTCTATACGCATTTTAAAAGGTTTGCACCCCCCCTGTATAAAGGGAAATGGTCCGATTTTAAAAAAAAGTATGTCGAATGAAAGAAGTATATATAAAGTATTTATCATTAAAGAATAAAGTTGATTCATGCATTTTTTAAAAAGTTATAGCAACATAATGTTAAAAAATGTAAAATATAATATCAAGAATTTTTTCACAAAAATAGCATATTTTTGCATACGGTAGTCATTTTCACCATGAAGACAAGTCCAGAGGTCAAATTTTTTTTTTTCAAATTAAAGTATATTACATTAGCTTTAATTTAAGGTATATATAAAATTGTCAGTCTTTCCGGAACATTTTCAAAAGTTAAGTTGAAAAAGTTAATTTTTTGTAAAAAAGTTACCATTTTGAAACCCCATCCTTTGGGCTGTTAAAGGGTCAAATGTTCACAAAAATATATAAAATGATAGGTAATTATCTAAGGTATCTATAAAAAAAAAAATTATATTGATTCGGTCATTTTTAAAAAAGTTATGGCAATTTTAAGTAAAAAAAATTGAAAAAATATCGAAAATTAGCGATTTTTAAATTTGTAATTTTTTGGGGGATTTCCCCCGTTTACGGGGAACGAGGGAATTTTTTTCAATTTTTGAGGGTAATGTCTTCGACTAGATACGATTTGTGATCTTTTGACATATTGTTCATCAAAATCGGTCCAGCGAGAGCTGAGATTGAGCGTTCACAGACACAAAAAAATAAAAAAACACATCATAGTAAAATTAATACCTTCTCAGCTTCGCATCGAAGCTAAAATTATATTGATATGTTTATTTTTAAANATTATATTGATATGTTCATTTTTGAAAAAGTTAGAGCATTATTAAGTTAAAAATATAAAAAAAAATTATTTTACAAAAATCGTAATTTTTTATTAAGTTTAATGTCTGTTTTCACCATGAAGATAAAATAAAGTCTGAAATTTTTTTTTACCATTATAAAGTATATTACATAAGCTTTAATTTAAGATATATATAAAAGTGTCAGACCTTCCGGAACATTTTCAAAAGTTAAGTTGAAAAAGTTAATTTTTTGTGAAAAAGTTGTCATTTTAAATCCCTCCCTGTGGGCAGAAAAAAGGTCAAATTTACAAAAAAAATATACCAAATAATAGGTAAAGACATCAAGCATCTATAAAAAAAAAAATTATATTGATATGTTCATTTTTGAAAAAGTTACGGCAGATTTTAGTAAAAAAAATTGAAAAAAATGTCGAAAATTAGCGATTTTTAAATTTATAATTTTTTAAGGGATTTCTACCGTTTACGGGGAACGAGGAATTTTTTTTCAAATTTTGATGGTAATGTCTTCGAATAGATACGATTTGTGATCTTTTGACATATTTTTCATCAAAATCGGTCCAGCGAGAGCTGAGATTGAGCGTATACAGACACAAAAAATAAATTAATTAATTAAAAAAAAACACATAGTATAATTAATACCTTTTTAGCTTCGCATCGAAGCTAAAAAAGATTGACATGTGTCACAAATGTGAAATACTTTTACTGAAAATTAAATTTAAAGAGTTTTAATATTGTATTTTATTTATTATCAGTGGAGAAGCTGATAGTAAGTAACCATTGCTTATTTAATTGTTTTGTTATTACATGGTTTGAAAGTAAGAAAATGATTGTCTAATATTAAACATGGTTGTTTTCAATTGAGCAATAAAACTATTGTACTTCTTTACATTGTACTTTGTAATGATTTAGAAACAAAGTTTGTAAACATTTTTATTTTATTTTATTAATGTTTAGGTAGAGTTAAAACTTACATTGAGATTCTGTAACAAAATATAGAGGCTATAAAATAAAAAAAAAGTTTTTTAGTCATTATATTTTATGATTATTATATTTAATTATTTAAAATATCAAAACGAAAAAAAAGGTATTAATATTATTATATTAGGATTAGCGCTTACAATACAATTTAGAATTTATAGTAGGGTAATTAATTACTTGAATCAAAGTCGTATTTATGATGGCCTAAAAGGGCTTGGAGTCACCTTCCCCAAAATTTTTATTCAAATTTAGGTATAAATTGAAAAGTAATAAGCAAAAAATAGTCATCAAAATATAAATTTTTCTTGTTAGCTATCGAGAAAAAATTCCTGTATGAACAGATACAAAGAAAATGCTTATATTTACACACAAAAATATTTTAGATTGTTCTTAGTATATTTTAAAATACAAATGAACATAAAATAATCATAATTACCAACATAATAGAAAAAAAATTTTAATCGACAATATTTATAGATTTTGCTCTTTAAGATTTGAGATTTACCCCTAAGAATTTTTAGTGGGGCTATTGTCCCTCCATGCTACTCACCAAATATGACCTGTAGTATAGATCTCTCTAATTGACATATCTACTAGGACCAATGTTACAAAACTTTAATCAGCTGTATTTAATATAAAATATAAATCGATAGTGACTAAAAAAATTAAGGTCACCGTAAACCTATTTATGATTAATAGTTTCTTATTAAGTAAGCTTATCAAAACATTTAACAACTTACTTGTTTTATTAGTTTAACTAAATCATTTTTTTCAAAACTATGTGGATTTTGATGATCAATGTGACCTGGTTCATTTTGAAAATCATTGTAAGCTCTTTTAGCCATATTTCGTAATCTATTAAGTTCTTGTCGTTTTAATTCATCAAGTTTTGAACGAACATGATGTTTCACATAATCTAGTTCATCAGCAATCTTGCCAGTCTGTTAAATAAGTAATATACATGATTAATTAAATTATATTACCTGTTATTTATTTAGTTTTACTAAAAATTTAATATTAAAAGAAAATAAAAACTTCCCACATAACATTTTATTATGTCAAAGATTTAAAAACTTTGAATAAACATTTATTTAAGGTTGAAACAGCATTTTAAAAACTATACAATAACTAATCATTGATATTGATAAATAATTTAATAATTAAAAGCTTTTGTATGGGCCGAAAGTGAAATACTTCATCTAATCACCACACTTCTTTAACAATGGTTGCCTTCTTGGTATATCACTTCAAGGACTGACAAACCTGTTAATGTGTAACACGGTAAAAAAATTGCTGTTAGTGGGAAGGATCATCCGGGCAAAACCATCTATGTAGTGCTCAATTGTGTAAGTGTATATATATGTACAGTGTGTGCCTTTAAACTAAATAAATAACTCAAGTAGAATATGATAATAATCTATACGGTCTCAAAAGCTCTAATTTTAAACATAATTTTTTTACCCTTATATCAGCTTCATTGGTTCTTTCAAGTTTTTTTCTAAAATCTTCATCTTTCTCTAATGTTTCAACAACTTCACGTAAATAACGATTGTATTCAATACCTAAATCATCCTGAAAAATTATGATTTAAATGTCAATAGAACTATCAGCCAAATATCATTTACACATAATAGTAAATGAGATATTTAGGTTGACAAATACAAATATCTTAAGAATCAAGAGTTTTTTTTCATCATAAAATAATTTTCCTCTGCATCGATAAATGCCAAAGAACTCATCAAACAGATTTGTTCAATACATTGCTTAAAAATTCAAATACCGTTAATAATATCCAGAGGGAAGGACTACAACTCCAAACGCCTTCTGATTGTGCTACTGTATATATATATACAGGGTTTAAACATATTTTTTTGTTTTTATTTATTTATAAACAACACATTAGGTCTAAGTAAAATTGAAAAATATTTTTTCTTACAAAACTGATATGATTTTAAACACACAAAATAATATAAAATGAAAAGTCTTAATCTATAAAAGAATTATATTACACACATATAGTTTATAATACCACAAATTATAATTTAATAATTATAAAAAGGTAAGTAGCTGATAATATTATGTTTACTTAGACATACAGGAATGTGTGAATTATAGATGTATAAAGCTTATAAGTCATAGTATGAAGATTTGGGAAAACGTAATAGACAAAAGAATAAGAGAAGAACCAGTTCCCTTTTTGCCCTGAAAGTCAGCGATGGAGTTAGTTTTTGTGTAAGACAACTAATAGAAAAGTATATAAGTATAAGGAAAAGCAGTATGGTATTTAAAGATTTAGAGAAAGCGTATGATAGAGTACCGAGAAAGATTTTAAAGTGGGCATTAATAAAAAAAGAAGTCCCGAAAAGGTACATTAATATAATAGAAAATATGTATAACTTGTACTATAGGATAACTTGTACCAGAAAAAAATTGTGGGCGGAGTAACAAAATATTTTAAGGTAAGAGTAAGAGTACACCAAGGTTCTGCATTAAGCTCTTACTTATTTTCTAAAAGGATGGATTAAATTACTAGAGAAATACAAGGAAAGTTACTGTAGTGTATATTGTTCTTTTACGATATAGTGTTAATAGGAAAAAATAAATCAAAGGCTAGAAGTAAGGAGATCAGCTCTTGAAGGAAAGGGATTAAAAATTTAATAGTTTTATTCGGGAATTTTTTAATATAAAAAAAAAATGCTACCAAAAAATAATTATTAAAACAGTCGTAAAAATAAAAAAAAAAAAATTCAATAAGCGAAAATTTATTATTTATTTCTCACCCCATTTTTATAGTTTCGAGATTTTATTGAAGGGTTTTTGAAATACGCACTATATTTGGTGGTAATAATGGTGGGAGATGTTATATCAACGGGTTAGATTATGACGGGTATGTGGGGCATACCAGATTAAAATATGAATTTAAATTTAAATTTCGATTCAACTGTTATAATTAAATCGAAAAAAAATTATAAGATATAAAAGAATATTTATTTATTTTTTGTTACAATTGTAAAATGTATTCATTAAGATAAAATAGATAAATGTTTTTAATTTATTTTATTTTATTGATGGAAAAACTATTATCACTTAATTACTAAAAACAAAAATGTTTATTATTATTATTTCATTAAAAAATAATATCGGAAAGTTAAATAAAAAAGGTTCAAAAACCTTATCATGTGGAAAAAATACATAGATAGCAACATATTTATATATATCTAAGATAATTAAGAATTATTTTCAAAATAAACAAATATCATGTCATTGTATGCAATACTAAAGAAAAATATCTTACTTATTTTTCCAGAACACCATTAATACATATTATGTATTAAATTAAAAATACAAAATAAGATATGCAGTATTTGATTAATGTGAATCCAGCAAAATAGAAAGATTCAATTAAAAATAATATAATTCATTTAATTCTATAAATTATTTAAACATATTCAATAAGTTACAAGGTAAATTTCAACTTTATTAACGATAATAACTATCTAAAAAATAAAATATACAAGCGTTATACCAGTGTATTTCCATTGGAAGGTTCTTGGTTAAGTTTTTGCTTTTGTTGTTGTTCTTCTTCCATAAGAAGGTTAAATTCTTGATCTGATAATCGATTACTTGATTTTGTGTTTTTAACATATGAACGTGGAGGACAAACACAATTATCAACCCACAATAATAGTGTGAAATACAAGTATAAATAAGTAGAAGCCATCTTGTTACCTAGCATACAAAAATTTACATTGAAATAAGTACAAATAGATTAAAATATGTCAAATGAGGTTTTTTTATAAAAGACAATATCTTAAAGGCTTGGGATAAAAAAAAATCTTATTATATAATAGAACAAGGAAAAAAACGCTTTTCAGAAAAAATTACTTAGCGTACTGGGATTTTCAAATTTTTTTTTTTTCAACGAAAACACTCGTTCACAAGACTCCGGGAAAATTATTGGCGAAGGTCGGAAAATTTTTGACGCTCACCCGCGAGCGTTTTAAAATTTCGACAGTTTTCGAGAAAAACACTAGCTGACGCCAGCGTTTTACGACTTAAAGTTTGAAATTTTCATCAGACCCGCCCAATAACATTCTTGAGATATGATGAAAAAATCAATTCAATCCGTTCATTTTTCACCCTTTTACGATCTTTTTTTCACGCACCCAAGACGCCAGGGCGCGGCGCCCGAAATTCTTGTGACACAAAATCGTTTTCATGTCGTAAAACGATTTTTTTACGATTCGCAATCATACCATGGGCGTTCTGTACGTGCCGAGGAAGCGCCAAAAATCCGAAAATCCGAGATCCCACCAAAACTCTGGCCGCTACGAACGTTTGAAATTCATCAAATTTTAACGAAAAATAACGATTTTTCTGTATGCCAATAACACATGTACGCGTCCTATTATATCTTATTATATAATAGAACAAGGAAAAAAACGCTTTTCTGGAAAAATTACATTTTTTTTTCCACGCGCGTGGTTTTAATATGCGCATTGACTCATTTTTGCGCATACGTTTATTATGAACCTTAATTATATGGTGTAATATGTATTTTTATTAGGACACTATTTTGCATTTGCACATAGCACTATATTTTATCAAGGAATATTATATATTATGTATAAATTTCAAGACGGTTATAATTATATAAGTTTGTACTTTCATTATCAGAACAGTACATTTCACTCAAATATTAAATGTTTGATAAATTATTTGCTTATTTATATTCATTTATTTATAATAACATAAATTATTTGGCAAATAAATTTTACTATTGTCTCGGTGTTCATGGTCAACAAAATAAAGGAAATTTTGTTCTTGTTTTTCACTATTTTTGTCAATAGGATATAATTTTTTCCTTGTTCGAATGTTAGTTATCTCACTTGCGTAATGATCTTTTCTATTAAGTCTCTTATAATTTCGCATCCTTCAGTTTCTGGATGTAATCCTCCAATTACAACACGCATTTTTTTTTCTGTTAACTGATATATGTGATACTCAATTTTATATTTTTTAAGTACTTTTAAAGTATACCTGAACTGGTGTTCGACAACTATCATATTTTTAATATCAGTAATAGTATTATAGCAATAGTTTTTAAATGTTGCTCATATTGAACCGATTGGTTTAAACTTCTCGGGTTAAACTTGAAATTAAGTCTTTCATATTTTTTTACACCACAGGGACTTATTGACGATGGTTTATACATTTTTGTCATCAATTTCAATACATTTTTTTCATCTATTTATTGAGTACTAAATAATGAAGCATCTGTACTACAATCCAGTTTACTGTTTATGATATTTTTATTATTACGTTCTCTACTTACATGCTGATTAACTGGTTGAATTTTCAATGATTCAATACTCACTTGGCGCTCTACAACCATTTTTCTTAATGATTTATTTTCACTTTTTAATTAAGTCAAAATACTGTGATAAATTACAATTTGGTTAGGCCGAGTAATTATATTTTGAAAAAAAATGTGAAACATGCGTGTCACTCGTTCAATATTTAAATCACAACTGCGAAATAATAGTATTATACATTTATTTATTTGATGGGTTACATTAATATGAAACTCTTTTCCATTATTAAATATAAAGTTCAGAGAAGGGGCAAATTTAATTTATTTGTTAATTAATCTTAATTTTTTTGAAAATTTTGTGGGAAATACTGTAACAATGTTTATTTTTGATTCATATAAAAAATTTTTTCAGCTGTCTCATTATTAATTTATAAAGATTTTAATATAATTACACAATTTAATAAATTCGAAAAATAGAAGGATATAAAACTGATTAATATATATATATGATATCTGTGATACAAAATTAAATGGAAATAGATTGTTATATTGATAAAAAATGGTGAATCTTTTAACATTAACCTTTTTATATCTCTTAAAATAATAATTATGTTAAGAAAATTGTTTTGTATATTTGAAATTTTAGAAAATAAAATACTTATTTTAAAATAACCTTAAAACTGGGTCAAAAATATTTTTCAAATTCACCAATGATTAACCTGGGTTGTCTTTCAACTTGAAGTTTTTCTTACAACAAATTTTAATGGGTCAATAACAATTTAAAGACATTTTACAATAGAGTATGTGTAATATATGAGCTTATAATATAGATATATATGAGCATAGTATATATACACTAGTATGGGTTTCACTAACCAACGCTATATACCCTCTTTATGTATTAAAATACACAAAACTCAATGAATCATTTTTTTATGACCATCCTTTAATCTACGTTCACATTAGCTGTCCTCAAATCACATTCAATAGTATCCCTCCATTTCTATTTTGGTCTTCCTGTACCTCTTCTTCCTTTAACATTCTTTTCTATAACTGTTCTTACAGCTTCCGATTCACCTCTCGTCATAACATGACCAAATCATCTATGTTTATTTTCTCTCATCATACCTATGATTGACGCTACACCTATACACCCTCATATGTGTTCGTACCTTATCCTATCTTCTCTAGTCACTCCAATCATCCATCTAAGTATTCTCATCTCTGCTACACTCATTCTCTGCTCTACTTTCTTATCAACCGCCCAACACTCTGAAACATACATCATAGCTGGCCTTATTACGATCTTGTAAAATTTACCTTTCAGCCTCATTGGAATTATTTTATTGCATAAGACGCCAGACGCTTCTCTCCACTTCAACCACCTGCACTTAATTCTGTTTCTTACATCCTCGTCAATACCACCACTCTTTTGCACAACTGACCCTAAATACTTAAAACTCTCCACCTCTCCAATCACGTCCTCACTATTGTCACTGACCTCCTCATTTCTCCTACCTCGTGTTTTCCGTTATCAAACTCGCACTCTATATACTGTCTTACTTCTATTTATTCTTAAACCCTTTTCTTCAAGAGCTGATCTCCACACCTCTAGCCTTTGGTTAATTTCCTCCCTATTTTTTTCTATTAACACTATATCGTCAGCAAACAACATGCACCACGGCACCACTCCTTGTATTTCTCTAGTAATTTCATCCATCACTATAGAGAATAAGTAAGGGCTTAAAGCAGAACCTTGGTGCACTCCTACTCTTACTCAAAAACCTTTTGATACTCCTCCTACCCTTATTACCCTGGTACAAGTGCCATCATACATATCTTCTATTATATTAATGTACCTATTCATCATTTTGGTGTACAATTATTAATGGTACAAATTTAAAAAAAAAAATGATGTAGAGCAACTAGTTTATTAGATAAAATAAAACTTATCAAAAAACTGAATCCAACCATAATCATTTCAGTTTTGATCTCCTCCTCTCACCTAGGTATAAAAATATTAATAACATTCATAGCACTCATCCAAAAGTTGTTATCGACCTGTCATTGTTTTAATTATATCATTGTTTAATAAATAAACTAGTTAAATGTGTATGTCACCAATTAAAGTTTTAATAGATAGATACTCTCATAAGGTATAAGGAATAAATTAAAAATGTAGATAAAAACTGATAAAGAAATATATAAAAATAAATAATACCAAGTATAATTTATAGAGTGTCTAACATTTAAAGAATCATTCTATACATAATGTAAATAAAAAAAGGAAATGAAGAATTTTTTTAATATTATCCATTTACACAATCTGATAAGAATAGAATTTAGACAACACAACCAATAATAATTAATAAATATGAATAGTAAAATTTTAAATTTAGGATTTTTGAGTTATATATACTACAATATTTATTGCTATTACTTACTCGCTAATTTGTTCATAATTTGTTCCAAGTTTTAGAAAATATTCTTTTACTTTGTTATAAAATGAAATATAACTAAGCACTACTAAAAATAAGTTATACAACAATCATAATTTATTTATTCAACAACTTTACATATGCCATGGAAGTCTCTTACAAGAATTCTATTATGATTAATTATTTTAATGAGATAAGTTGATAAAATTAGTATTTAATGATATCATTTGTATCATTTTTAATCCAAAACAATTTAACCACTTTTAAAGACCTTAATTATCAGAATTTCAGTCATGATTTACGATAAGTCTTATCATTGAATATTTGAAATTTAACCTTTTAAGTTGTGATTATAAAGAAGATAATAATAGTCTTATCTTAGATTATAGATAGTCTTATCTATAATCATGATATTATCACAAATAAGGAAAAACACGGTGAACTTTGAAAGGTTACAAATCTAAAAAAGAATTGCATTAATTGGCCACAACGAAAAATTTGTAACTTTCATGGCGCATTGAAAAATTCAAAAAGAAAGGGTGGCCAACCCACTGGGCTAGACAATGTATTGTCGTACCACAGTAGGATTTTAAAAAGAAATTAAATTTTGTACATTAAAAACAATTTAATATAAAAAAAATAGAAAAGTCCTAAAATTATATTTGATGTTTGTTGAGTCATTTATAGTTGATGTTCACCAAAACTTCGTGACAGTGGTCACATAATCATATTGATCAGGGATGACCTTATACAAGGCCGTTGCCCGTACCTTATAAACTAGGGGAGTTGATTTTTGAAAGGAAAAAAATACACGGGTCCATTGAAGATGGAACACGCAAAAAATATAATAAGATAATAGTTAAGTTAAATTAAGGGGACTTTATTAAATAAAAACAAAAAAAAAATTAAGTTAATACGAGGCAAAAAACCTCATCTACAAATTAAAGGGGAACAGAGAAAAAAACTGATATATATATTAGCGGACACTCACGTAAAAACATATATAAAAAAACAATTGGTTGCAACACACACAACAAAAAATCACTACCACGACAGACGAAATTAACCAACAACCACTAACGACAAAACTTCCGTCATTTGATCCGGCGGTCAGTTAGCGACAACACGGCTAGCCTTTAGAGTAGGGGTCAACAAATTTTATTACCCAGTGTTGGAAATAATTCAGAAAAGTTTGAATAATCACGTATCATAAGTAGTGATGGGCATAATCGAATGATTTCGATAATCGAATGATTAGTAATCGAGACATTTTCATAATCGAGTGAATCTCTCGAAAAATCACTCGAAGTTAAAATCGTCTGCTCGTATGATAAGAATAATCAACTATTATTATTTATCGAGAGAATCGACAAATTATACGAAATATGAATAAATATACCTATAGTAAATAATTATTAATTTAATTTTGCTTTTTTTATTTGTTGGTGTTTATTTATAATTAATATATTAAACTATAATTTAGGAATAATAATAACAATAATATATTAATAATGCATTATTAATAAGTGCTTTAAATAAAAGACAAGTTGTTATTTTTTTTATTTAATAATTATTACCTATATTTTAAAAAAACCGATAACAAATTTAAAAATAAAAACATAAGATAAGGTAGCAATAGCCTGCTTGACCATCATAATTAAAACACCTAATTCCACACCTAATTGATTTTTCATAAATTCACAACTAGTGAGAGAATCAGAACTCAGTAGTTTAGCCAGTTCAGGACAAAACTTTGTTCTAATCGTCACATACTTCCCAAAAATGTGACAGATAAGGTGTTGCCATGAGTAGCGATTGAACGAGTTGAAAATAAGACTCGAAGTCAACAATTTAATAATAATTCGACTATAATTTATGCTAAATAAAAACTTAAAAATAGTATTCTCTCGTTTCATCGTTTCATGGACATCATTCGAAATAACTTTTATTCGATTATATACATTTCAAGATCAAGAAATCATTGTTTTTATAATAAACGAGAAATCATTAGAAATAATCACTCGATTATAGAATAATCAATATTATTCTAATATTATTTATTAAAAAAATCAGAATATCTCGATTATATAATTGATATGATTTCAATAATCGTAATATCTCGATTATTTTCATAATCGAGACATCTCGATTATATATCTCGATTATGCCCATCACTAATCATAAGGTGACAATGAAGGTGGTGATCAGTGAAAATGACGTTAAAGATAGGAAAGGAGCAGGGTGAATGTACACACAAATGCCGACCATAAACCGGTCTGAAGTAGTACACAGATGACTATCTTGCACGAGCACAAATAAATCACAACTTATCATGATTTTTTAACTGATAAACGCCGTCGCAGTACGCATTCGGCTCAACCAAGATAATTCAGAACACAAATATATACATATTCAAATAGACAAAAAATAAACAGATACAACTTTCAATTCAAGACGTGTAAATCTCCAAAATGCAACAACCCAAAATTTTCTTGAAATCAGTATCGCCTCTCTTAGGAAAAAAGTCTTTATGAAAAATTATTGTTTTTCAATTATGCAACATTTTATATTTTAAATTTATTTATTTAATGTTAATATTTGTACAAATGTTTTTGTGCGGTTGGTTTTTAAATTATCAACAATATAAAATGTTAATCTCCAAACTTAATTTTAATTATTACATCACATTTAATACAAAAAGAAAGAAACAATGGGGTTTATAGATATAGCAAAGAATTGAAACAATTTGCTTTAACTGTTTATTATTTAGGTTCAAAGGTTTATATTTTTTGTTATGAAAAAACACTTTCTATGCCAAAACTAAATACACTCAAAATTACAAAATCAAAATTTAAAATTCTATTGGGTCTAAATCATTTTTCATTTAATTTTCTTAATTTTAAATCTAGCTGTAATCGATTTGAAATTGCCATTAGTGTTGACTTTTCATCCTTCTTCTGTTATTAACCGTGATAGATGGCACATGTTTGTTGTCTTATTGTCACTATTTTTTCAATAATGGAGTAAATCCGCCAACGGCGAACAGCTTAATCTTTTCGGCGAAGCATCTAGACTATCGGATGGGTCTCTTCAGAGATGGGGTATCGTTTTTTTTTATATTTATATTTATGTAATGAACTGTATTTTACTATTTATATTTTTATTTTATTATAAATTAACTTAATTTTATTTATGTCGGGAGAGCACGTGTTTCCTTTTTCTTCTAGCCATCGCTAAGGAGTGAGTGTCCAGACCACTCCTGGTGTTTTTGATTAATTTCTGATTAACATTAACGGATTTGTTCCAATACCGTCCGTAATGTTTGTTATATTATTTGATTTTGTTTAAATATCTAAATTTATTTTTGTTGCCTTTCTTTTTTTGATACATTTGTATTATTATCCATGTTTAACTTCATTTTCTTTTTTTAACAATTATATTAAATTTCCTTATTAATTTTAACTGTAATATTTATTTTATTTCGCAAGTAACTTAAGTACTCGCATATATTTTATCCCTGTTCCTTTGTCTAGACACGGGCTATGATTTGTTTTACATATCAACCACTTACAACTTCAATTATCATAGTTGTGGTTAATAAACCACGAGATGTTATAATAATTTATACATATAACGAAATATTAACTTAAATTAAACTATTAATTAACTTAAAATTAAATTACCAACCTATAGTCCGGTGTTCATATCTGATAGGTGTGACACCTCGCCTAGGTGATGGCGACCCTTGCTTCTATAGCTAGTTGTTATGCGACTGGCAAACCACGTTGTTGTTACAGGCCGACAAAAAGCCCACTTGCTTGGCCAAAATTTATTTGTATATTTTTTGTAATTAAATTAAATAAGTTACTGATAACAAGAAATCAGGCTTTGAACACTACTTAATGTAAACAATAATTGGTGGCCATTTTTTGTAGGTTAAGTTATCATTTTTTACTGAAGTGTTTTTTTAACACTTTATAAATTCATTAATGGTCATAGCGGGCTCCTACAAAGTAGAAAGTTTCTTAACCTTTAATACTCCGGGACGCGTGGTTAGTCCGTCACCGGAGAGAAGAATGGCGACTCCAATTATCGAACTGATATTTTGCCAGGCAAATAAAACCCCCTGTTACCGAGTTTAGTGCGCATAAAGCACTGCCGCAGTACCACAGATTATATGATGACACGGCCGGTAATAGCGCACTATTCATTTAATGTGAATTAGCACGTTATCTGAACATGATTATCAGCTGTCCACCGCACTTCATACGAAATTCTTGGAGCACTCGAGCAATGAGAGGCAGAGGGCTAGACTACTCCATTATTCCATCCCCGAGCTAACCCAGTCGAAAGTCGCAATCAAGAGCTAAAAAAAAAAGGGACTCCGTGCACTTTTAGTGGGTAAAATTCATCGCTTTTGGCACACTAAAATATTGTCGATACTCTTCAAAATTCAGAATCGAATGAATGAGGCAACAGGATTTTTCCCGTCAGTATTATTGCATGATAGAGAAGACAACAAACCTGGCGATTGGACCCTGTCCGAACCTTCCGTCATTTCTATGGAGGAGACTAACTAACATGGCCGAGGGCAAGAGATGGCACCTTGTTAAACCAAGAAAAAATATCTGTTCGAACAAGTTGCGTACCAACATGCAGTCAGCTGATGGCTAGCTTATCTCCCCGCCCGGGACAAATATTTAGAAAATTCTAGAAGCTTACGGTGGGATAAACCGGTCCGTGTGTCCAGCTGCCCGACGAATTGGACACATGCCGCAGAAGTGTTGACGGTGGTCATATTGTATTTTTGTGCATACGTAATTTTCGTTCGACGGTGTGTACGTAGAAACCGCGTGGCTTCCAGAATTACTGTGAAAAAGGATCTGGATAATATATGCAGGAACTAATTTTGCGAGTGTATCAATCAGCTGTGGTGCGATTCAATGTTAAGTAGAGGGGATAGGTGAATCATCCAGGAGACCAGGTTGGGTTGGGTTTTCGTTCTTTAGTTTTTATTACATATCTGTAGTTGTTAATATATCTTGTAAAAATATATTGAAATGAAACTTTACAATTCCCAGAGTAAATTATTTCACGACTTTATACTTTTAACGTTAAGTTAATTATCTTAACATAAATTACGGGTTTTACTTGACAATCGTATAATATCAATTCCAAACAGTAATTTTATTATATATATATACAAACTAATAAATATTCAATATATCTGTTTCACACAATTACGCAGTGGAATAAATAATTATGCTATATTTTAACAATCAGCTTATAATAATAAAAAGTTTGGGCGTCCCCTGCTTTAAACAATGTTTCATACAAATAAATTAAATATATATACAAAAATATTTTGATTCGATCCGACCTGATTATTGTTCTCTTCACCTCTTGCTAAATATTGTCAAGTCGCCGATGCTTATTCGATCCGCTATATGATAGTCACCAAATTCCACCGGTACATCAATTGTACACAAACCCAAGGCGAAGAAACTCTTCGAAATGCGACCCTCGAACCGTTGCAATAATAATAATAATAAAATGAATAACCGACAACGAACAACACAGTCACCACTGTGACTTAATAATCCGAGCGAGCGACATAATAAAAACATGTGCTCGGGGCACCGCCGACCGAAAAAGCAACTACGAGGTTAAAAAAGATAATAATCCGAACAACAGACAGAAAAACTAAAACCGTGTTCGGGCAGCCGCCGACCGATGGTCACCGAACCGGCTCCACTGATAAGGCCGACAGTGGTATCAGCTGACCACGGAGGCGGCACTACTGCCTGGCGTGAACATCCTCCCCCTGGTGAAGACATAGTTTTCACAATTGGTTTTTGATGATAAGGACATCCATTGCGCTGTGGATCAGACTGGAGCGAGGTGAGAATATCTTCGCCAGTGTGGCACGTGCTTCCCCTTTCTTTTTTTTTTTACATAAATATATAATTTTATAAACATACAAAATACACATAAAAAGAAACAATATTTTTTAACAACTAAAAGGTATAACAATAATTTACATAAATGGGTAACGCCTGGTAACCAGATGGGTACTTAAGTTAATCCCCGTGACCCGTGATGCGGTCCTAATAATTAATTGGTAAGATTGTATTTGAAAAGAATATGGAAAACATGTGTTGGTAAGAGCACAAGAGCACAAGAAAGAATAAAACAAATAAAAAATAAATAAATAACTATAAGAACTAAGATGACAGCAAAGGCACCAATTTCACCACCGGGCGATTTATCCATCCATTGATGGTTTTCAACTGGACGACCCGCACCACACCATCATCACCGGGAAATACCTTTTCAACGCAACCGAGATGCCATCTTAACGGAGGTGCATGATCTTCCTTAATGATCACTAAATCACCGACCTTCAAATTTCGATCGCCTCTAGTCCATCGGCTCCGAATTTGAAGACAATTCAAATACTCAACGGTCCATCTTTTCCAAAATGCTTGATGGCATTGCTTGAGCAACTTCCATCGTTGAGTGATCGTGCGTTGAGTTTCAGGGACTAACTCCTCTGGTGGAGCTAAAAGTGGTTGACCTATGAGAAAATGACCAGGAGTTAAACACGTTGTGTCGTTTGGGTCATCACTCATTGGGGTCAGCGGTCTCGAGTTTAACACAGCCTCAACGCGGGTAATAATAGTGACGAACTCTTCCAGAGTGAACAAGTGCGATCCCATAGTCCGATATAGAAGTGCCTTCATAGATTTCACCGCGGCTTCCCAAAGGCCTCCAAAGTGAGGGGCATTTGGGGGATTAAAGTTCCACATACAAGGTATGGAAGCACTCCAATTATTACGAATGTCGGGGTTGTTTACAAACTGGCGCAACATTCTATCTACTCCAACAAAATTGGTTCCGTAGTCCGAATAGATTTGTGATGGTAGTCCCCTTCTACTAACGAAACGGTCTAATGTCGCTAAGAATGCGGGGGTGGATAGATCCGACACTACTTCCAAATGGACCGCCTTGGTGGTCATACACACGAAAACGGCCACATAAACTTTGTACTCCCGTGATTTTCTAAGTCGCTGCTCTTTCATGGCAAATGCTCCAGCATAATCAATTCCCACATTTGAAAACGGACGGCTAGCTTGAACTCGAACCGCCGGTAATTGAGCCATCATAGGTTGGGGATTTACAGCGGCGAATCGAACACATTTCACGCACTCTTTAATTACTCTTCTTGCAACCTTCCGTGCAGAAATTATCCAGAACTGGCGGGCCACCATATTCATCATAAATTTTGGTCCGGAGTGACAACCTACAATATGCCAGTACCGGAACAGTAACAAAGCTAAATGGGACTGACTAGACAACAACAATGGGTGTTTTTGATTGGTATCGAGTGACGCATGTTTAATACGGCCTCCGACTCGAATAAGTCCCAATGAATCTATAAAAAGTGCAAGTCTCGCATACAACCTTGATGATACTCGTCGTCCTCCGTCCAACTCCATTTTTAACTCAGAAAAACTTTTGTGTGTGCATTACAATAGCGTACAAGGATGCTGTTTACTCATTCTGAGGCCAGGAGTTCGACGCAGAAGTCCTCCCGCGACTTTTGGACATAAAACGCCGCAATAACACTCCAACTCGAATCAAACGCGTATAAGATGAAAATCGGTGAAACCATTCAACCTCTGAGTTTTCAACGATCGCTAACGTGACTGCATTAGTTTTGACCTCTGGCAGTTCAGACGCTGACATAACAGGAATAGACGACGGCCAAACCCGTGGTTCGTTCTTCAAAAAATCTGGGCCGTTCCAATACAATACTGAAGATTTTAATTTTGAGGGCAATACACCCCTGGATGCACAATCGGCCGGATTAATAGAGGTAGGTACATAACGCCATTCACAATTGGGTAACAAATCACGAATTTGCTTGACTCGGTTGGACACGAATATTTTAAATGAAACCTGTGGTAAGTTAATCCATGACAATACGACCGTTGAATCTGACCACGCGTATAATTTATGAATACGCGACAACCACTTGGATAACAAAACCGCCGCGCACAACTCTAACCGCGGTACTGTGGTAGGCTTCATTGGGGATAGCTTAGTTTTGCTACCTATTAACCGAACATTTATATTACCAGTATCATCAACTGAATGCAGATACACTAAAGCTGCGTAGCCCTTTGTGGACGCATCACAAAATCCGCACAAAGTTACCTGCTTTGGCGAGGGACTACAAATAACTCGCGGAATTCGAATGGTTTTCAAGTCTTCCAATTCGTCAAGGAACATTGTCCAACGCTCCATGATACTAGATGGCAAGGAAGAGTCCCATTGTAGATCGTATTTCCACACTTCTTGCATTATACTTTTGGCATAGAAGATCACTGGAGCCACCAAACCCAACGGATCAAACAAGCGGCCGATGGTCGACAACAGACTCCTCTTCGTCATCACACGCTCACCAAGTATAATGTCATACGTAAACTCATCATTGCTGGGAAGCCAACGCATACCCAGTACTTTTACGCCTCCTCCGTCTGAGACCGTAATATCCAACATATCCGATTGGTCTTCAACAGGAATTCCAGCCAAAACTTCTTTGTAATTTGATGACCATTTCTTCAACTCTAAACCACTCTTTGCCAACACATGAACTAAGGCGTCACGTAGACGTTTAGCTTCTTCCAAGGTTTGAGCTCCTGTACAGATGTCATCCATATAAGTGGAGCTTTGCAAAGCTCTACTTATATCAGGCTCTTCATCCTGTACCTCCATCGCTATCTCCTTGAGAACTCTTAAAGCTAAATAAGGGGCGCAGTTTAATCCATAAGTGACAGTATTTAATTCATATTCTTTTAATTCTTCCTTAGGGGAAGAACGCCACAAAATATGTTGTAGAGGCCGATATTTTTTATGGATCCAGAACTGTCTGTACATTTTACAAATGTCGGCCGTAAAAACAACTCGATAAGAACGGAACCCGATCAACACGTCTACTACATCTTGCTGGAGCTTTGGTCCTGGATACAGAAGATCATTGAGTGATTTACCGGATACACCACGAGCCGACCCATCGAATACGACCCGCAATTTCAACTTATCTTCAACCATTTTACACACCCCATGGTGGGGAATGAAATATACACCGGGTTCTTTAGCAACGGACATGTGATTTAGTGCTTCATATTCTTGCATAAAGGCCTGATAATGTTCGGCTAACATTTTATCTCGGGATAACTTATTCTCAAGTTGCAGAAACCTCTTAATAGCTATTTGCTTCGAGTCAGCAAATAACTCAGGCGAATAACCATTTCTCAAAGGTAGTGGCACGATAAATCTTCCATCTTCCGCCCGGTCCACTTCATTTTGACAAATATCTTCACAGTGTCCTTCATCTGTAAATTGCATTGGAGCCTCCTCCGGTTCCTCTATTGTCCAGAACCTTCCCATCAATTGCTCCAAGGATACATGAAAGCAAGATATCATTGAAAGCTGTTGGTCTGCTGGTGTAATTGTAGAGCGATCTTCTCCTATAAGAACCCAACCAAACACCGAGCCGAATGCTGTTGGCATCCTTTCGTTAACCACAACACGTTTACCATCCATGACTGCAGGGAATAAATCTGCTCCGATTAACATATCCACGGGACCTGGCTTATAAAACTGAGGATCGGCTAATACTAAATGCGAATACTTGTTCTGAATGTCTGGAGTCAACGGTCCGTGAGGCATTTTTCCTGTGATTTTGGGTAATATCCATGCCTTAAATTGTAATTTCGGCTCATCAGCATGCCGAGGGGTTAAAGTACAATGAGCTACACCATCTATACCAGGCACATTAACTCCCGACAAGCCAGAGATAGGAGCGGTCCAACGAGTACGACTGAGTCCCAAACGCTCTACACATCCGGCAGTTATGATACTAATCTGAGAAGCCGAATCAATCAAAACTCTGACAATTTGCGAATTACCCCAACAATCACGGGCATGAGCAAGAGCAGTGCCTAACACCACCATTGTATGTGGCAGGGAACCCATCAGGGTGGCAGGACTGTTGTCTGCTTGAGAAGGTACTTCTGTAGCAAGCCGATGCAGCAGCGAATGATGACGAAAAGAACATTTATTACATTTAGCAGCTTTACATTTCAAAGCTAAATGTTGACTAGAAAGGCAGATAAAACACAACCGATGAGCCTTAACAATGGAGAAGCGCTCAGCAACTGTCAAAGACTTAAATTTATCGCAATCTGGTAAATTGTGATGGGTATCACAAACATAACATTTAACCAAATTATTCACCTTGGTACTAGTTTGGCGAGCAATAAGAGCAGTTTTGGATGTGAGTGATTGCTTATTGTAATTAAATTTGCCATATTTGTATTTATTGTCCGTGGTTTTATTATCTGCTGATTGAATTCCCACGTTTTCCAGGATTCTTGCTCGTTCCTTCACAAATGTAATTAAGTCCTCGACCGATGGAAAGCTACCACCACATTCTGATTCAAAAACTTTTCTACAACCTATTGGTAAGCACCTCATTCCTAATGTAAACAACACAAAGTCACCCACGTCAGGTATAGGAAGAGTGTGTAATAGTGCTATGGAATCTTCAAACACCTTTAAGAACTCATTGAGATGAACAACCGTTTCTTGTCCCACACGTGTCATATTAAGCAATCTTTCCACCAAAGAATTGGCTAATTGACGCGGTTTATTGTATCTGTCTTCCAATGCCGCCCAAGCAAGAGTGAAGCTATTGGTCGATAGATGATAACCCTTTGTAATTTCTTCTGCTTCTCCATATAAGCAACCCATTAAATAGAAATATTTCTCTTCATTATTTAATTCATTGTGCTGAACAACTTGAGACTCAAAACGCCCACTAAATGCCGACCATTCATCTAATTTACCACCAAACCTAGGTAGCGGTATGGTTGGAAGTTTTGGATCTCTTATAACGCCATTTGACAAAGTGGAAGCCTGAGGAAAAGCGATAGATGGTACCACAGTGTTTTGAATTCCTTCCTGAATACCATTTGAATTGCTCCTGACTGCCATGCCATCTTGTTCTACCTCAGCTCTCATAGCGGATACGCTGCGGACCAACGCTCGAATCTCCGGCTCCAATTCAGGCTTAAATTTGTCCAACTCGTTAAGTTCAATCATAGCGTCTAGTACTGCTTCATTTTCAACTAAAAATGCTTCCCAAAGGGCGTCGATGTCAGCAGCCATCATTAAAAATTGTCCCACATCCTTTTTCTCTTTTACTGCTGCCGTGCCTAACGTATAAGTATGCCGAATACTCATTAACAGACTTTCCCGCTTAGTTAGCGCTTTATCCCTGGCACATGTTGTTCTTTCCGTCATGGTTTCCAAATAAGTATATAGACCTCTTCACTGAACAACCAAAGGAGAAAAAAAAAATAAATATATAAATAAATAAGTAAGTAAAACCACGGAAGAACACTAATAAATTAATATAAAATAATAAAAAAAAATCAAAGAAAAANACACTAATAAATTAATATAAAATAAAAAAAAAATCAAAGAAAAATAATAATAATTTCCAACAACAAAAAATTTCTTGATTACTAAATGTTTTCACATCCGATGTAAAAACCACCGACTCCGATCATAGAATTGTAAGACTGCAACTTTACCGATAGAGATCACTAATTAGTGGAACCGACCTCCATTCTCCAATGATGCAGGTTGAATTTACTGACAGTTTGTCACACCGACAAAAAAAAAAAAAATTAATTTTTCCGACAAACATACAGCAAATTTAATTAACTAATATTCAAAAATTTTCCGAACAAAACAAAATTTGTTATAGCTACATAAAATACTACAATGAATTATTCTATTAGCAACAAAAAAAAACCAGAAAAAGCAAATAAAATTATAAATAAAATAAAATAATTAATTTTAATCCGCTGACTGAAAACAAGCTTTCAATGATGTTGTTAAAACCGTACAAAACCAACACATATATCAACAATAATGAGGTAATTAATTTTTATTAAAAAAAAAATCAAGATACCCTTTTTTCCCATATATGAACATAAGTCAAAAGACGGTAATTCCATTATTTTTTATGTGATATACCAAGTTTTTGTTTAGTATTTGGATTTACTGTGTTTTCGCTTACAAAACATCAAATATATTGAACTTACCGTATATTTTCTTATTTTATATTTCAATTTTAGATGGGTTTTAATAGGAAATATGCTATTTTTACATCAAAAATCGGGGTAAAACCACTAAATTTACCTATAGAAACAAAAAAAAAAATTTTTTAATTTTGGAGTTAACCTGTTTTTGCTTAGCACGGCAGAATGATGAACGAAAAATACTTGTATTATTTTGATAAAAGCGTGTTTTTTTATTTTTTTTAAACTACATTTATTTCTAATATTTAATTCGAAGATTTATGTTATATCAGCTGTTTTCACGATTATTGATAATCTAAATTAAAATTCTAATCTCATTTTGCGATCAATAAATTAATTTCCTAGTGTTATCACTAATATCACTTATTATGTTCAGACATTAAAAAACCCTTAATTTTACTTAAGACAAATAAAGTCATTAGTTATTAGTTCGAATTCAAAATTTACTCCTGATGCTATGACTTAAAAGTTGATTAAGTAAAGTTTATGCACGTTATTTTGAAACATGTCGGATTTAAAAGATCAACCTAATAAGTCTAAAAAACCTGCTGGTACTTAATTTATACAGAATAAAATAATAACAATTTAAATTACATAAATTTATTAGTATTTGCTTAAAAAATAATTTTTAGATACAGCATTTAAACAACAACGTTTACCTGCATGGCAACCTATACTTACAGCTCGTAATGTAATGCCAATATTTTTTGCACTTGCCATCGCATTTATACCTATTGGTATTGGATTATTATTCCTGACAAATCAAGTAAATATTTAATTACCAGGTAAATATTCAACAATTATTCTTATAATTTATTGTGTTATAGGTACAAGAGTTTAATTATGATTACACTTACTGTAAATCTTCAAGTGATATGACCCGTACCTGTGCTGACATTATAGGGAATTATCGTAATTTGAGCTGTGATTGTAAAATTACATTTAGTTTAGAAAATCATTTTTCTGTAAGATTACACTATGTTTTCAGTCATTTTTACAACAATAACATACATAGAAATTTAAATTTTTTATGTGATGAATAATTTAATTGTTATTATACAACTTACAGAGCAAAAGGATCAATGTCTTGTTTTACAAAAAAAAATAAGATTAATGAAAAACTAAACAATAAATTTATTATTCTTAAATATTCCATAAAACAGATATACTAAGATAATTTATTAATTTTAAATTCAATAACATTGAATTAATTTTATAGTCAGTTTGATCCTTTGGCTTTAAGAATGTATAACAGCTGTCACAAAAGTTTCATGAATTCCAATTAGACTTAAAATTGATTTCCATAACATGACATTGTATGATATTATTTTTATTAAAATAGGATCAAATTGTTTTTGACATTAAAATGAAATATTTCTGCACTTTATATGACATTTCATTGCATCAAATTTTATTTATAAATATTAGTATTTAATTCAAATCTCTCTTGAGACTTTTGTAACACTTTTTAGCATATATAAAAACTTGAAATTTTTAACATACATATTTTTTGTAAATAGCCTAATGTTTACATGTATTATGGACTCACCAATTATTATCAAAACCATAGACGTTATGTGAAATCACGAGATGATTTTCAACTTTTAGGAATATTAAGTAATACACCATCAAGAGATTGTCATCCTTATGATTTTGATGATAATAAGCCTATTGCACCTTGTGGAGCTATTGCCAATTCTTTATTTAGTGGTAAGCATAAACACATTATGTATATTAAAAAAGTTATTATTAAATTTATTGGTTATTTTTATCACTATTGATCTTTATTCTGATACCATGCTGTTAAACGATAATATTGTGAAAATTTTTCAAAATAATATAAAAAATTTATAGTAATTATAACAGTATGATATGAAAAATATTTTCCATAAAATGTTAAAACAGTGCAAAACTTAGATTTTCTTGTATCATTTTCAAAAAAAATAAGTTTTAAATCTAGGTATGTAATAAATTAAGTTCTGAATATTTCAGTTGTAAAATCTTTTTTAACACCAATAATTACTTAGAAATGATTACTATGATTTCTATTTAAGTGATCTATTACGATAAAAATACAACAAAATATTGAGGTTTTCTTATAAATTTACTGTAAATAGTAATTACACAATTTCCTAATTGCATATTAATCTTAACAATACAATTTGTTTTATTCTCATAGAATTTTCAATTTCAAACTTTTTTTTATTATAAACATTCACAAAAATTAACTTAAAGAACCAAAAAAAAAAGACTAAATATAATATTTTTCACTGATTATTTTTAACATATTAAAAAACAAAATCAGTAACACAATTATTTTTTTTAATAATTCTTTTATATGTAAATACTCATATATTAATAGTTAGTAAAAATATCAAAACTTAGAAGTGATAGAAAAAGTCTCATTTCAGATATGAAAATAGTGCAAAAAGTTGATTTAGAAAAGAATATTTTTGATTCTAATGAAAGTTCCTTGTAGTTCAGTGTATTTGTTCATAAGTATCAAACATTTTTTATTAAAGAGTATTGCATCAAGCTCTTTAAATTTTTATACGCGTCAAAAGTAAAGAAATATACAACTATTTTATTATTTTTATAATTTCTCATATTAATTACAATATTAAATTATTGAATATAGATTTCATATTAAATTTTATTACTAAAACTATTATTTATTCATATATTATAATTATAAATCAAATAACTAATCGGGATAAAATTAAGGGAATAAGAGCTATTGTTATTTTTGAAATATAAAATACAGGATACTAGGCAAAGGGTGTAAAAAATATATTTTAACAAAATAAAAAAAACCAACACAGGGGGTCGTGATACAGTGGTGACCTGGCATAGTTGGATCAAGTATACATTTAATCTGATAGTAATTAAAATCACTATCATAAAAAACGCATCGATGCAAATCTGTAGATAGTGTTTCATTTTGAAAATTTGGTGGATAATTCCAAAAGCTACATCCTATTTCCTTATATATATCCTGATTACAAATTTTATGATTCATTAATGTAATATATATATGTATAATATATAAATATAGGAAAATTATTTTATTAAAAAAAAATATGTCAAATAAAATCTTTTGTGGGCAAGTAAAGGGTCAAGTTTATAAAAAAAATATATCAAATGATAGGTAAATACCTCATATATCTATATAAAAAATTGTTTATCGATTTTGTCATTTTTAAAAAAGCTATGACAATTTAAAGTAAAATAAATTGAAAAAATGTAATTTTTAAATTTGTAATTTTTTTGAAGATTTGCCACATTTACACGGAACGAGGAAAATTTTTCAATTTTTGGGGGTAATGTCTTCAACTAGATACAATTTATAATCTTTTGACATATCGTTGAATGAAATCGGTTCGGTGATAGCTGAGAAAAAGTGGTAACAGACACAAAAAAAAAACACATCATAATAAAAATAATACCTTCTCAGCTTCGCATCGAAGCTAAATTGTGCAAAATAAAATTTTATTTTTAATATAAAGACACTGAAACAAATTTGAATCAAATAAAAATACCAATATGCATTTTTCTGACTAATATGAATTTGTCTAAACTCTAAACCCTTGATCAATTTATTAAAAATAAATTGTTATGGAATTATTAACATTTATAGATCAAATGTATTGTTCTTATCTAGATGTATTAAAACTTAAATACAATACAATAGATGTACCATTGTTGAGAACTGGAATAGCATGGCCATCGGATAAAAATGTGAAGTATCAAAATCCACCTGGGGATTTAAAAATTGGTAACTTTTTATTTTTTATTTTTATTTTAGAAAATAGTATGCTAGTTCATAATAAAAATTTATCCACTATTAGCAATTCAAAAAACTGTTAGTATTTAAATTCTTAAAATCCTAGTGGAAACAGTTTCAAATCAATTGGAAGAGTAGTGGTACAGACACTTATTATAGAATTATGGCTTATATTGATTTAAATAATCTAAGTTTAGTTTATTTTTATAAATGTTTGGTTTTAGAAATGTAATATATGTACTATTGTATTAATTAAAGATACCATTTTTGAATTCAAGTCTTACTGGTTTATCACTTAAAACTGTCATTCCCTACAGTAATGAATTATAAAAATTTAGGAAAATTTGCTTTTGAAAAAATGTTCTTTTTCCATTCTTTAAAATAAAAGTTTAAATTTATTTATTTTTCATTACATTAATAGCTCTATTAACAATTATTTAAATAATGTTTAATTTTTTTCTATTTTTCTTCTTCCTTGCCTTAATCCCAACTACTTGGGGTCGGCCACCCTTATCATAAACTTCCACTTGACACGATCTCCCACATCCTCTATACTCATATCAGCTGTCCTCATATCGCATTCAATAACATCTCTCTATCTCTTTTTTGGTCTTCCTCTACCTCTTCTTCCTTCAACATTCATTTCATTCATATGTTAATCTTTACATTTTTCAAAAAGTTATATAAATATAAAGTTAAATATGTAAAATATAAAATCGAGAATTTTCACATAGAAATAGCATTTGGTATCCATTTTCATTGTAAAGACAAAATAAAGTCCGGAATTTTTTTTTCCATAATTAAGTATACTACATTATCTTTAATTTAAGATATATATAAAAGTGTCAGATTTTCCGGAACACTTTCAAAAGTTAATTTTTTGTGAAAAAATTGTCATTTTGAATCCCCCCTGTGGGCAGGTTAAGTGTCATATTTATAAAAAAATATATACCAAATTATAGGTATTATGCATCAATAAAAAAAAATGTATATTGATTTGATCATTTTTAAAAAAGTTTTGGCCATTTTAAGCAAAATAAATTGAAAAAATGTCGAAAATTAACGATTTTTAAATTTGTTATTTTTTTGGAAATTTCCTCCTTTTACAGGGAATGAAAGAAATTTTTTCAATATTTGACTATTATATCTTCGAATATATACGATTTGTGACCTTTGACATATCGTTGAAAGAAATCGGTTCGGTGAGAGCTGAGAAAAAGTGGTAACAGACACAAAAAAAAAACACATAGTAAAACTAATAACTTCTCAGCTTCGCATCAAAGCGAAAAATGAAAAAAAAACTCAAAATTATTCTATATTTTTTTGTATGTTTAAGTATTTTTAAAAGATGAACATTTCAAAATTAAATTTTTTCGTGGTTAGTTATGGGATGATTTTAAATAGTTACAAATGGAAAATGGATAGTTAAATGAGATATTGGTGTTGGTTTTTTTATATATTCTAACATCATTTGGCTATTCAATTCATTGCTTTCTAATTCTCCTATAATCTATAGGTATCAGAAATACAGACTCCTCTTTAATTTTTTAGTAATTAATTTAATTATTTTGTTTATTTTCTTGTTTTGAAAAAATTATCTTATTATGTAAATATTATTAATTGTATACCTATGTAATATGTGTCAGTAATGCAATTCAAAATTTTTTATGGGAGTCCAAATAACTTAAAGAACGTAAAATAGTAGAGAAATCCACCACTCCACTACCCACTACCATTTCAATAATTTTATGTTCATAGGTCTCTGGACCCAAGGACCCCCTAATTGCGCCGCCACTCGGCTACCTGTATCTTATAACTAAGACTTATCCTTTAAATGTAAATAAATAAAAAAATAATATTAGAATAACATTTCAATATTAATGAAAAAAGTATGATGTTTTTTAAGCATTTAAAGATTATGCAAAACCAGTTGATTGGCACTTGAATATTTGGGAATTGGATATAGAAAATCCTAGTAATAATGGTTTTGAGAACGAAGATTTAATTGTTTGGATGCGCACAGCTGCATTACCTGATTTTCGTAAATTGTATAGACGAATAGATCATTCTAGTGATACTTTTAAAAATGGGTTACCAATAGGAAATTATACATTGTCCATAGAATACAGTAAGTAAAGTATAATATGATAAATTGCATTAATTAATATGAAATTTGTTACATTATAAATCCACTGGGATGCATTTAGCCATTGTGCTGTCTAGGTAATTAATTCTGCCGCTTCCAATAACCTTTTTATTTTAATTATCAAAAAAAGTTTAAAAAAATTGTCATCACTAGAAAAGTTTTACCATATTCTGATGAAGAAATATTTTAATATTTATGTATTTACTTCTATGGACTTTTTAACAATTTAGAAACATACCCTTCCAAAAGTAAATTTTTATTTATTTACTCAAGTATTTGATATAATTATTTAAAATTGTTAAAAATAGTAATATACATTTCTTTTGATTAAAAACTATATTATACATTAAGATAGAAAATCTAATAAAAAAAATAATAATCATTTTTAAATCCTTATATTTCCCTGGGAATCAAACTCAAGACTCCGTGAGATGAAACATATATTTCTACCCACTAAGCCAGACCAACCCTTGTAAGATAGAAAACATAAAATGAAAATTATCATATTCTAAATATTAAAAAAATTACTGAGATATTAATTCAAACTATGTAATAATAGATTACCCTGTAGCTGGATTTGGAGGAACTAAGAGTTTTATATTATCTAACACATCATTTACTGGAGGAAAGAATTATTTTCTGGGATATGCATATATAGTAGCTGGATGCATATCTTTTTTCTTGGGCCTTTTGTTTATGGTCATTCACATTAAATATAAATCCAGGTATGTTAACATTATATTTTTGATTCTTAGGATTATATTTATAGTTGATATTTATGAATATGTTTTGATTAAGCTATTCTTAAGCATATTATTTAGATAGCTTTAGTACAACTTATTCATAAGAACTAACTATAAATATTTTTTTGTAATTTTTGAAAAATCTTAAAATACATTAGTGTTACAAGTAGGATATATTATTTTTATCGGATTTGTTTTCAGAAAACGTTCAAATGTATGAATATAAAAAAGTTAGAGGAGGTAAATGAAAGAGGAATTTAGATGGATAAATCCCTCCCTCAATATACCCTTTTTGACATATTTTTTTTATATAGTAGTGTTCCATCAGGTCTTGACATCTTCAATAACTTTTGATCCAGTGAATATTTTGTTACTTTTTTAAAAATAGTTTTTAGAGTTTTAAACTATGTTAAAAAACATTTTTTCCCAAATTTCAAAAAAGCCGTTTTTAAGTTTTTTTTTCATAAAAATGTTATATAACATTATGAATAATAATTTTAGTTCTAATCAATAATTTACAAACATTTTTATACATAGAGTTGGTGTGAAACACATGTGGATTATGTGTACACCAGTACAAGTGTACCCACCAACTTAACATTCATACCTACTCTATATATTTAAATGCTTGTAACTCATTAAGTACACATCCTTAAGTTGTTTACAACACGACAAAATTTGTATAAAAATATAATAAAAAATCGTACTTTAAAATTTTGATTAAAATTTAAAAATTAAGATATATTTTTTAATGTAAAATTTTTTTTTTTTATTGCTTTAACAGTTCTTTAATGGTCATAGCGGCCTCCTCCAAATAAGGAGATTTCTTAACCATTGATACTCCGGAACGGGTGGTTAATCCGCCGAGAGGGATGGTGACTCAAATTACCAAACTGATCTCTCATTCGGCAAATGTAGCCACCCGTGTCTGAGTTTTGAACCCTAGGTAGTGCAGGTTAAACACTGCCATGTTACCGACTCGGCCACACCGTCCCTGAGTGTGAAAAATAAAATAATTATTTTTTTTTATTAGAAATAAATAATAAAACATATGTTTTTAATATACTCCAAATCTGTAAAAATTATTTAAAAAAAAGTAACGCAACATGTTTGCTGGTTCTAAAGTTTTTAAAAATGTTAAAACCTGTTAGGACACATACAAAGTAAATTAAAGGAAATACTATTGCAAAAATTAATTAAAAAATTGAGATAGGCTTAATGAGAAAAATGATATTTATGCATATCTAATAGTATCATTACGATATATTGATATATCAAAGAAAAAAAATCAATGTCATATTAAGTTGATAAATATTGCCCATCATTACTTGCAGTTTCAGTACCTATTCCATTGCGCTTGGAAATGGTTTTCGAATCAACTTATAATACTCGCTATTTTTTTAGAAATTTGTTATGTATCAAAGTTTTACATTATGAAAATAAAAAAAAGTTATTAATTTAAAACTTATAAAGTATTTATCTCAAAAAGTCACGCGAAATTACTAGCAAAATCAAGGAAACGTATTTCGGGAACAATGTTTTCATTATCAACCTAACCTATCCAAACCTTTTGAAGATTTGAAAATTTGAAAAACTATAAATAAAGAAATTCACTAATTTGTTGCGCTGAAAATTTTTTTTGCCAAAATAGCATCTCAATCTCAAACAAATTTTAAACGCCTTTATAGAATACTGTAACTAATAAAAAGCCAAACCAAATCAAATTTATCTAATATTAATATAAATTAAAAAAATTTAAAAATAGTATACAAATTGATATACAAAAATATTTTTTAAATACATTTAAAATTGTTTAACCTGTGCGAACAATTAAAAGTTATGTATTCACATACCCTTGCTTAAATATTTCTAAGAGATATTTAGAGGTTAACTTCTGAGCTGCTGAAATTAAAGCCATTACTTCCCCCCGTTATGCCCCTGAACATTATATGATAATTGTACTTTTCGTGAACATTGATCTGCCCTTAAGCCGCGCCCCAAGAGGTTAAATTTTTAAAAAATGGTATTTTTTACATTTACGTCTCAAAGTTTTGACAATAGGAAATTTATAAAATTAAAGTTTAATTAAATTTTTAATAATAGTTATGTCTTGTAATCTTTTCATAAAATTCCATTCATAAAAGCCCATTCAATCATAAAATAAAAAAAAAATGATTTCGATATTATGTATTGCTTTTACAGTCGTGCAAATAAACAGCGCGATGTATACCTTCATAATTTTAATTTTGCGATGGCGTAGTTCCTTTACCAAATAGGGGTCTCCATATCCATGCCGACGTCTTTAAAATCACGTTGTGAAAGAACACGAGAAATTAGCAAATCTCCCATCATTGGGTTTGGACGAGCGGCTTTATGTCTTACACAAGTAAATAATAAAGTTTAATACTTATACAAGTAAAAATAAACTGTCGTACGGCTTCACGACCAGAAACTATCGGAAACCTTCTTCGTATCATTGATAAAATCAGCTCGGTCCGGCATGTAAATATCCGTTGTGATAGTGTTGAATTATTAAACGCGTAAGGTGCGAATTTTTAGGTAACAGTATCGAATTTTTCGAATCTGGACCTAACGACGCGTAGCGGAAACGGATGCCGACACGATTTAGACCAGTCGCGACAATAGACGGCCCTAGCTGAACTATAGAGCTTGGTGAGACATAATTCTGATTAAGATGTTACATATCTTTTTTTTTTCAAAATATCATAAAAAATTTTATTGCTTTATGTTGTACGACTCGTCAACAACATTCTCTCAAATTTTTATGAAGATCTGAGCAATAGATGAAAAGTTGCATCGTTTTGAAGCGCGAATGTATATTCACATACACCAGACTTAAAACTTTAAACGCAATTATCTCAGAATAATGAATTTCGAAAAGTGCTTTTACCGTGATCGCGATTGCCGATCAACTATTCAAACGATTTTCATCATTTTTTTATGCAATTGTCCGTATTGAATTCTGTCAGTACTTGAACGATTCGCGTTCTCTCCATAAAATGGAATGTTGAAAATAAAAATTTTTAAATGAATATTTTAAGGATAAAAAAATCGAATTTCATGAAAAACGTTCCATTTGCAGAAAAAACAAAATATTTATCTAACTAATCGTTTACACACTAGCGACGTCCCTCTCCTAATGAAATTCGAAGGGATTAATGATTTCAGTTGACCTGCTGGACTGCATCGTGATCACCGCAAGCCTCTTCAAAAAAAGGGGTTCCAGGAGAATGGCCAGAACTCCGCCAATTATTAATATTTTTTCACAAGCTTACGCTTGTTTTCTTTGTTGAAAATAGTACTATCGAAAAATAAAATCTTCAATGTAATAGAATTATTGCTGCATACCAAAAAAAAATTCAAAATTACTGAAATTTTTCCACATAAAAAAGTATATAACCGCTTAAGCAATTGTTTTTTGAAATTTTTGAAATGTTCTTCCTGTGTCAGTAATGCAGTGTAAAATTTCATCGTCGGCGGTTATTTTGTCGATGGTAGTGAGAACTACTGTCTTTTGTTGATAATCCAGCAATTGTTCAGGCTTCAATAGTTCATAATTATGCCGCGGCCATTGTTCATCGGGTATCGTAAAAACGCTGGTCCTCGTCTATGAATGTGGCATAATACGGTATTATGTGGTAGTAGACCGCGCCATGTCCCGGGTCCGCTAATTATCGACCGGGTTGGTATAAAACCATTTACACTCCGGTATTAATTGCTCTATTTTAGCAATTTTGTTTGTTACGAATACTTTAAAGGATTTTTGGCTAACGGTTAATCATGATAACACGACGGTTGAGTCGGTTCGCGCATAGATCTTTGAAATATCAATGTTTAAACAGTTTTTTACGCGGTTTAACGTTGTAGCTAGTAATAAAGCAGCATATAATTCAAAGCGCAACACCGTAATTTGACACTTACTGCTTTTTATTGGCGCTACCTTGGTCTTACATGTGACAAAACTTATCGTGGCATGACTATAGATGTCTACTACCCGCAAATAAACAACAGCCGCGTAACAACGTAATGAGGCGTCGGAGAATGTTACTAATTCTATTTTTGAATATGCGCGTATGTCAATATGTCGAGGTAACATTATTTTGTCGATGAATGGCAGTTCTGTTACCAACTGATTCCATGACGTGTTTAACTCCTCTGGTAGGTAGATGACTGTCCCAATCAAGACCAGATTGCCATAACTTTTGCATAAATGATTTTGCCCATAAGAGTGTGGGTACAAGCGTACCTATAGGATCGAAGAGTCTAGCAAATGTAGAAAGTACCTTGCGTTTCGTATAAGGATGATCAGATTGAATGTTAGTATGATAGGCAAACATATCCGATGTAGGATCCCAATGCATACCTAACACCTTCACAGAGGTATCAGTATTCTTTGGGTCTAAAGATAACAGTGCTGAGCGATCAGCACAATTTACTTGTCGAAGTACTCGTCCACTTTTTTAAAGAGCAGCCACGTGTCTTTTAATAGTCCAATCAAATCGCTCTAAATTCTTAATAATTCATCAACGGTGTCAGCGCCTGTCACAATATCGTCGTGATTTATTTTTTAGTTAATACACTTTTTGCTACAGGAAAACCAGACCTATTTTGAGCGTCTAGCTCATGTAAGAAATTTTTAGCGAGATAAAGAACTGAAGTAACACCATACGTAACTGTGCATAACTCATATTCAATAATCTCGCACTCAACTGTGTCCCTCCACAAAATATGCTGATACCGGCGGTCTGCGTCTCGTCCTATTTCTGGCGATACATTTTTGTAATATAGTTATTCAGCCATTCTGTTTAAGATATAAATTTTGTTCATTTTTATACTTTGTACATGTCTTAATTAAAATATGTTAATATAATAATATTTTTTTTCTAGTGTCAATTTAGGAAATGTTGTTATAGTTCCTCCATCAACATCCTACAACTGAATAAGTTAATTTAATAGTATAATTAAAAATTTAGCTATTATTTCTTCACAGCACATGTAATGTATATTGTAATTGTTAATTTATGAGCTTATGAAACACTATGTGATACGCATATTATTTAATGAATATTTATTACTCATTATTCAATTTCTCAATTGTTATAATGGTCAGTTGTAGAATATCCATCTTTATTAATATGGATAATACACTATTTTAATATTAATAACACAATGTTTAATTATGGTACATTTGATTTATAATTTATACTTAATACTATTTATGTATGAAGTAAATATTTTTAAAAGATAGTGTAAATGACTACTATAGCAAAACATAAACAAACACAAATGTATGCCAAAATATTTAAAAAATATAATCTAAATTTATATTATTTTTTAATTATTTACGTTTATGAAAATACTAATGACAATTTTTATAACTACCCATAAATAAAAAAATTAGTCATAATAAAATATTTTTTAAATACTTTTAATGTCGATTGAACAGTTTTTTAATTTTATGTCCAAGTTTTTTATTTAAATAAATTTAGAAAATAGTGTTATTAAAGAAAATAATTATGGAAATTTTATTACTTAAGAAAATATTTATTTTTAATTACTGAGGTTCAATGTGTTAGATTTAATTATCTAAAGTAAACATATAGATTATTATTCTTGACAATTTAATAAATTTTTATATCTAGAGAGCTTAAAAGAAAAATAATTTTATTTCATTAGTTTTATACGTAAAGGAAAAAAAAATAAGTAAAAATGTCATCTGACATATAAAAAAAGTGCCTAAATCAATTTTCTTTTTACTTTTTTTGAATTTACCATCAAATGGTTGATAAAAATAAAAAATTCAACATATTTTTTTGAAATAGAAGATTCATATAGTTTCATGTACTATAATATACGTAGTTTAACATTTTTCACATAATGGTATTTGATAAAAAATGTATTGATTTAATTTTAACACTACTATTTTGTGCCCTCTTAACAAATATTTTTCTATTATAAATAATTTTTTTTTTATGTGTTAATACTTTCGTGGATTGTCGTATTGCTTGAAATTTTTACGGACGTATCCACGTTTTCTGTTATGAGCTGATATTTTGGACTCATTGAAGAGTCCATTTTCAGAGCAATAGTTACAAGGTGGGGCGATTGTCACAGTATAGTTACAATAACTGAAAACGTTCATACATCCGTAAACATTCCAAGAAATTTTTTTAAGTTCATCATAAATGTAATTATGTATTCTAAACGTACATTCATTCTACATATATGTTTGGGTTAATTGAGGATTAGTGTATAAAATATAATTGAAAATCATAGAATATCTAACGCTTTTGACACATAATATAAAATCGTTCAAAATTTAACAAATTAAATCTTGATTACTTAGTTTTATACACTGATTAATTTTTAGCCAATTTTCAAATGATCAATCAAATAATTTATATTTAATGAATTGTATTTACTATCTTAAACTGATAAAGTAATGTAATTTTATAGTACAATAATATTTATAGATAATTTTATTTTTTTTGAATATCTAGTCAAAAGTATTTTATGTTAAAAATATAAGTTATTGTCAATTATAATGACACTGTTTCAAGTTATAGGTTATTTATTTATACTTCATGTAAAACTTTAATAGTGAAATATATATTATTAAACACTTTACAATTAATACATTTTTTTAACTTATTAATATTTAATATGCTTATTAGTATTATTAGAATTAGAGTTAATTTTTGTGAAATCTAGGACTTCTTTTTCATCGCCTTAACCTAACTACTTGGGATCGGCCACCTTTATCCTAAACTTCCACTTGACACAATCTTCATTATCAGCCGTCCTCATATTGCATTCAATAACATAGCTCCATTTCATTTTTTGTCTTCCTCTACCTTCAACATTCATTTCTATAACTTCTTACAGCTAGCGATTGCTCTCTCCTCATAAAATAACCAAACCATCAAAGTCTTTTTTCTCAAATCTTATCCACGATTAACGCTATAATTATACTCCTCCTTATATTTTCGTTCCTTATACTGTCTTCTCTAAATTTTTTTTTTTTTTAATAGCGACATAAATATTTAAAACAACTTCTAAATCAGTAAATCAGAAATTATTAATAATTTAAAATATAGCTATATTTATATTGAGTCTATAGACTGGATGCGAGGTGCAGGTTAAGTCATTTATCAGAAAGACGCCCCAACGGCCCGAGTACCTCATAGTTACTTGGGTCGCTTTGGATGAGGCGGCTTCTACCCCGTGGAAAGCTAGTGGAAAAGGAGGTAGGCCGAGGCTACTCATCATTCAATAGCCTATACTCGGAAAATTAGGAATATGGAATAAGTGAAAGGAAAGTGGTCTGGGCCTAAGGGACCCACACCTTTGAGACGAGGAGGCTCCCGTGTCGCGAGGGGACGGCGATGTTCACCTAACGCCAACCCGCCCAAACACCCTAGTCGTTCTATTAAACGTATGCCAATTCAGCAGTGTATCGCGGAGGACTGACTTTACAAGTCCACCCAAGAGTTTCGAGGCTCTCAAGTGAGCTAGGTAGCCATACCCCTCGCCATGTAATGATCGCGGCGACTGTGTGTACTGCAGTCGATTGATGTCTCGCCATGATTTCGAACTTTAAATCTTGGCGGCTGGCGTACTTTCGTACTTTCTCTTCGTGCCAATCTTTGGTGTTTGTGGCCGAAACAACCTGTACATCCAGGATAACGGATCTCGTACCTCTTGTCTCATCATCGATAGTCGCGACGAGGTCCGGTTTGAGATTACCATCCCTTAACGCGTATAGGTGCTCACGTTCTACTCGAAACCCTTTTTCGGTAAGCGCTCCAGCTATGCGCTTCACAATATGATCGTGTCGGAGAACTCTGCCTCCATGAGTTCTAGGCAGTGTTGAGAAGGAACTGGTTCCAAAAGGAACGGATTCCTGGAACGAGTTCTTTTTGAAGGAACGATGCTAGGAACTGCTTCCTTTTAAAATAAAGGAACGAGGAAAATGAACAAATTCCATTTTTTAAGGAACGTGAACGGAAATTACAGTTCCTAAAATTTTTTATAAACATGTTTTAGTGTAGTTTTCTTCGTATCTAGACATTAAAATATTATGGTATTTTTAGTTGACTTTTGACAATGGAAGTCCCCTATATACCCAGCCGAGATCGTAGGCTGTTTAAATGAATCAATTGACTATAAATAGAGTTATTATCACATGTAGGTATACAGTAAATATTTAATATATGTGTACATATATTAAATAATGCACTAAATATTATCATCGATTCTTGTTAACTAATATATGTTAAAGGTTTTGGGTTTTCTGATTTATTATTTCTAACTTATATGTAGACAATAGACATTGGTCGCGTTGACACAAGTCGTTAGCATTTACTACCTGCTTATAAATATAATTTTCGAATACTTTTAGATAAGGAATACTACAAATTTGTTTTGTATTCGACTGCTGATGAAAATCATTGATGACCGTTATCATGATCTCATTACCACAATTTTTTAAATAACTTGGTTACATAAAAAGAACGAAGAGTGGAACGAGTTCTTATTTTGGAGGAACTGGATCTGGAACAAGTTCCTTCTTAATATAAAGAACTAGGATCGGGAACGAGTTCATATTTTAGAAAATGAACGGGGAACGGAACGAGTTTCATTTAAAAAGGAACTTTCCCAACACTGGTTCTAGGGCACACTTGCACGATGTGCGCAAGGGTCTCAGAGGGCGCAACACAACCCCGGGATGTTGCGCCCCCGTCCAACTCGCTTGCGGCTGGGTAGGGCGTTAATCCTAATCTTGGCGTACTGCTTGAAGTCACGGCCGGTTATACCATACGGCCTGCGCATGTACGCTGTCGATTCCCAGCTACCAGGACAAAGCTTAAGATCAGCTCCATCCACCGAACTAAGGAGAAGTTCCTGGTGACTAGTCATCGCTGCGACCCTATCTACACGGCGCCTTAGGGTTGCTACCACACTCGCCCCAAAGAGACGAAATGCTTCACACACCGCAGGAACCTGCGAATGTTCGAGCTTAGTCAACCTAGCGAACCGATTATTAGGGACGAATCTTTCAAAGTCAGCGATCCCTAGGCCCCCAGATGACGTGGGGGCATGGATGTACAAGTTGGGGCACAAAGTCAGGAGATCTAACCATCTCCGAATCGCGCGTCTAGTCTCGTAACTTAACTGTCTTAACTTACAATCGGGGAGCTTTGTGAAAGTGAGCCCGTGGACAAACTTTGGAATCACATAGTCCCGTGCGATTGCCATTCTCATTTGCGGCGTCATAGGGCGCCTCCAGAGCGCTGACAAAAGACGCGCATTTGAATCCAGATAGGTAATTTCCCTGAAACTGTATGCCGAAATACCTCCAGAACTCGCCTATCTGAGTCACCGCCAACGACGAACCCCGAGGGAATAAGAAGTGGCGGCCACCTTTAGTTTGCGATCGCGCCCCGAAGGAACCAGGGTAAGAGTAGCAGACTTCGTTGAGTTAAGCCTCAAACCAGCTAATGCTAATCGTGCGGTGAACTTTCGCATGACATCTGCAGTCCCCGCGCCGTCTCCGACACGAGAATAACATCGTCCGCGAACGCTAGAGCATTCACACGCTCATTGCCCAACATATAGCCAACCGCGCCTGGGATTGCTCGCAGACCGAAGTCTATCACCAGGTTAAACAAAAGTGGCGATAAAGGATCGCCTTGCCCAACGCCATTTGTTGCCCTCAAGGACCGGGAGGAATTCTTGCCGACTTGAATGAAAGTCTTACTCTGTACACACGGTCGATGTAATATTAATTAAACATCGCGCATTTATCTGTCATACTACACCTCTGATCAATGTACAAAAATATGCTGAACTTTTGAACAACTGGTTAAAAAATTGTACTTAACCAGTTATATCCTTAGTTGCATCATTTTTTTTTATAAAAGCTATTTACACATGCATGTTGCTATTTTGAAAAATTAAGTTGGTAACCTTATGTATAATGGTAAACCTAAAAAATTATACTATTTATAAATCCAGAAAAAAATATTAGTGGTCAACGATTATTCAATCACCATGTATACTAATATTAATTCTATTTTCTTTTTTATGTAATATTACGATTAAAATTAAAACTTTGATTGGATAAAATCTTGAACTACATTATCGAGTACTGATTAAAAATGTTTAGTAATTATATGCATAAAATACGACTATATTTATCTTCAAGTGTAGATAAATTAAAATTAATTACTTCGAATTTAATAAAAAAAATTCTGATAGTAGTATAGTTTCATAAATACACAAGTCAACATTAATTAAAATATGAATGATCTAATACATTTGTATCCATTGGTCTCATTTAACTCAATTATTAAAATTTGGAATAATCAACCAACATATATAATTGTACAGTTACTATTTATAATTGGAGCACTGATAACTTTAATTCATGGCAAGTAAATTTTATTATATTAACTTATAATGAAAATAAATACTAAAATACACATTTCTAGCAATAACTTATAAAGGGAGGCGTCTTTCATTATGGATTTGCATAACATGTCATGGTTTATTAATTGAATTAATATCTTATTTTCTGCCAGAAATTGATAATTTTTGGCATAGTCAATCACCAATCATGTTGTTTGGTCACAGACTACCATTACATATTTTATTAGTGTGTAAGTAAAAATAAATTACATATTTTCACTATAAAAATTTAGTATAGTCAAACGCGCTTTATTATTTTACAGACCCAGTATTTTATTATTTAGCTATAATAACAGCATACAGAAAAGGTATAAAAAAACTTAGTCTAATGCTAACAGTTGGTTTAAATGTATTACTCTTAGATATTCCTTTTGATATGATAGGAGTCAAGTTCATTCATTGGACTTGGCATGATACAGATCCAAATATTTTTGATCGTGTTTATTTAGTTCCCTGCACTTCATATTTTTTTTACATGACAACCTCTGCATCCTTTACATATTGGTTTTTCAACAAGGAAGTAACATTTGATGAAATTTCATTTAAAAAAGAAATAGGAATTTTTATGAGAACTATTATGCTTAGTTTTCCATGTGGAGTTATATGTTTTTCTATATTTTATCATCCTTTACATGATATTTTTTATATTTCAACCCAAACAATAGTCATATTCTTAATTGCATTATACAATATAATAGTTAAGATTATAAAAATAGTACAAAATAACGACCACAAAGAGAATAATGAAAATATGAATACAATAACTATTTATCTAGTGATATATTACACAACATTTTTTATATTATCATTAATCGGAAAACCAGAAAATGAAATTTCAACAGGAATTCATGAAGAAATTGGACCTTGCAATATTACAGTTAATGCATTTAACACAGTAAGAATTATTTATTTAATTATATTTATAATTATATAAAAATATATTAAATGATGATAGGATTTAATCAAACGTAAATACTTATGCATTCAAGACTACAATGAAGAATATGATTTTCATTGCATAGAAAATGCTCCTGCAATATTTAGTAAAATATATACAATTTGTGGAAAAGCTTTTGAAAATCGTATGGAATATGTTATTATTATAAGTACAATTGCAGTGGTAGCTTTGATAAAATTTAACAATTCATTTAACATAAACAAAATTACTAAAAAAAAGGTTTTATAAAAAAATTAATGACATCAAAAGTTTATTTGATTTAAATTTAATCAGTAGTTTTAGAAAATATTGTTCCAAGTATTTTTGTTAATTAATATTAAAATTTTACTTTGCGTCTGTTAGTTAAACATTCTTAAATACCACCAAAGAGTAGAAAAAATTGGACAAATAACATTATGTTCGCCTAAGAAATTATAACTATGATATACATATATGTATTAAACTTATATATATATATAAAGTAAAATGTAAAAAAAAAAACTAAGTTAATAGTAGTTAAAATAAAAGCATCCTCCCGTTTGTTGTTGGTATACTTCTATTGTATCACCTTCTTCCATCTCTAATGATGAAGGTGTATCTGCTTCACTAATTGCTTGACCATCAAATCTGAATCTAACAGTAGCCATAGCAAGACCCTAAAAATTTATTTTTTTCAATTTAAGTACTACAAATGTGTTTAAATAATAATCACATAAAAATTGTTTTTATTAATTGGAAGATGTACAAACCTATATACATGATGTGTTAATTAAGGATAATGCACTAACTTTTTCATAAACTATTGAGAATTTATAATTTTTGTGAAAATAAAAAATATTTGGTTCATAAAACTCTATTATTACATAAGAGGTGATTTTTTTATCATAACAGACTTAATTCAAAACTTAAAAGTTTTATATCTATTAAACAGATAAAGTTATATTAAAATTATTCAAATAAAACCTAAAACATTTTAAAAAATTCAAAATTTGTTCCCATTTGAAAAAAACAAAGTTAACATAAGGAATGAACTTAAAAAGTACTAGATAACTAAAAACACGAGAACAATATGTAATAAAAGTAAAAAAAAAAATTAATTTTAATCTTAAAGTAATTGAATGGGTTATGATAAAAAATTACCTGTAAAGTTACATCTCTTTTTATCCCTTTAGGAATAAAAATTTAACTTAAATTTTCTTAAATAAAAATCACTATATTTTTCTATAATATTATAGAATTAAAAATAGTAGTTCCATTTCCATATCCCATTTAATAAATCATAGGCTAGCCTTATAAAAATTTACACTGTACACTCAGGGCTTTGAACAAAATTAGCCACCCATTTTTGTTCAACAAAACATCAGTACAATGTAATATTTCAATATGAAGAAATATAAACATCAATAAAATGTTATAATACAACCTTAAAAAATTATAGATTGAGATAGATTTATTTTCAGTAACACTTAAAATAAGACATATACATAATACAATTTTATTAAAAAAACTTGACTGCAATATTATATTGTCGTAATCAATAAGATTATTGATTACGACAATATCTACTAATTTATAGAAATACAATAACACGGTAAAGATAAAGATGCAGTTTTTTAAAATATATATAATTTTTTTCTTCAAATTACTCTAATTCTAATTATCTAATCATTTATACATCTGTAACTCATTGAAAATTAATAAATTTGTTAAAATCTTATTCAAAAGTTAGTCGAAATAAATAAATATATACTTACTGTTCTTTCACAATATGCATTCATTAATTTTTTTAAAGGTGTGTGTTTCTTTATTTTAAACTGTACTACAGCATTATCTTGTCCTAATACCTTTAAATTAATATGTTCAGGTGCATCCTAGAGATAAAGATACTTTGTGGTTAGAATTCAAATTAGATTAATTTTAAAAGTATTGAAGTATCATACTTTAATAATTATTAAGAATTAAGGAATAAAAACAACGAAGAGCTTAGATAATGCAATAGCAAAGGTAAGTATATCTAGTAAATTAAATTAAATCTTAAAAAATACTAGTTTCGAAAAGCTTAAACTTGATAAATTTAAAATTCATACAAAAATTTCAGAATTTTTCTTAAACATGTAAAACATATAGCAGGAATAAGGGAGATAAAAAATAATCTGTCAATAACTTCAGTTAAAAACGACTTGCTAAAAAAACCTATATACATGTCTAGTTATTTGAAACCTGTACGAGTACTATTGGAAAGCTGATTATAGCTAATTTTACAATAATGAAATTAATTGAAATAATTATCAAACATTAGTTATTAAAATTGTTATTTTGGAGAGGAAGTATTAGTTTTAAAGCGGGAAAATAGTAATCATCCGACGCCATTATGTACGATATTAAAAATGAACACATAAAACACTTACTCCTTTGTCTACTGCCATTTTTTATTTTTCGTATATCTAAATAAAAATTTATGAAAAACCTAGATTGGTAAAATAGCTTAAAGAAAGTAACAGAAACGTGACGTTACCGGTAAAAAATATTCACACGCTTAGCACAATGCATGAATCATGAACAGTGAAATCCAACAATAAACAAATGAAACATGAACAAAATGTAACGCTTAACGCAACTGCAAGAAGTGCTTTAACCGTTCAATAACCACCGGTACTATATTTCTTTTTCTCACTTATACCGTGGTTTATTGTCAGTGAAATTCGACATCATAGGTAAAAGCGTCTAAATATCATATATCTTGTAAACGGGTTACGGGGATTGTTACGAACTGATAATGCTCCGACATTCATATACTCCGATATTGTAAAAAAATCCTCCGAATACAATTACTCCGACAACAATTACTGCGAATACCTGGTTACAAAAATTTGGATTTTACTACGACAATGATTACTCCGAATAAGACAATTAATTGATTGCTCTGAATATCGATTAAAAAAGTATGACATTTCGGATTAGATGAATATCGTAGCAAAATATATTATCTGATGGAAAAATATAACCCTTATCACTAATTAGTATATATTAATTAATATAATAAAAAATCGTTTTAATTGATTACTGTCTATTAACGAATAATTATAACAATAAAAACCCTCTAATTGCATCCGACTTTCGATACGATAGGAACATTAAAATAAGGAAGGAGGCTTTAAATTAAAACAACCCCAGTTATATAATTGATGTAAGCCCTCAAAAAGTTTTTTTTTTGGAGGAGGAAGAAGAGCGATTCCAAATTTCAGACTTAAATTTTTTTTTTGTCTCACCTTATTAGTGTCCATTATTAAAACAATTAATTAGTTGTAGTTTTTTCATTTATTAATTGGTAAAAAAAAATATAGGTGTGCATGTCTCTGATGGATAGGCTTCGTCATTAAACAGATGTTTTATAAAAGTATTCGGTATCCCATTCTCTAAAACTGTTATTCTAATTAGTCTCGTATAAAATCAAACAAAAATATGATTTTATTGTTTAAAGGTGAACAACAAAATTAATTAAGTCCAATTTGGATTCGATCTTTTGATTGGCCGCAATCTAAAGAGTCTTGAGGGGGCTTAGTCTCCAAAATTTCTGCCCTTAAAATATATCGCAAAAATGAATTAATTTGTATTTCTTGTTGTATAGAAATATTTTTCTGATTAAGTAAAAAATTATGTAAATGAGAATTCCCAAATATTTTGTTGCAATACTTTTACGCTCTAGTCAATTTAAGTAAACACAAGACAGTTATAAGTTAACAGTCGACAATAGTTTATGATTAATCATAAATTTACTTAACTCTTCTGTTAAGATAATAAGTTTTAAACTTAACTAAGTCGAGTTGATTAATATGCAGTCGATTCAGTAAAAAAATGGTTGAGTTTTTTCATTTGTATGAGGATTACCTAAAGATTTGTCAGTTGTTTTTACGACAAATCAAATATAAAAATAAACGTGATTTTATTTTAGCTTCGATACGAAGCTGAGAAGGTATTGGTTTTACTATGATGTGTTTTTTTTGTGTCTGTTACCACTTTTTATGAGCTCTCACCGAACGGATTTCTTTCAACGATACGTCAAAAGATCACAAATCGTATCTAGTCGAAGACATTACCTTCAAAAATTGAAAAAATTTCCATCGTTCCCTGTAAATGGGGGAAACCTCCAAAAAAATTACAAATTTAAAAATCGCTAATTTTCGAAATTTTTTCAATTTTTTTTACTAAAAACTGCCGTAACTTTTTCAAAAATGAACATATCGATATAATTTTTTTTTTATTTTGCACCAAAAAAATTTCTTTGAAACTTAGAATCTATAAAACTTATATATCGAGGGAGGTTAAAATACATTGTTTTTCAGCACATGTTCGTTGGGTCAAAAAAAAACATACAGTCGAGACGAATAGCAAGATGATAATGCGCCTTTTGCCATTATTATTATTTGTCTATACTTAAGCGAATAATTTTTCACTTCTATTTTACATATTAAAAAAAACCTATGTACACAATAAAAGACAATAATTGTGTACAAATAAATTATTTATTTTGTGCGTTTGAGAAACGATAAAGATTTCCACATTAAAATCGCCTACTTTCCCCGATTTGCAGATATATTTGAAAGTACAAGCCTTTTTTTGAATCGGAACACCAGTGCAAATCGTGATCATTAAGGTTTACATTACTAATGAATATTGATAGCAGAACATCCTAATAAATTCACTCCTATAAATCTATTTTGAATATGATGATAACAAGGAATTCATTCATTTGTCTTGGTGACAATTTGCCTCAAGTATAGTAACTCAAAAAAAAGAAATTTTATTTAAAAGATTTATTAATAATATTTAAAGAATAAATTTATTAAAATTATTTGTTAATTGTTAGTATTGTATGAGCATGAGAATAATTGAGTTACTATAATATTTATTGAATAAAAAATGATATAATATAATTTTCTTTTGGCATATGAGTACGAGGGTTTATAAGAAGATGTAAAATATAAAAAAGCAAAGTGATGTTGAAAATTTATTAATATAATAATAATTTGAAATAGAAATTATTGTGATTAATTATCACACATAGATCATCAACAATGCCACTCGTACCAGTAGTTATCTAGGCTTGTGCTAACTGTGAGTCGAGTCAATAAATACCTCGAGTAGTATAAGAACCACAAGTGGGTTCTCTATCTTCGCAAGAGAGTCTTTATTAGTATTGACTACACAGGTAACCCACTCAAAGATTAGACTAGGCTGGCTAACTTCGTACAAACGTTATTGATTCTCTTTATTTATTTAGACAATATTTTATTCTAGAGATCACTTTATATTTTCTGGTTTCCTACTTAATTTATGTACTCATTATATTTAACTTTAAACCTTATGAATCTTTTGTATAATATGAATTTACCTTAATGATATCAGAACTAATGTTGAAAAAATGAATATACTTCAATTTTCTATGTAAAATCGTATTTTGTCAAGCCACTTCTTGCATCCGTTAAAAGTTCATAAGGTGAAGTAGTAGTGAGAGAGATTGACAGTTTTTATGCCCTTTTATATTAAATTTAATTTATCTATCTATGCAAGAAGTGTCACGATCTTTTTCTATTATCTGTTTATTACTTAATTTGTGTTATTTATTACATATTATTTTACTTAAAATAGATAATTTGTCAAAACTAAAGAATTTCTTATAATTATTACAGTAGATTAATATCAATGTATTTTTAGACGTATTTCTTGAATAGTTTAAAGTATTAACATGAATAATATATATTTAATTTGATGACTAATAGATAATAACATATAGACTACTGAATAATGAGTGGTGTATGTATTATAACACAAGTAACATGACCAGTTGGACTTTGATCTAATCACCTGGGAATCTCAAAACTGCCAAAAGAGTGGCAATATGAAAACGATTTGGTCTATACGAGCAATGTACGACACCCATCCTTTACCTAAGTCAAATCAGTGAAGTAGAATCGACAGTTTTTTTTTAATCTTATTAAATCTATAGTTCTTTTCCAATTTAATAATTATTTATATTATTATTTAAATTATTTATTTTTTAAAAAAATATCTTCAGGTACAACTCTTTAAATTACTACAGTAAAAATAAAAATTTATCCATCGTATAGTTCTTAAGCTTTACTTCAAAAATATGTTATGCATAACATAATAGCTGTGAATTTAATATCTAATTTAATGGCCACATTCAAAATATTTTCATTAAGCTTTAGTGATATGTAACATATACGATCGATGCGCCCTATTACTAATAATACAATCAAAATATAACATAACTTTTGATGCATAATCGAACTATTAAACTATCAATAATTTCGGAGTTTTTACAGTCTTATTTTTTTAATTTAATGTCTGAGTAAAATCCGTCGTGGATAAAGTAGCCTATGGTATCAGATGGTCAGATTACCAGATGTTCGAAACAATTACTACTTTGTCAAATGTCGAAGTATGTAAATGTCGGAGCATTATCAGTTCGTGGCAAAGATGTTTTCCCCTTGTGTTGTTTGTTGTAAACAACTGTGTTATATAATAACTGCTAAATATCAGAATACACGGCAATGTGTTCATGCGCATAGTTATTGTACATTCTTGTGATACTATGCATTGACAAAAAAAAATTACCATGATGCGGTGGGATTTCAAATTTTATAGTAATGGATATTTTATTAATATAGTATTATTAATACTATATTAATAAAATTGTTAATACTGTATTAACAATTTTATTATATAAAATCATAAAATTTTACAAACTCGCACGCTTGTGTAATGAGACGGTGTATTCCTATACTTAGACGGTTAAATATCGTAAAAATACGTTTAAATTAACACACGACATTATTAGTATCCCAAGTCAGACTAATCCTCAATGGTCATTTAGTTCCTTTGTCAACTAGATACCTACTATTAATTTGATAGATATTAAGTTAACGTGGTGGCGGAAAATTTAAAAATATCAATATTTTATAATATCTAATTATCATAATTATTATTCTGTAAGTATAATATAATGATTTACAGATCATTATCTATTAAATAGGATATTTATGTATATTACCATTGGACAAAAATAATGTTTACATCCTAATATGCATAAGGTCTTATGTATTATGTTCATTTTAAGATCAACATAAAAAATATCTTGTGACTAATACATTAAGAAAAACATTTAGCTAAAAAAACAAATAAAAATGTCTAAATATCATTTTTAAAAAAAATTAAAAATTTAAAACAAAAAAATTATGACTTTAAATCGACAAATTTCAACATTTTTCATATTATTTTTGATAAAAATAGCCATAACTTATTGAAAAATAAATATATCAAACAAATTTTTTATTATTAATATCTTAGATATATCCCTTTCATTTGGTGTGTTTTTTTTTGAAAACATAAGAGGAATTTTAAAATGCGCCTTTTTTTTGAAAAAAAAAACTTTTAAAATAACAGTTATTTAAATCATTTTTTTCTAGTTGTAAATTACGAACGATGAGTTATTAAATATTGTGTTTATTTAAGTTCAAGTACGTTTAGTAAACATTGTTCACCGAGTATAAAAATTAAAAATGGAGAGAAACATGTGGAATGGCGAGTATACGTGAACTGATAGGCTAGACGAATGACCGAGAAAATCTCAGTGGGCCTACATTATATGATAGGTGTAGTAACTTTTAGATAGTTCTAATACTATGATAAAACAACTAAAACGTGCACACATCGTTCACAGATGGAATGTGGTGTTGTTTTGAAAATTATATCCATAATTGATATCATATCAGAATTCTCAATTCGAAAAAAGCGTGTTTTTAAAGTGCATTCGACAGTAATCATGTTTTACCGATCGTATACGAATGCACAAAAACACAAAGCGATGCATATGCGCATAATACGATAAAAACGCGGACTATGATAGTGTATACTTCTAATTCATTTTACTATGGTTGCAACTATGACAAAATAAATCTATTTTGTCATGGTTGCAACAACACTGAACCAGTTTACAACGATTCACAAGAGATGATTGTTAGAGTGTGGTAGTAGTGGCTGACGGTGTTACCTTGCCGCCTATATGGAACACAATGCCATCTCTGGAGCGTTGTATGCGTATCGTTTTTACTAGAACGTCCTCTTAATTAAGTAATTTATGAGAAATGAATCACTCTGTATAGGTGAAATAATTTCCGTGAGGAGAGGTTAAAACCTTAGAACCCTACCCCTGCGTAGACTACTGTTGTAGTTACTGTAAGTTGTTTCATGATTATATGCATATCATATGTTGAGTGAAACAAATCTAAGTGACAACTCTTATAACTTATATATTTTATTATTTGTCTCTTATAAGAAAATTTTTTTGAAATTACAAAATATTGTAAATTAGAACATGTATTATAAATATACATCAGAACGAGGTTAATCCACCCACGCTTCTTATCCACTCTATATGCAGGGCATTTGTAAGGTATCTGCAAAGTGTGCCCTCGCACTAGTCCCAAATTTTCTAGCTGGCCCTATATGTTCTTGTAGAAATTAATACAAAACTGATTTATAAATAAGTTTTGCATAATTTTTGATAAGATTCACCTTGTTATTTATATTTTATTTATAACAGTGATTTTGGATTTTCTTATCGTATATTGATAACATAATATTTTTATCGCGTTCACTATGTATTAATAAAAATTTGTTATAATTTTAAATAAACGTTTTGGTATTAATTAAATCGGTACATGTTTAAAACTTCAAATCAGTGATTTTATTTAAGATGCATGATTCGCTTATGGTTCATGGAGTTGGCGGAATTCCGGATAAATCTTGGAAACCGAAATTTGGAATAATTGAAACTTCGTGAGAATTGTTAATTATTTATATTAAATATTTATTTTATTAATGAGTATTTTATTTAAATAGAATGGGTCACATAACTATTGAGCTGTATTGGGATCATGCTCCAGAAACCTGTCGTAATTTTGCAGAATTGTTAAGACGCGGGTATTACAATAATACAAAATTTCATAGAATTATTCGTAATTTTATGATTCAAGGTAAGTTGTGGGTAAATTTAGTTTTTTATAATCATTTCTCTTCTGAATACATATTGTGATAAAAATTAGAATATTGAATTCTAAGAAATTGTAATAAGAAAACATTTCGATAGGTGCAATAAATAAGCTAGTAACTCATTTTTACTTATCAGGATCCCAACAAAAAATGTATTCTTCGATTACACTCTATATGTTGATCAATTTTCTAAGTATTTTAATTTCGATTCAAACTAAATTTTCAATGTTTTGATGAAAATATAAGAAAAGTAAAACCAAGTACCTCATAATATCAAAGTTGAATATTTTGAGNCGGTTGCCGACCACTGGGCTAGACGAATGACCGAGAAAATCTCAGTGGGCCTACATTATATGATAGGTGTAGTAACTTTTAGATAGTTCTAATACTATGATAAAACAACTAAAACGTGCACACATCGTTCACAGATGGAATGTGGTGTTGTTTTGAAAATTATATCCATAATTGATATCATATCAGAATTCTCAATTCGAAAAAAGCGTGTTTTTAAAGTGCATTCAACAGTAATCATGTTTTACCGATCGTATACGAATGCACAAAAACACAAAGCGATGCATATGCGCATAATACGATAAAAACGCGGACTATGATAGTGTATACTTCTAATTCATTTTACTATGGTTGCAACTATGACAAAATAAATCTATTTTGTCATGGTTGCAACAACACTGAACCAGTTTACAACGATTCACAAGAGATGATTGTTAGAGTGTGGTAGTAGTGGCTGACGGTGTTACCTTGCCGCCTATATGGAACACAATGCCATCTCTGGAGCGTTGTATGCGTATCGTTTTTACTAGAACGTCCTCTTAATTAAGTAATTTATGAGAAATGAATCACTCTGTATAGGTGAAATAATTTCCGTGAGGAGAGGTTAAAACCTTAGAACCCTACCCCTGCGTAGACTACTGTTGTAGTTACTGTAAGTTGTTTCATGATTATATGCATATCATATGTTGAGTGAAACAAATCTAAGTCACAACTCTTATAACTTATATATTTTATTATTTGTCTCTTATAAGAAAATTTTTTTGAAATTACAAAATATTGTAAATTAGAACATGTATTATAAATATACATCAGAACGAGGTTAATCCACCCACGCTTCTTATCCACTCTATATGCAGGGCATTTGTAAGGTATCTGCAAAGTGTGCCCTCGCACTAGTCCCAAATTTTCTAGCTGGCCCTATATGTTCTTGTAGAAATTAATACAAAACTGATTTATAAATAAGTTTTGCATAATTTTTGATAAGATTCACCTTGTTATTTATATTTTATTTATAACAGTGATTTTGGATTTTCTTATCGTATATTGATAACATAATATTTTTATCGCGTTCACTATGTATTAATAAAAATTTGTTATAATTTTAAATAAACGTTTTGGTATTAATTAAATCGGTACATGTTTAAAACTTCAAATCAGTGATTTTATTTAAGATGCATGATTCGCTTATGGTTCATGGAGTTGGCGGAATTCCGGATAAATCTTGGAAACCGAAATATGGAATAATTGAAACTTCGTGAGAATTGTTAATTATTTACATTAAATATTTATTTTATTAATGAGTATTTTATTTAAATAGAATGGGTCACATAACTATTGAGCTGTATTGGGATCATGCTCCAGAAACCTGTCGTAATTTTGCAGAATTGTTAAGACGCGGGTATTACAATAATACAAAATTTCATAGAATTATTCGTAATTTTATGATTCAAGGTAAGTTGTGGGTAAATTTAGTTTTTTATAATCATTTCTCTTCTGAATACATATTGTGATAAAAATTAGAATATTGAATTCTAAGAAATTGTAATAAGAAAACATTTCGATAGGTGCAATAAATAAGCTAGTAACTCATTTTTACTTATCAGGATCCCAACAAAAAATGTATTCTTCGATTACACTCTATATGTTGATCAATTTTCTAAGTATTTTAATTTCGATTCAAACTAAATTTTCAATGTTTTGATGAAAATATAAGAAAAGTAAAACCAAGTACCTCATAATATCAAAGTTGAATATTTTGAGTTACTGCCTTATTAATTGCACATGGTGACTTGATCACTATGGATATGATCATTTTGATTAGCTTAACATCTTTATATGGGCGATTGTAAACTCCCATAAAATTAACTGCCGCTGAATTACGTGTATGTAAAGTTAAAAAATAAACTCATAACTTGTATGGATACATTTACTAAGTAAATAAATTACAAAAAATAGTAATAAATAAATACATTTACTTAGTAATTCTTCTTCTTCTTTTTCCTTGCCTTAATCCCAACTACTTGGGGTCGGCCACACTTATCCTAAACTTCCACTTGACACAATCTCCACATCATCTACACTCATATCAGCCATCACATTTACTTAATAATTCAATTTTAAAAAGTTAAAGTTAATCAGTTAATTTTTAAATTGAAATAAGAAAAAACTACTTTCTACATACACTGAGTATTCATATATGATTACGTCTTTGTTATTGATATTTTCATAACCAATGATTTTTTATAGAATTTCCTTAAAGTATTTGCCTATAAAATTACCTATAACAATTCATTATTGAAATATTGGGATATCAGTATTGTAATCTACAAACTTAATTATTTGAGAGTTTTTATAGGGGTAGTGACTATTTTAAAATATCAAACTTAGAATTTTTACTACTAATGAAGACATATTTAGGTAAGGGCAAAAATTCTTAAATACATCCCTATGTTTAATTTTACATACTGTATTACGTACAAGTCTGAATTTATTTCTAACTTCAAATCCTTAAAGTATACATTTAATAAAATTTTCTTAATTAAAAAAAAATGGATGTTGTTAAGGAAATTTTTTTGTAATTGACACTTTCAAAGTTGAAATATTTTTAGTCTAATACAAAATAATTTATCTTATTGTAAAGTCTTTATATCTTTTCAAATGCATATCTGTGTTAAGAGAAATAAATTTAATTGATTAATCAATAAATTTACTTCTTATTAATATGTCAAACATAAGCCAGATGGTATGTTTAATTATGTAACCACAAAAGTACGATTTTTAAAAAAAATTTTAATTAGTCACTTAATTTCTCTATTATAATAATTATTATATTAAGAAAATTCTATTTGGTATTTTTAGTTTCATATATTTCTTGATTTATCAATTATTAAATATTATTTTAATTCATCCTTTATACTTTATAAATGTGTCACTTTATTTTTATTTTTTAATGATAATCTACTTATTTAACTATATTACAAAAAAAAAATGATCTAATTGAGAAAATGCTTGGACTACAACAACTTTTGAACTAATACTGCACAAGCTATTAACATTTTTTAGTTTACAGTAGAGAAAAAGCGTGGCAAATAATATTTAATGATAAAAATAACATAATTTACAACTCACATTCACTCTATATTTTAAAACAGTTATAACTTTCAAAATAATGAGTAAAAAGTTTTTATCAACCAGTCATTTTCTTAATTAGATTACTTTTAATTAATAATCTAGTTAAATATGAATGGTTGTCATTTAAAAAAATATAGTTAACACCCTTATAATGGATGAATTAAAAATTGACTTAATGATTAATAAATTGATAAAAATATATAAAATTTAAAATTGCTAAAAATAATTTTTTTTTAATAATTATTATTTTAAGAAAAATAGGATAGATAATATTTAAAGAAAAACTTTGCATAGCAATGATTTAATAATGAACACCTAAATGATTTATATATATATATGAAATTTATGAATTATTTCAATTTGAAAGATATAGGTTTTGTTAAGCTTGTACTTTTAATCTAAAAACTAAAACTATTACATAAAACATATTTGAACGAAAGTAATCATTAAAACTTAAAAAACACTGATTCTTAAAAATTACCACCACATAAATTACATTGAATAATTATTTTTTGAGAAAATTAACATAATCATCAAATAATATAATTATTGGTAAATCTACTTATTTATACAAACAAAACTCTTTATTTTTGTTTAATAACAATCCATTTAAACAAATACAAGTATTCCTTAAAATCTAAATAAAAAAAACCCAGCACAGCGGGGTTGCGGCATAATTGGGTCTAGTATAGATTTAATTTAACAGTGATTAAAATCTCTTTCATAAAAAATACTTTGATGCAAATCTGTAGAAAGTGTTTAAAATTTTAAAAATTTGTTGGATTATTTCAAGAGCAACATGATCTCCTATTTCCTTATTACAAGTTTTAGTACAATCCTGACCACAAGTTTTATGATTTATAAATTTAATATATGAATAAATTTTTATTATAGCAATTAAATATAGTATGAAATTGATATTTAATAATTTAGTCATTTTTACGGAGAATTTATAAAGTAGTTATTACTTTTATGGCAAACGTTTATAAAAGTTTAAGTTCTTGATGCAATACTTAAAAAAAAAAAAATTGTTTGTTATTTATAAATAAATTTACTGCTCTACAAGGAATTTTCATCAGAGACCAAAATATACTTTTTTAAACCCATTTTTGCGTCAATTTCAAATCTGCAATTAGAGTTTTGCATTTGGCCTAAATATTAACAAATTCCTTCTAATTAATATTACAAATATTTATGTTTAATTATTATGTTACTTAGAAAAATCAATAAATATATTTTAATTAAAAATAATTTGAAAAAGTTCTACTTTCTATACGCATTTTTAAGTTTTGAACCTCCACTGTTGAAGTGAAAGGGTCCGATTTAAAAAAAAATGTATGTTGAATGAAAGAAGTATATAAATAGTATTTATCATAAAAAAATTGTATTGATCCATACATTTTTCAAAAAGATAGCATTATAAAGTTAAAAATATAAAAAAGAATTTTTTACAAAAATCGTATTTTTTTTATTAACTTTGATGTCTGTTTCACCATGAAAACAAATAAGAGTATGAATATTTTTCATATTAAAGTATATTATATAAACATTAATTAAGAATATATATAAAAGTGTCAGTATTTCTGGAACACTTTCAAAAATTAAGTTAAAAAAGTTAATTTTTATAAAGAAGTTGTCATTTTGAATTCCTTCTGTGGGCAGGTATAGGGTCAAATTTATAAAAAAAATATACAAACTGATAGGTAAATACCTCATATATCTATAAATAAAACTTATATTGATCCATATATTTTCAAAAAGTAATGACAGTTTTAAGTAAAAAAAATAAAAAAATGTTGAAAATTAGCAATTTTGAAATTTGTAATTTTTTGGAGATTTCCCCCACTTAAGGGGAAAAAAAGAAACTTTTTCAATTTCGGAGTATGATTCTTTGAATATATGATTTGTGATCTTTTGACGTATCTTTGAAAGAAATTGGTTCGGTGAGATCTAAGAAAAAGTGGTAACAGACATAAAAAAATAAAATAAAAAAACATCATAGTAAAATTAATACCTTCTCAGCTTCGCATCGAAGCTAAAAGGGACATTAATATAATAGAGGATATGTATGATGACACTTATACTAGGGTAAAAAGTGTGGGAGGAGTAACAGAAGGTTTTTGGGTAAGATTAGGAATGTATCAACGTTCTGCTTTAAGCTCTTACTGATTTTTTTATAGTGATGGATGAAATTACTAGATAAATTCTAATTAATTTGATTTAATAATTGTAGTTTATTTTAAAACTTGTTTAATGAGCTTACCAATTTTCTTAAAAATATAAAACTTGACTCAATATATTTAGATATATAAAATAAAATCTGAACATCCCTAGTAAATTTTCTATTGTACGATAAAAGTTATATTTTTTAATAAAAATACAATTATAATAATAAATTATTCATTTAAGAAAAAGTTAGTTGCAGGCACACTTATAGAATGACTAAAAAAAGTTAATCATTTTTTAGTTCTAATAATCATATTAAAAACATAAAATTATTGCAATTAAAAAAAAACTTCTTATATTAGATGAATTTTATGTGATTTCATATTTCATTAATAGAGCCAAAACCAATAGCCTAAGAATTTTTACTTATAATTTGTATGAACTGTGATGTATTTTTTCAGGTGGTGATCCCACTGGAACTGGTAGGGGTGGAACATCTATTTATGGAACACAATTTGATGATGAAATACATGAAGACCTCAGACATACAGGTTATAAAATTTTTACTGATATAAAAGTTATTAACATATAATATGTTTTATGTTCTTTAAAATTTCAAGATGTTATTATATTATAGGAGCTGGAATTTTATCTATGGCAAATTCAGGACCTAACACAAATGGATCACAGTTTTTCATCACCTTAGCCCCTACTCAATGGCTTGATAAAAAACATACAATATTTGGTAAGATTTAAACTTTTTTATTATTTTAAAATTTAATTGATCACTTTACTTTAATTAATAAAGAAATTAACACTTTGATTTAATATAATGAAACATTTTATAAAAGATGATTTTTTATAAGAGCTCTAATAAATAATGTAACAATTTTTTATAATTCTGGAACCTTCTAAAATGAATGTTCTGTATATTTTTTTGTTATATTGACGATCTCATATTCCCAATAGTACATTTTTGATTTTAAAATGAAATATAACATATATATATTTGGTTGTATAATATTTTAAACAAACCAAATCGAGCTTTGCAATAATTTTAATTGTAAAAATTTTAATGAAATTTATTTTTGTGCAAATTTTGTGAACCCTTAAGTTTGAAGTATTTGTCTTTGTTTAAGTTGCCACAATATTGAAATAAGTTATAATAGAAGAAATAATATTGTAAAAATGATGTTTATAAAACAAAATTTCTTTGAATCCTTTCAAAAATAAAATTGAAAATTTTTATTTGAAAATATTTTGTCAATGTTATAAAATATATTTAACCTGTCATCAGTAGCTTCAGTTTTTTTGCACAAAAAATAAATTATTTTATGAATTACATGTGTTTAAAACATCTTACCATTTTTACATCTTATGCATTTTCAAATTAACTGATATTTAACTTAATTAATAATAGGATGGTCCTATAAAATTTAATTTAAAATAAATAAAAATGATCAAAGCTGTTTAAGCTACAAGCTTTTATTTACACTATAAGACCTCCTATCATAGTGCCAAATTTCATGCTTCTACCTTAACATTAAGGTTAAATGATTTACAATATTCTAAGCTACTTGAGCCTAATCTATATTTCAAATTTATATTTTTAAAATACCAAAGCTACTTCTCACTTGACTTTTTAATATGTCACTAATAATTTAGTTAATTGTCCCATTTGTTACTCTTAAAAATATATATTGAAACATCAATAGTCTGATATAAATTAGATATAAGAAAGGCTTTGAACTTATAGTACTTAAAATCATCAAAAAAAAATATAACCGAAATTAAAAATATTCTTTTATTTCTAAATTTTAGTTTTATACAATGAAAACTGTTAAATATATTATAAATCTCTACAGGTGTCCCACCAGGATTTGACATCTTTAATAAATTTTGATCTAGTGACTGTTTTATATAATTTTTTTTTCAATTTTTATGATTTTGGACTACATTAAAAATACATTTTAATATTAAAAAAAAATTAATTTTTAATTGAGTTGATAGGTCAATTTTAAGATAAGTATTTGTTGAGTTACAAGTATTTTAATACAAAGTGTGTGTATGTAGCGCGGTCAAAGTATGTGTTATATATATAGACACTATGTATTTGGGAGAACAACGCACTCTATCTATATTTGTAACTAGTTTGTTTGTAACTTATAGGGATATTTTTATAGTTCAAAAATCTTATCAAAAAAATAGCTATTTAAAACAAATTTTTTTTTTTAATTTGTCGTGTTTGTTTTTTATTCTAAACAAAAAGTTTAATGTGCAAGAATATGAAGAAATTCATATTTATTAAATTATCTTAAGTTATTTTTAAGTTTTGAACATATTTGTATACTATGCATATAGTTTGATCACAGAGTTATGTAGAGTTCTAATACTACGCACAACTCTGTTTTATAAATTCATGTTGTGCATACATATTAAAATATTTATTTTTAATTAATGTTAACACTTTTTAATAACAATAATTTATTACTAATACATATAAATTTATTAATGTGAATATGTACTGCATTTTTTATTTTAAATAATTTAATTACACAAATTCTAAAAAAAAATGCACAGTTGCATACATTTTAATTTAAATTAATTAAATACATTTATTTTAGCTTTGATGCGAAGCTGAGAAGGTATTAATTTTACTATGATGTGTTTTTTTTTTTTTTATAATTATATTAATAATAATAAATAAATATAATTAAATGAAAAAAATTCTTAATATTATTTAGTAATAATAAATATAGATAATACTTATTATTTATATTAAATCTATTCTTATTTATTTTTATTAATAATGAAATAGATAAATTGTCAATAAAAATAATGATTGAATATTTTTTATTGCATTATTTATAAATAATTATGTATAATATAATTAAATATTATCTAAACAAAGTGATTGGTTTATTAAGATATTTATTATGAATCACTTTCTATAGATAAAAAACCACTCAGTTACTCGAAAAATAAATATAATTTTGGAATAATGATTTTTTATTTCTTTTAATTACGTAATTTTTTTATTTATCAGATAATAATTACATTTTAGAATTATTTCTGATAATATACATATTTAATTAACTTAAAAAATTATCTATTTTAGAAAATGACTGGTCAATAACACCTTTTGGTCTAGTACTTTAAATTTAATTCTCATTTCTATACATAGTCGGGACGAAAAGTACATTGGGGAGACGATTAGTGATAAAAAAAAGTAGCACCTTTTCGTCACCTCCAGTCATTCTTTAAAAAATTGTTCATAATATCTAAAATGACTCTGAAAGAAGTTTCACTTCATCTACACATACTCTTATATGTAAGGGTTTTATTTTCTTTTTTGTGTATTCTTAGACTATGTAAAAATCATATTTTTAGTTACTTATTTTTAATAAAAATATTTTTTAAATATATCATTTTAATATAATTTTCTCGAATTTTCAAAATTGCCATATTTAAGAGCTTCTTTTACAAAAAAATTTAATGGGTCAATAATATATTTAGGACAAGTATCTTTTAAGTTACATAATTTTTGTACATACAGTTTATCAATATAAATTGTACACTCACACGTTACATACTTAATCCATGTATTAAAATTTTTGTAACTCGGTGGTATGGTACTTATCTTAAAATTGTTATTGTCCTTTCAATTTATTTTGTAAAAATAAACTAAAAAAAAGCTATTTAAAATGTTGAAAAAATTAAATTTATATTTTTTTCTTATTAGAGACAAATAAGAAAAAATATGCATTTAGTAATCCAAAACTAAAAATTATTTAAAAAAAATAGTTATGTAAAATATTTGGTACATAAAAAGTTATTAAAGATGTGAAAACTGGTGGTACTTCCTGTACTTAATTATAAATATAAATATTAATATTAATACTTATAACTTCTTCTTTTTCTTCCTCCTCGCCTTAATCCTAACTACTTGGGGTCAGCCACTCTTATCACAAACTTCCACGTGACATGATCTCCCACATCCTCTACGCTCACATCACATGTGCTCATATCACATTCAATAACATCTCTCCATCTCTTTTTTAGTCTTTATCTACCTCTTTTTCCTTCAACATTCATTTCTACAACTGATCTTACGGCTTCCAATTCTTCTCTTCTCATAACATGACCAAACTATCTAAGTCTATTTTCTCTCATCTTATCCACGATTGACGCTACACCTAAACTCCCTCCTTTATGCTTGTTCCTTATAAACTATCCATGGATATAAGTATAATATTAAACTTTATTTTAGTCTGAATAAATTTTTATATTATAATAATTATTATAATTATACTATAATTGTTTTTTTTTAAGGGCGTATTCATTCTGGTATGAATGTAGTCAAAAAGATGGGTATGGTAGAAACAGATAAAAATGATAGGCCAGTTGATGATGTTAAAATCCTAAAAGGTGGTGTACAAATGTTATAATCAAAGTATAATCTAATAATGTGTAATTTTAATAATGATTTTTTTTAAATAAAGTTTTCAGTCATTTTTTAAGTTATTTGTTTTTTTAATTATATATATTGAATATTGATGCAAAAAATTTTAATTTACAAAAAAATAAAAATTTTGTTTTGATCCACTAAATATTCCTTACTATAATAGTATTTATGCTAAATAAATATCAATGTTGGTTAATTAAAATAACATAATATCCATCATTTGGTAATAAAATAAAAATAATCTATCAAATCTTAATGATTTGAACCCAATCAAACATTATCTTATTTTTAAAGGTCAGGAATATGTTTAAAATACATAAGGGTGTGTATCAAACAAAATTTTCAATTGACAAACTACCAGAAATACCTTTCTGACCTGTTGTTACTCAGGTCATTAACAAAAGAAAATGTTCAATGTCCAATGTCCAATGTATGCAGGAAGACAGAATACACAATGCAATGAGTTGCATTTTTTCTAAAGCACTGATTTAGCTTAGATAAAAAAAATTTCTCTAAGTTGGTTGAATTGGAGTTTTCAAAATTATCCATAAATTAAAGATTATAGAAATGTATAGTATTCAATAATTTTCTATACTATACATTAAATTATAAAAATTATTTAGTCATTGCAATCGATTAAATTTACACAAGTGATACAAGTTATGTTCATTTTTACATTATTACAAATGTTGAGTGAATAATGATCTGATTAAAATATTATAACACCTAAAAGGACTGTATATAAAATAATTGATAAACGCTATAATGTGATAATTAAAGTTTTTATTTCAAACAGTAAAAACTTTTTAATACAACAATATATTTTTACTTAAAATAACATTATTTCTATAACAACAATTTTGATATTTCAACTGGACAATATATACATTAGTGGTCACATAGTGTTTTACACTAATATATTGCAAATTAACTTCAATAACTACATAATTGAATAGACCTTAATTTCCTAAAATTTAATTAATGTTTCTCCAAAATTAGTTCAACTCTAACTCATGTGTGCCAATCACAATTTTGCTAGTTACAGCAAATATGCAAAGAAAAAAAACTACCGAAATTCATACCGATAAATTACTAGAAAAAAAATTCATGACACTTATACAATTCCTTTTTTACAAAATAATTATCAATTGATATCCCAAAAAAAGTTCAATGAACGCTATAGATAAATCCAATAAAGGAATACTCAAAGCTATAAAAATTCCATTGGTGGTGGTTAACAATATAATAGAAAGCCAACTACAATGGTGTACACTATTTTAACCTAAAAATGGCTAATGAACAATGCAACAAAAACTTGAAGCTACAATTACTTAAGACTGCAACAAAACGAATAATGAACAACCTAACAAATTTTACTGTAAAAAAAAAAAAAGCTGACTTAATTTACAAAAAATTATATATCATACAATGAATAGTTCCTTAACTTGTATAGGAAAAAACAAATCAACTGTTTTCAATTTAGGTTCTATCCAAAAAAGTTATGTTTACAAATCAGTTTTACATCCATCTATTTCCCGAACTTAACATACTATAGAGGATGATGGCCCTCTTTCATTTGTTAAAGAGTCATAGATGGACGGAATGGGTACTATGGCCGGCTTGCACCAGAGACCAAACACCACCAATGAGAAAATCTCGTTGGCATCCGAGGGATTGAACCCGGGACCCGTGTGACGTAACATACGTTTTAATCCACTAGGCCAGGTCGACTCCTTCCAAACAAAATATAACGGCAAAAAATCACAATGACAAAACTTATCATTATCTCCCCTGCGGTAGAACCATAAAGTAATATAACTCTATAGATAGAAGAGGCAGCTGACCGATCCGGCCAGTGCAGCCATTCTGATTTTTCTATACCCACACTAACAAATATACATATAATTTTATGAAAACAAAAAAAATTTAATGGAAATAATTGTTTAAATTGAATAAAATTTATTTATAAAAAGTTATGGAAGTTTTAAGAAAAAAAAGTGAAAAAATTTCGAAAATTAGCGATTTTTAAATTTGTAATTTTTTTGGATATTTCCCCCATTTGCGGGGAACGAGGGAATTTTTTTCAATTTTTAAGGGTAATGTCTTCAACTAGATACGATTTGTGATCTTTTGACGTATTTTTGAAAGAAATCTGTCCAGTGAGAGCCGAGAAAAAGTGGCAACAGATATAAAAAAAAAAAAAACACATCATAGTAAAATTAATACCTTCTCCGCTTCACATCGAAGCTAAAATATGTAAAAATTTCATTTTTTTTTATAAGTTTAAAAGTCCCAATAATTTTATTTATTCTATCCAAAAACAATGCATTTTCTGCTTTTATTCCGTATAAACTATCAACAGTTCATTGAGCAATTACTTTACCTAAGATCATGTCAAACAATAAGTTTTGGTTTTTTCAATTCATTACTATTTATTCATTATCTTTGTTGCGAGTTAACATGTATTTTGAAAGCTTATTTATTAAAATATTATTCATTTGTGGCAACGATATAAATTATCGAGTTGGTTACTTCCATATACGTGTAATATTTTATTTATATTATTAAATAAATATTACAATTGAAATATATAAATACAAATTAATAAATACATATTTTAAAAAAAAATCTTAAATGCAGTTATTATTTTCCTTTCATTATGTCTTACGCTATCCATAAATGGAATTGTTTATACGTAACGAACAGCTTTGGTCGTTCTATAAACCGGTCATTTCGTATAACATGCATCTTTTCTAAATGAAACACCATAGACGGATCGATGTACATAGGGCGTTCACCGGATATGGTTATTCTAGCATGCATATTATATATATAATTTAATGGTTTTTTAGGTGGGCAATAAGGTTACCTCGTAGGTTTCAGCAAATCTTGAAGAATAAGGATATACACTTTCTACTTAACATTTTTTTAGCCTATTGTAAACTAAATATATAAACATAATACTTTGAAAATAGAATGGAATTTTGTTTTAATTAATGTATATTTATTTATAAATAAATAAATACTTAACAAAAAAAAATAATACAATTTTTGTACAAACAAAAGGAATGATTGTGTCATAAAATTGATGATATTTCATAAATATGAGTTAATAATTTAATAGGTATCAACTTTAGGAGCCCAATGAAGTCATTTATTAAAGGGTCAATAAAAAATATGCTTTGCATTACAGAAAAGATCTTGTTATAATCGAAATATTATCAAACGCTTTATTTTTGTATTACAATATATTATTTATTATATTATTAATATATTTATTCCACTTAAATATTTGCTACTTGAAACATCTGTTAATTCTCTTTTTAATTGTATAATAGAAACAAATTTATTTTTAGGCAAACCCGGATTAAAATATTATGAGTCTGGAGACTTATATTTAAATGAAACTTCAATATTGTTAGTGTCATTACAATTTTCATTTAATCCTATAGTTTTACAAACATTTTTGAGTTAACTAATTAAGGGGTAGTTACCCTTAGATCCGGTCTTGTTCTTAGGTGTTATAATAAAGATAATTTTTTTCTGGCTATGCGTACTTCTGGACTCATTTTTTGAGCTATGAGTTGTTTAACTTCATATCGTGAGCGTTCTCATGGAGTGATATGGGGGATAGAACTCCCCATTTTAAAAATAAATATGTGATAAAAATATATTTTGAAGAGGGTAATAAAAACTTTCTTATGCATAACCTCCTCCTTTAAGAAAAAACTTTAAAAATTCTATTGTTTCACATGTTTTCACTACAAAATAAAAACTGTATTGTAATATTACATAAATTTGATATTTTCTTTTATTTCATGTTTCACTTTATTGCAGTGGCGCTGGAACAATTTTTGAATCGTGGGGGCTGAGCACAGCTACAAATACAGAGGAAAGAAACTGTCCGTGAAGGCTATGCCCTCACAGAATTTTTCCCGTGAGGGCAGTTGCCCCCATTGTTCCGGCGCCCATGTTTTATTGTATACATTTATAAGTATCAAGATTGGAAGTGATAACCTCTGAGCCGTCCCTAAAATTTTCGAATCCCGAGGCACAACTCTTTTAGCGGGGCTTACAAAAAAATATGATGCTTTCAATACGAAGGCAGTTGCACTTTTGTAAGTCGACAACTTCTCCCATTTAAAAATGTTAACATACGTAAAGTATTTTTACCTATTACTTTTACCAGCAGGAGTGGACTGGCAAGGAGAAGCCACTGTCTATAGAACGCTATGATAAAAGTAATTCAATTTAAAAGTTTATTTTTGACGTTTTTTTTGCTCATAAATTCCTGTTATGAAACGAAATAAATATTTTTGGAACGAGCTAAGTCACCACAATTATTGTACCTCTTGGATCGTTAGCTTCTCAGTCCGGCTCTGTGTACGAGTACCTCATTTAACCTACATACATTTTTTTTAGTACCCTTTATAGAAGAATATCGACTTTATTATCATAGTTTATACTGTGTTTCGTACTTGATTTATTTTAATTAATAATGATATATTGTTAAATAATAATTCAAACTATATTTATAATATATGTAAATAATTGTGTATAAAAAAACTTAGGGTTTCTTAAGTATGTGAGCGCGGTACTCAAACAAGGCGTGGATTCGCTTTCCCCGATTTTAGGACGGACCTGGATAACAGAACCAACCACTTTGGCAATGATAAAAAATTAAACAGACGAGATTTATAGAATATTATTGTAACAAATGGCTTATAATTTCGTACAATTGTAGTAATATTAAAACTTCTTGAAATAACTCTAGATTACTAGTGTTTAATATGTCATTAGCTATTTAAAACGAATTAAGAAATTTTAAAAAGCGATTTCAACGGATTTTTTATTATCTCTACTCATATCTTATTCATGACGTAGTCACTTTCATATTTAAAATTTAAACTATTAAAGCAATAACCAACTGATTTTCCTTATTATTATTTATTTTATCGACTAACTTATTTTGAAAATATAAAAAGAAAGATGATTCAACTACAAAAAGCCCTCATTGATTGATGAATCACCCGTTTTGTGTTTGAACACCGGCGCCGCGTCGCGTAGGTACCGCAATGTTGAGTATGCCGAACAGCGTATCGTCAGGCTGTAGAACAGTGTTCAAGCATACAACTCAGTTGACTCAGCCAATGACCGTCAATTTGTGTTTGGACGTGAGAGAAGCTGCTTCGATTGCTTCTTGTTTAAACCATACCACACTTAAAGACTTAAAGTTTTTATTTTAACTCGTTCCTTTTTTAATCAACAAAACAACTAAAAATGGTAAGTTACATTTTTTTGTTTCTGTTAAATAAATAAACAATTATTTAAATGATCGGTAAAATATTTATATATTTTATGTCTTACGATACACTATATTTCATCAACTATATGAACTAACATTAATCAAATTTATCAATTAATTAAGAATTTCCAAAATATTGGTTTTTTTTTTTAAGCGAAAGTTATAATTATTATATTATTGCTCATTTATCTAACTTTAATATTAAAGGGATTTATATCAATGATGTGTTGGGGTGGGGCGGAAAACCGTTATAAACTAGTACTTATAATTGTTACACGTTGCATATTTCCTCATTAAATTTTAAGGTTAGAATTCATTGTAGTCCAAAATCATGAATTTATATATGCCATTTTTTGTATTTTAATCAATTATTAGAATTTTTATACCTTTCGAGAACATTTAGCTACCAATGTACGAGTTAATTAATAATTTTGACTTTGATGCTATTTTGTCTCAATTCTTTAAGATTGACAAAGAAAAAACATGGAATTTTTTTAAGTTTAGGTTATTTTTAATTAATATTCTTCAAGTCAATAATTTTTTTTTCCGTTTATTGATTTAATTTTAAAATTATTTATTGGAATATTATGTAACTAGTTGCTAAATCTTTATTTAAATCTGTACAAAATTTCTTGGCTTATTAGGCGATTTCCTTCTTGTTAGGAATCGATTCATTGTGTCATTTTCCAATTGCCTATGAGCAGTGGTGTAGTCCTAAAAATGTTTATGGGTATACGCCTATATAATGAATAGAGAATAACGTGGGGGGCTCCNTTTTAATTTAAATTACCTGACAAGCAGTGGTGTAGTCCTAAAAATGTTTATGGGTATACGCTTATATAATGATTAGAGAATAATGTGGGGGGCGGCCACACCCCCCATTGCACTTTACATTTTCTACATACAATATTTCACATTATCAACAGTGATATAGTCGTAATTTGATCAATAGATAAGTTAAAAACCTAAATGAGGAAACGTGGGGAATTTCACCCCCACACTACTTTTCAAAGGCCTTAACTATAACATAGTNCCCACACTACTCTTCAAAGGCCTTAACTATAACATAATTTTGGGGGACGGAATACAAATATTGTGATGTTTTAGCTGTGTTAAAAATATGTCTTTTCTAATTATTACATAATGCAACTAAAACTCCTAACCCTTCCAGTTGCTCCTTCCAACTTCCAAACTATTACTCGAATACTTTTACTGACACTTCTAAGTTCTTACATAAATTAAATTTCATAGTCATACAATCGATAAGTGTATTATTAGATGCTGTTAGATTTTTTATAAATAAACAATAAACTTTATGCAGTAATAAAATAATCTTACAATCATTGTTTTCAAACCGTTAAAACATAAATGAAATAAACGTGAATAGGTACATGTTAGTACTATCTTAATTCATTATAGGTAATATATTAAATACTAGATTGGTTGGTAAACGGTTTATTACGGAAAAATACAAATTACCAATTTCAACAGCTATAGGTTAACCCAATAACTTTCAGTTTCNTGCTAGGTTAACAAATAGGTTAACCCAATAACTTTCAGTTTCAACTTAGTATTTGCTATATCGTTAATTTCTGGTCGATGTTTTAAATTTTGTCAAATGTCAATAAAATTGTCGTGAAATGATAAACATTATCCTATTTATTTTATTGATATTTATTTATACACTTTGACAGTGTTTTGTTTTACATTTATATTCTATTTTTAAAATGATAATAGTCTCGAGACATATCTGTGTGTTTATAACTTCAGATATATGTTTATATGTGGTATTACTGTAGAGATTAAACAAACTGATAAGAGTTATTCAAAATTTGTGTTTTATGACAAACGTACCTATATTCGATACCCACGTATTACTTTTTATTTTATTCTTTAGTCTATACTCTTTAACTATTTTATAAATACGTATATGCACTAATAAGAAAACTAACGGTGGGTATACGCCGTATACCCGCGTATACGCTCCACGACACCTCTGCTGACAAGGGGAATACAGATTTTCATAAATATTATATAAATAAAAATTTGAGATAACATAGAAAGTTAAACTTATTTAAATTTTTTTTTCTTTTTGAAGTTTAGAAAAATAACTTTGAAAAATGAACTAGCTTAAATAGAAAATTTTTTCAGCCGACGGTAAGCAACGTATGATTGCCGAGTTGGTAAAACTTGTGTTTTACACGATTGAGGTACAAGGTTCCAACCCGCATATGGCATTAAAGTTTTGCATTTTTTCTTAATTCTTTTTAAATTAGAATAAATTTTCAACTGCTTTGATTTTTATCTCATTTAGATTCAATAATTTAGATCCCATTACTATTGTCGCTACTCGCGAGAAGAAATTTTTATTCTTATTAAAATTATTTTACTATATTTTAAGTTTTAACATCGATGCAAATCTGAGATGATATTTTTTGTGACTATCATTTATTTTCTTTGCTCTAACTTGACCTACTTTTTTCAACGATACGTCAAATGACAACAATTCGTATCTAGTTGAAGATATAACCCTCAAAAATTGAAAAAAAATTCTAATTTATCAATTATACAGTTAGTTATTACATGTTCTCCATACAAACAATTAAAATCATTCATATTTAATGTTTTTAAAGTATTTATTGACGAAATAAGTTTGATATGATAGGTTTCAACTACAAAATTAAATGAAGAGTGAATGTGTCAAACGTTCTATGTGCCAAAAAAATATTTGTTCAGAAAACACAAAAAACATCACAAATTAAAAATTTTCTTATAATTTTGTATAAAAATATATGTTATGCTATATNTTAGTAACATGTTAATTAAGTTCTCAATATTTCAATTATAGAATCTCTTCAAACAACAAATGTTACTAGGAAATTATTACTATAACTTTTATTTAAGTTTTCTATTACCATAAAAATGCAAAAAAATATTGAGTTTTTCTGATAAATTTACAATAAATAGTAATTATAAAACTTTCTGACTGCATATTGATCTTAACGATACAATTTTTTTAATTGTCATAAAATTTNGAATATTGAACTTAACGATACAATTTTTTTAATTGTCATAAAATTTTCTATTTTATGGTGTCATTTTCGAACTTGCCAATTGAGCTAAAAGTTATGGTAAAATAAATTATAATTTTTTATTATAGACATTTACAACAATCAACTTTAAACGATTAAAAAAAATAGGTTAAATATGTTATTTTCCTTATTTTTAACATATTAATAATCAAAATCAGCATAAATTTAAAACAATTTTTTTTGTTCTTAATTATTTTTTTGCTTCGATGCAGAGCTGAGAAGGTATTGATTTTACTATGATGTGTTTATTTTTATTTTATTATTTTTTTTTTTTTTGTGTCTGTTACCACTTTTTCTCAGTTCACACCGAACCGATTTCTTTCAATGATACGTTAAAATATCACAAATCGTATCTAGTCGAAGACATTACCCTTAAAAATTGAAAAAATTTCCATCGTTCTCCGTAAATGGGGGAAACCTCCAAAAAAATTACAAATTTAAAAATCGCTAATTTTCAACTTTTTTCAATTTTTTTTACTAAAAACTGCCGTAACTTTTTCAAAAATGAACATATGAATATACATTTTTTTTTTATAAATGCATGATGTCTTTAACTATCATTTCGTATATATTTTTTTTATATTTGACTCTTTAACTGCCCACAGGGAAGGATTTAAAATGACAACTTTTTTACAAAAAATTATTTTTTTCAAATTGATTTTTGAAAATGTTCCGGAAGGTCTGACACTTTTATATATATCTTAAATTAAAGCTAATGTAATATACTTTATCATGGAAAAAAAAAATTTCGGACTTTATTTTATCTTCATGGTGAAAACAGACATTAAACTTAATAAANTATCTTCACAGTGAAAATGGCTACCAAATGCTATTTTTGTGTGAAAAATCTCGATTTTATTTTTTACATTTTTAACTTTATAATGCTATAATTTATTGAAAAATGTATGGATCAATACAATTTTTTTATGAAAAATAATATTTTTTAATAATCCCTTTTTCATTTGACATAATTTATCTTAATCAGAATAATAATAAGGAACCAGCAGATCATGTAGCTTTTGGAATAATACATCAATTTTTTTTAAATTAAACACTAAAGATTTGCATCGAAGCGTTTTTTTTTTTATAGTGATTTTAATCACTGTCAGATATCATAATACTTGATCCAACTATGCCACGTCACCACTGTACCGCGACCGCCCTGTGCTGGGTTTTTTTTATATGTAAATACTATTTTTTTATAATATTAAAACTTAGAAGTGATAGAAAAAGTCTCATTGCTCATTTGAAAACATCGCGAAAAGTTGATTTAGAATAGTATATTTTTGTTTCTGATGAAAGTTCCTTGTAGTCCAGTGTATAAAACTTATAACTTTGTTAACTGTTATAACTTGACAAAAATGTCCAAAACAGTATAATATACTGTATATATGATATACTGTAAATAGTATAAAATTTCCTGACTGCATATTAATCTTAAAAATAACACCGTTTTAATTCTCATCAAATTTTCTATTTAATGATTCATTCTAGTCAACGAAGAAGTAATTTTGGTGAATAGCAAAACAATTCCCAACCAAATTTTTTTTTTTTTTAAGTAGGAAATTAGAAATTTATGGGGGATTTCCCCCCGTTTACGGAGAACGAGGGATTTTATTTCAAATTTTTAGGGTAATGTCTTCAACTAGATACGATTTGTGATCTTTTGAAATATTTTTTATCAAAATAGGGTCAGTGAGAGCTGAGATTGAGCGTATAAAGACACAAAAAAAAAAAATGGTAGCACAGTGTGGACGAGGCATAGATGGGACAATTATAGATAATATCTGACAATAATTAAAATCACTATCATAAGAAACACTTCGATGCAAATCTCTAGATAGTGTTTCATTTAGAGAAATTGGTAGATTATTCCAAAAGCAACATCAACTCTTATTTCTTTGATTATATCCTAATTATTAATTCTTTAATTTTAAAATATAATATATGAATAAGTACTAATTATAATTATTATATTTAGTATACAATTGATATTCAGTAATTTAATATTGTAATTTATACGGAGAAATTTTAAAAAATATGAAAAAGTTATATTTTGCTTTACTTTTACGTGTATAAAAATTTAAAGGGCTTGATACAATAATTATCAATAAAAACTGTTTGTTACTATAAATGAATGCACTGGACTTCAAGGAACTTTCATCATAACCAAAAATATACTTTTCTAAATCAAATTTTCGCGTTGTTTTCAAATTTGCAATTAGACTAGATCTATCAGTTCTAATGTTTTATATTATTACTAATTACATATAAAATAATAATTAAAAGAAAAAAAAATTTTGTTTTTAATTTATTACTGATTTGATTTTTAATATGTTAAAAATAATCAGTCCAAATTTTCATTTTTAACCTATTTTTTTGGTTCTTTAAAGTTGATGAAAAATTTTTGATAAAGATTTATGTAAGTTTATAGTAAAAAAAATTAAATATATTACCATAACTTTTAGCTCAATAATATGTTTGAAATTGACATCTAGGCCAGCCAACAAAGGAAAAATTGCGGAAAAAATTCCCAACCAAATTTTGTTTTTTTAAAAGTTTAATTAAAATATGTATAATGACACACTAATAGTCCTCATTGATTGGAATTGAGCTTTTTTTTACAGCCCCGAAAAAGTTCAAAATTATAGGCTTCTTTAATTTTCTCAAAAAACATTTAACTTACAAAAAAAAGTTTTGTACAAAAGTTGTTTAAAAGACAAATATAAACAAAAAAATTATTTAATATTTTTTCATTTAAACAAATATTTTTCGAATTACATTACATTTAATATGATTACTAAAATTTAATTTCCATTTTTTTCATTTATGGATACTTTTTATCATGTTATACTTACATTAGACACAATGTTATAAATGCATATGTGTGTATGTGTGAGTTTATTTATTTATTGTATCATTAAAGTGTAGTGTATATTAAGATACAACCGATAGAGTAGGTAATTGATTTGACGCTATATTGTTTAAACCCAACTAAACTCTAAATTGTACATTCCCAAACAACAATCATATTATGTCAATTGCCATCGAAATTTTTGGTAATCGTTTTCTTTTTCTTTGCCTTAATCCCAACTACTTGGGGTCGGCCACCCTTATCCTAAGCTTCCACATGACACGATTTCCCACATCTTCTACGCTCACATCAGCTGTCCTCATGTCGCATTCAATAACATCCCTCAATCTCTTTTTTGGTCTTCCTCTACCTCTTCCTTCAAAATTCATTTCTACTGTTCTTACAGATTCCAATTCTCCTCTGCTCATAACATGACTAAACAATCTAAATCTATTTTCTGTCATCTTGTCCACTATTGACTCAACACCTATACTTCCTCTTATTTAGTCGTTCCTTATCCTATCTTCTCTAGTCACTCCACTCATCTAGTTAAGCATTCTCATCTCTGCAACACTTGTTCTCTGCTCTACTTTCTGATCAACCGCCCAACACTATGAACCATACATCATAGAGTGGCCTCACAATTTTACACTAAATTTAAAATCTATAATTAGTATTTATTCATATATTATATTTTAAAATCTATGCCTCGTCACCACTGTGCCGCGTCCCCTCTGTGCTGGGTTTTTTTTTTTATTCAGTTGCTATACTGGATTATTAAGATTGATTGGTGGGGAATACTTCGTAAAATGAGGCTGATGTAAATTTTCCTCAACGATGAACACCATCTTGTGCCCGGTGGTTTCAAATGCGAAACGACATTTTACATATAAAATAAATGGAATCGACAATATGTCGATTCACATCAGTTATCAGTCACTGTATAAAAGTTTTATACAATTATAATTTTTCATCTTATAATTAATAAAAATTTTAAAGAATTAACATGTTACCAATTAATACAGCTATTATCTACGAGTACCTATAATCTTAAAAATAGATATATTCTTTATTCAAATTTACTAAATTAAATGTTTGCCTCACCACTTCTGAGACCCACGAACCGCCACTGCTGTCCACTCTGAGACCGAAACAAAATGTACGTAACTGTATATTCAACTTTTATTATATCATAATGATAATTCACTTAAATTTTTTATTTGATTACACTAATAATAGTTAATATTATTATTCATTGCAGATCGACTACTTTGGGATATTTTAAATGCCGGTAAATCAAATAAAATAATAATAGTAAAATAATACATTTTATTATAAATTTTATTAAATAAAAAAGAAGTAAAATAGAAAAAGAAAAGCCAAATTTTTAAAATTTAACTTCCAACACTAAAATTATTTATGTTTTAAAATAAAATAATTTCAATAAACATAATNTTCAACACTAAAATTATTTATGTTTTAAAATAAAATAATTTCAATAAACATAATATGCAGGTTAAAACTTATAATAAATATAGTTTAAAAAAACTGAAAAACACGCTTTTAAAGAACATCGAACTAAAAAGTTAAAAATAATTTTTAAAATAAGCGTAAAACAATAATGAACGAAAA